>NC_000080.6:50702444-51062444 GCF_000001635.26 Mus musculus | reverse complement strand
CTCTGGAGGACATCACAGTACTAACAGCTATTGCTTGCCAAAATCTCCTAAGGTGTTGTCAGCAGATAAATCGAGGGAGTCAGAGGCACAATAATGAACTTAAGGCCTGGCATGGTGGGAAATCAACATGTTTTCCCTCTTTCTGTTTATCTTTCTGACCCGGTGAATATACAATGCTATATGGTTTCATTAGAGAATCCTCCAAAACCAGCCTTCAGGACGGCTCATGGAGTAAAGTTACGAAAGCTAAGCCTGAAGACTCCTGTGTCATCCTGGAACCCACAGAGGGGAGGGGAGAACGCTTGCAAGGTGTCCTCTGACCTCTACATGATCACGGTGGCAGGCACTACCTACCCTCCCACACAATAAGTAACAAAAGCAAATAATAAATAAAAATTGAGAATTATAAACTGGGCTTAATAGTTAACAAAACTTGCTTTTCTGCCAGAAGACCTGAATTCAGTTCTTAGAACCCATAGTAGGTGGCTCATGCCTGCCTGCCTGTAACTCCATCTCTAGGGCATCTAACACTTCTCTGGGCATCTGCATTTAGTTGCATATATCCTTGCTCAGGCACACACATGCACGTATGCACACATGCACACAATCTGAATAAACCTTAAATCCTGACATGGTAGTAACACATCTTTAATCCCAGCATTTAGGATGCAGAGGCAGGTAGATCTTTGTGTGTTTGAGGCCATCCTGGTCAATATATGATCAACATATCAATCTCTAGGCCAGTCATGGCCATATAGTGAGCCCTGCCTAAAAAATAAAGAAAAACAAAAACTCTTACAAATTAAAAATAATACATTTTGTAATCTTGCAATTTCATATTAAAAAGCATGGCCTCTTTGGATTAACATTGACTGAGCTCAGGGTCTTAGCATTGGTTAGTGGGACAGGACCTAGTTTTGATGATGCCCACATGACCCTAGTGGGGAGCTGATGAGCAGAGAGAGGCTTGAATTTGTTTGCTTTATTTAAAATCAAGCCTAGATTTCCTGGATCATTGTGCTAGTCCACCTTTTCCAAGGAGTTGGATCTTATATGTAGAGATGATGGAAGTGATCCAGAAAAGACAGCAGAGCCTGGGAGTGCACAGAAGGGAAGAATGTCCTGAGGGGGACACGGAGGGAAGACTGCCTTAATGTTCCCTCCACACTGCACATTCAGAAGGCTTTGGGTAAATGCTCAGGCTGCTGATGCAGAGAAGTCAGGTATGAAGTGCTCAAAGTGTTCCTGAAGTCAAAAACTGAAGGTGCTGTCCTACCTTAGAAGGGAAGGCTTCAGGCAATTTCTCCTCAGCTGGTCTTACTTGGACTCTTAGCCGGTGGCAGTCATTGCCTGGACCCAAGGACCATAAAACTGTGCTTCCCACAGAAGGACCTTGTGTGCATAGCCTGGGGCTCTAACTGCAAAATCCAGGTTAACTGCCTCCAATTCAGAACATCATGTGTCCAAAGTCAGGAGTAGCTTGCTCTCGGATGTGCGCAGGTCCCACATCTGCTCACCTTAGTTGAGTAAAGGGATAAATGAAGCAGTAGGTGGCGAGTTTGACTAGAGCCTAGGAGCTGGTAAAGGAACCAGTTCACAGCCTGTTCAGAAAGCAGCTGTGTGATTGCCAGAGATACTGAATGAACCTCTAAACTAGCTGTCTACTTCGCCCATGGGATACTTCAGTGGGAGAAGTTCTTGCTGTCAAGCCCAAGAACTTGATGTTCAGTCCCTGGATCTCCCATGGTAAGGTGGAGAGAAACAATTGACCTCTGACCTCCTAGGGTGACTTAGATGGCCCAGTAGGAAAAGATGCTAGGGCTGGCAACCCGAGTTCAGTTCCCGAGAGCCACAGGGTGCAAGGAGAGAAACAACTCTCAAAAGCTGCCTCTGACTCCTATAGGCTCGCTGTTGCGTGCACACTCCAAATAAGTAACTAACTAACTGCATACACATCACCGCCACCATCACCACCACCACGCCCCCCAAAAAAGGGCGCCTTGTGCCTTTCCTCCTACAGCTGCTGTTTTGTTCTGTGTGATCCCTTTGACTACATTGCCAGTTCCTTAAGGAATACTTCCCTACTCTTAAATCAGACCCTACCTGGGGTCTGGTACTTATTGGCTAACTCTATGCTTCCTTATTGCTGGTTTCCAGGAAGGCTGGAGGCAGAGTGCAGCATCTCATCACTCTGTCGCTGTGTAGCCAGTCATCTTATGAGATCAATGTTTAAACTAAGCTCAGTAGCTTGGTCTGTAAGCTAGTGTTTTCTACCACCCCAATTTAGATATACACATAGGAACCCTGGGAAGTGTCATGACTTCCTTATTCTAACCTAGGTAGTTGGTGCCACCAAAGGGACAAACATGACATTTTCTGCCCATTTGCCCATCCCATAAACATGCTGTGATCTTAGAAGCCATGGACACCGTGCTAGAGATGAATACACAGCTCTCTTCTCTGAATGTGCACAGTTTGTGAAGAGGAAGCCAGTCAAATCCTTCACACTACGAAGTGGCCAGATATCAACAGGAAAACTCACTTCCTCCCGCAGTGGCTGTTTAAAAGACCCTCCAGGCATCCAAGGAAGGAGCTCACAGATGAGCTGTCTTATTCCTGCTGTGTGAGCTCTGGCCCAAGATGGTGATGTAGATGTAACTGTGTCAGACCAGCGCAGTAAGCATTCCTTATTGCAATGGATGGCTTTCATCTTGTTGTGGATGAGTTATTTCTCTGGAGAGGGGCTATTGAGTGCAGTGACTGAGAACCGGTGCATCGGCCTTCCCTGCAAAGCTTCTTGCTCTTTCATGTGGCTATTCACATATTTTCAGTTTTATGTAAGTTGTTCGGATGATGCTCTTGGTCCTTCTGGCATCATCTCCATCCCAGACACTCCTAACCATTGAGACATCTTTCCAGCCTGAGACCTGGTAGATTTTTAAACAACATTGAGATTTGTTAGACAGGAAGAAGGGGAAACCTATTAAACCAGAGCTCCACTCTGTCTGTCCTATGTAAAACCTGTGGCTCCTGCCTTCTAAAGAACCATTGACTGTGTTTATTTCTCACTGTCGATCTGCAGCCACCAGACTTAAACCCATGAGAGCAAGGATGTAGACGTTGTACATAAATATCTACAAATATATACAAAAAGAGAAAGGCTAATGGGTCCCATCATACCCACTGCCTTAGTTATGTTTCTGTAGGAGTGCTAAGGCACTAAGCACTAGGACCAAGGCAACTTACAGAAGACAGAGTTACAGGCTTACAGTTTCAGTTCATGACCATCATGGCAGGGAGAATGGCAGCAGGCAGGCAGGCAGGCAGGCATGGTGCTGGAGCAGTAGTTAGGAGCTCACAACCTGATCCATAAGCACAAGACAGAGATGATAGAGGCAGAGGGAGAAAGAGCTGGGGGTGGTGTGGGCTTTTGAAACCTTGAAGCCCACTCCAAGTGACACACCTAATCTTTCCCAAACAGTTCCACCCAACCGGGAAACCAAGCATTCAAAGTCTATAGGGGCCATTTTCATTCAAACCACACTTGTCTTTCTTAAACAGCACCACAGACCGAGTATAGCTCAGTGACTAAGCAAGTGGTCAGCACATACGGTGTTTTTGGTCTCTAGGCCCAACCTAGACACAGACATTTCTCCCCCTACAAACAAACTCTTTCTCTTTCTCTTTCTCTCTCTCTCTTTCTTGCCTTCTCTCTCCTCTCTCTCTCTTACACACACACACACACACTTAAACATTTACATCCACATACTAACACACACTCATACACAGTCTCATATAATATATACATTCACACACACATCACATACATTTACAATCACACATGCATACACACACACACACACACACACACACACACACACACACACATATATCTATGTAACCACACATTCTCACATATAAATACAACACCCATATTCGTACACATTCTCCCACATACACATTTTCACACATATACACACTCAACCTCACATACACACTCATATATACCTGTTCTCAACCCATACATGCACACACTTAGACATGCACATGCTGAAAACCATATGTTCATTCACACACTTGAAATGAAGGTTCATGTTTGAACAAGACTAAATCAAGTGATGGTTTTCATCTCTGCATCAGTTCACCAGAGTTTCAGAGATGGATGGAGACACAGTTTCTCCTATTGCCCCAGTGTCTGGAACCACACACTTTTCTCCATGTGGAAACCAATGGGTGTTTTTGTTTTGTTCGTCCTAACATCTCATGTTTCAAAGATTCAGCAGAGCCTGGGAGCTATTGCCACCCTCTTCAGAAGCCCAGAGCTTTAGGTAGATGAATTCTAAGTCAACAGAGTTGTTTGTACCCAACCCAAGATTCCATATAGGAATAAGCCATGCTGAGACAGGTGTCTGGCACTGACACAAATAAACTCTTGTTCTGTTTATTACTCCATGCCTCTACCATGACCTTTCTTCAACTCACATCTCTATTAATGAAGTAGAAAAATAGCTCGTTCACAGACTTGTGAGGAGGGCTGGTTAAAAACGTAGACAATGGACAATACTGGGGGTGGCATTAAATATTCCCAAATGAATCAAATGCTGGAATCACTATTAAATGTTTCCAAAGAGCCCATGAGTGTCTAATGAGAACCGATGCAGGGCCCGCCTTACCAATGTCTCACTTCGACTGTCAACTCTCTTCCTCCTCCAACAGTGTGCACTCAAGCACACTGTTCCTCGGGCCCCTCCCTTTCTGCTCTTTCCTCCTCTGCCCTCCCCACATTCAACATCTCCTTATCAGCTCTGGTCTAGGAACAGTGAGACAGGAAGGATTTTCTCACATACATGATTAAAAGGGCATGCTGTCTGTGAGAACAAGAGCAAAAAGGGCAGGTGAGAGGAGCTAGCGCCAGCGGAAGCTGAACCCACGCAGGGAGAGGAAGTGGAAGGAACAGATTACAGTCTCGAGGGCAGTGTGTGGAGCTGGGTGGGAAGGAAACCGGTCAGTAATAGGAAAAATGGCTTCCTAGTTGGGCAGCACTTGCAATGGGGTCTTAGGTGACCAGTGTGATTTAAATTAGCAGGAAGGGATCATGTATCCTGGAGGGTGGGGGCGGTCGTCCTGGGTTGAAGCTGGAGGACTCTCAAGACCCTCTGGTGCTTTCTGTTCCCTTTACTTACCAGGAGTTCAAGCCAGAGATGTGAAGGGAATCTTGCCCCTGATGGTCCTAATGGTGGTTGTTTTCTTGCTGCTTCTGTTCTGGGAGAATGAGCTCACTGAAGATGTTGTGCTGACGTCCATAGAACAATTGCATGTGGACTATCCTCAGAATGCTGTTCCTCTGAGGTACTGCAACTACATGATTCTCCAGAGGGTCATCAGGGAACCCGACCACAGATGCAGAAAGGTGCATGTCTTCATCCACGAGAGGCCTCAGAAGATCAACAGAGTTTGCACTTCCTCCAAGAAGATGTCGTGCCCAAATGATTCTGACCTTTTCTGCTTCCAGAGTGAGACAAAATTCAGGATGACAGTTTGTCAGCTCATTGATGGCACCACATATCCTGCCTGCAGGTACCAAATTTCTCCCATAAAGGGGTTTGTTCTTGTGACTTGTGATGACTTAGGGCCAGTTGATCTCCAGGGATATGTGGAATAACTTGCCATCAGCACTGAGTGTGAGGACTTCTTATCTGTCCCCGAGCCGCTCTGGTTAACCTGAACTGTGGGTATGGGGTAAGGCCGTGAATGGAAGGGGTAGGTGATTAATCCTCCCAGTGTTGCTGAGACACAATCATTGGTTCTGTATCAATAAAAACATCTTTGCTGAATTAAATCGCAGGCTCCACATGTGTGTTTTAAGTTTTTTTGCCTTGTCTTTGAGTCATTCAATGGAATTAATGGGAATCTGAGGTCAGATTTCAGTTGGAGAACAAAAGTCAGTTAGGTGTGACGCTCAAGGGGCCACCAACCAAGCACCACACAAACAAAACCCAATAATTAGCCTAGATAAACAACATTTAGTCAATATTCTGAAAAATCAAAATGATAGCAAAAAATCCCTTTTGTGTAAAATATCTACATCTCAAAGATCCAGCACTATAGGGCAAGATTGGAATGAGCCAGGACATATGAATGTTGCCAGCAAGGGAACAGATCACACTGTTTAAAATGTTAATTTTGTGCATGAAGGATTACATGGCATGTATTTCTTTGAAGTATGATTTTATTTATTCTTCAATAATCGTATATTATGGATTTTTGTTTGTTTAAGAGAGGATCTTACTTTGTAGCTCCAGATAGACTGGAACTCAGTCTGTAAACTAGGCTGCCCTCGAACTCACAGAGATTTGCCCACCTCTGCTCTTAAGAACTTGAATTAAAAGCCTATGACACGTGCTCTCCCCATACAGTGTATTTTGATTATATTCATTCCCTTTCGCCCTATTTCCTTCTGACCCCTCTCCCAGCCCCTAGTTATTTGCAAAGTGGTCAGCCTTGAAGACACAAACAACAAAAATGAATCTGCATATATGCAAATATGTAATACTATGCAGATTTATAATAACAAAAGAAAAAGAGATATCGATTTGAGAATGGGCAAACATGGGGGGGGGGAGGGAAGAGACATGGGAGGGGCCGGAAGAAAGGGAAGAAGGAGAAAAGAGACAAAATTCTGTTTTAATTAAAATAAATGTAAAGTATCAGCTTCATGTTCTCTCATTCTCTTAAAAACCAAACCAAACCAAACCATGGTGCTCCATTTGTGTTGGCCAGCTATCCTGAGCACAAGACCTGCCTTGAGGTATGGTTGCTATACTAGGTGTCACTCTATTAAAGAAAAAAGAATTTCCGTCTTCCAGCAGCTATCAATTAATAGATTTTTACCTGGGAGTGCCACTTTGTCTCCACTTCCCCTTGAATTTCTTTATTTGTTTTATTTGTGTGTGTGTGTCACGCTTATGTAGTACCCATGGAGGTAAGAAGGGGCATCTAGCTACCCTGAAACTGCAGTCACGGGGGATCGTGAGACTCTCTGTGAGTTCTGGAACCTGAACCTTGCTCTCTGCAAGAAGCATAAGTACTTTTAACCTCTGAGCCATCTCTCCAACCCGCAATTGTTTGTTTGTTTGTTTGTTTGTTTGTTTGTTTGTTTAAAAGAAAACACTACTGGGGTTACCTCTTAGGGACTTTGTCCTTTAATATATTTTTGAAATTTATTGTTTGCGAATCTCATACATGTATGCATTGTGTTTCCATCAAACACCCCCAGGCTCTCTCTGCTTCGACTTTTCTCACCCCCCTACATTTCCTCACACCACTTGCTCTTTCTCAACTCAGAGCTTATCTTTCTGTGTCACCCTGAGTTTAGAAATGACTATCGGAGCCTGAACCTGTGGGCTGCCCAGGTCAGCAGTAAATGGTAGGGCCTGTGAGTCCTTTTTCCCTCCGTAGCTGACTGTTTGGAGGGCCTGACTTCTGTGGACTCAGCTCCTGGAAGTTTACGATTGCCATAGACAAGTTGTGCATAGAAGATGCCATTTTGCAGTCCCTCCTCTCACTCTATGGCTCTGATACACTTTCGGTCTCCTCCTCACAATGTTGTGTGAGCATTGAGGGGTGATTTAAACCTCTTGCCTGGGGATGAGCCATTCTTTATTCTCAGCATCTTGGGCAGTCAAAGGTCTTTGTTGCATTCGCCTTTGTTCATCACCAGGAGTGAACAAAGCCTTTATTTAAGGCTCAGATAGCCTTTGTCTGTAGGCATAAACACAGATAATTAGAGGGAGGTTTGATGCTATGTCAATTTAGCTAAGTAGTCAGATTAGATTCTCCTCCCCGTCTAAGACCTTTTCAGTTACGGTTTAAAGTATTAGGCAAGCCCAGAATCAAATTAGGAAGCAGTGGTTTACCCCTAACATACCGGTATCAGTCAGGCCACCATTGTATCAATAGGTTCATCTTGTGAGGCAGGATGGTGTTACATTTCACAGCTGTGTTAGCTCATCCATGCCTTTACCCCACAGAGTCCCACTCGGAACTATGTAGCACTTAGAGAGCCAGCCCAGCCCGGAAGAATTTTCCAATGAGCTCCAGCTCAGTTTCTCCACAGCTTTCATCCGCCTTTGAGCTGTCTCTCTATAGCAGTAGGGTGGGTATCCAGGAGAAATGGCTGGAGCTTATATTTTGGGGGTCATTTCTTGGGTCTTAAAGACTTCTCTAAAGATAGATTATACACATTACACTGCATCTGTCCCTGTTCACCAGCTCCTCCTGGTCTCCAAAGAAAAGAAAAGAAGTTTGGAAGGCATCCAACTATGTCAGAGACCATTCCCATAAAGACCGTGGAGAGCTGCAGATACGAAAAGTCCGAAGGCAGGACTGAGTCTCTCTGAGCTAAGGTTTTTCCTCTTCAAAATTCTGAATGAAACAGAGAGGCTTTGAGCCATACTGCAAACTCCCTCTGCTTTTGATATTTGCTTGTCAATATGTAGTCGCCCCGTGTTCAGCTATATGGATGTGGAAACCTGCAGCTGGAGAGGAGAGGTAGACAAATAGAGCCTCCTATTCTGGAAACTTCATCAAGTCTCGATAATTAGTCTTCTGTCAGTATGCTTCTAGTAATTAGTTGTTTCATCTATAAAACTATAATAACCTTTGTGGTTTCTTCCCAAGCCTGTTATCCTATTGTTTGTTTTATTTATTTATTTATTTATTTATTTATTTATTTATTTATTTATTTATTTATTTTGTGGTTTTAGAGCTTTATTGTAGCAAGGCAGGGAGAAAGACAGAAGGTAGAAAGAGGGAGAGGCCGGCCATGGCCACGTGGAGAGTGGGGGAAGGGAGATAGAGAAAGAGGACTAGAGGTGAGAGTAAGAAAGTTGAGAGCTTAAAGAGCTTGTTTTATTTCTTAAGTAGTGCAGAAAGCGGCTTTGCTTGAGGGAAGGCTTAAGTCGGAAAATTAGTAAGAAATCCAGATAATGAACAAGTAGGGGCCAGTTTATGGGGTCATTAATTCTGAGTGATGTAGTCTCAAGCTTGTACGTGGGATGCAAGACTGAGAGAGTGAGTGGGCTGGAGCAGGGTGAGCTGTTCCCAGATGTTGAAGGGCTTGTTCTGTCCTGATCTTTTCAGTTGAGAGACTTCAGTTGTTGCACCAGTCCTTTGGACTTAACTCAAGGTCGTATCAAAAGAGGAGGTGCATCTCTGTGGGCTGCTAATTCTGTCTTTTATGACCGACCAGGTAGGTTTCCAGGGAGGAGGACAACTGTCCCAAGTGAAACACAATTCACAGCTTGTAGGTCAGAACCTGTCTTGTGGCTTCTTCCACACAGGGCAAGGCTTCTCCAGATGATTTTTTTTTTCTCTGTCAGAATTCCATCATCGTTGTTGCCTTGGGAATTTTTACGTGCTCCCAAGTGAGCCGAATGCTCAGTGTCTGAACAAAGAAGGAGAAGGGACGGCAGGGAAGGGTGCTGGGGTAGGGGTGCGGGGGGGGGGGGGATGAGAAGTGGGTTATGGGAGGGCAGCCTTGGTCAGAAGCAGACAAAGCAGCCCATTGCTGCTGCTTTCTTGCCCTATCCCTGGGGGTATTGTCTTCCCCTTTGCCCTCATTCCCTTTAAGTCTCTTCCTCCCTCTAACTTCTCCATCCTCTTTAAAAACAACTCTTGAAGGTAAATGAGTCCCTTTAAGGTACAAGTGACATCGATCTAGGAATCCATTTTTTAGCATTTTCATTTAATAGAGACCAAAGCCCAATTCAGATAAATTGTGGCATTTAGACATCTTTACTTTGGGGTGTATGTATATATTTTTAGTGAACACCTAATAATTTGCAGTCGAGCGCAGTAGCTATGAATTCTGCCCGTGTGAAATATGTGCTGAGACAGAGATCTCAGCAACGTTCTTCCGCATTGCCTTCCTGTTTCCCTAAAGTCACTTCACCAAGAGGAGTCAATGGCAAAGGATGAAGAGGATCCAAAAAAATAACTAAGTTATTTACAGTTTCTTCTTCTATTCAATATCTACCAAGTCTATGCCTAGGGCACACAGTTTCAAGGAACACATGTAGCCAGAGTTCTTTATCCACTAATCATCAGGTATTATAGTACATGCCTGTTGTTTAGTGTTCAGGACGCTGAGGCAAGAGACTCAGTTTTGAGTTTCAGATCAGCTTGGGTAATTTAGCAAGTTCCATGTCATCCTGTTTTAAATAGTGATTCCTGTCTTTAACGACAAGTGAGAGGCTGGAATGTGACTCAGGGGTTAAGGGCTCCTTCAGAGGACCTGGCCAATGCCCAACACCCACGTCAGACAGTTTACAGTGCTCTGTAACTCTAGGTCTAGGGAGTCTAGTGTTCTCTTCTGGCCTCTCAGGGTTCCTGCATTCACAGTTATGTATGCGTGCATGCATGCGTGCACACACACACACAATTAAAAATAGAAAAAAAACATTAAAAAAAGTTATAAGAGATTCACAGAAATGAGACAAAAATAGAAAAAAAACATTAAAAAAAGTTATAAGAGATTCACAGAAATGAGACATTCAGTAGACTTAAGTGAGGAGAAGATGTGTCAAAGAAAAAAATGCAACCTGGATTTGGCTTTGGGAACTTTCAAGAGGCAGAAAAGAAAGCCCCAAAGTGGGAGAGGTGGGAGTCTGAGAGATGGCTCAGGGGTGGAGGGCACTTGTTGCTCTTTCAGATGACTTGAGTTTGGGTCTGCACACTTACATCAAATGGCTCATAATCACACATAACTCCAGCACCAGGGAATCTGACATTCTTTTCTGGCCTCTGTGGGCCCCCATGCACACGTGACATGTACAGACTCACAGCCATAAATACAAAATAAAATCTGCGGGGGGGTGGGGGGGGTAAAAAAAAAAAGGAGAGATGGAGTCTTATGGTGTCTTTCGATAAGAAAGGGTCACTCTGATTGATCAGGACTGCTTTGTTCAGCAAAATCACAAGGGAAGCTCTAAGTCCTGACTGGAATGAGAACAGCAAAGGTTTGGCTCATAGCCTTCAGGGGCGGGCGTTCTCTGTTCCTGGAGGGAAGGAGAGAAGTGTTGAGAGGTCCAAGAAAGTGTCTTTCAAGTGATGTTTTACAGAATGGGGTTGGGGTACAGGGTGGGATGACAAAGGAGGCGAGGTGACAGTGCAGAACGCACATGGGTAGGAGAAACTTTTAAAGGGGAGGGGGGGGAAAAGGGTAAAAATCATTTTAGAGTGTAAGAGAGAATTATCAACACAAATAATCATCTTTTCTGGGGCTCGTACTATGGAATGTCTAGCACTGACAATACTAAAGATCTTCACGTTGACTACTCATGCTATGCTGCTGACAGTTCGGATGTGATGTCAGCGCAGGTCCGTGTGTCCTCTAGCAGTGGTCAGAAAGGATGTTTCAGGATCAGGGAGTTGTCAGCCTTACAAGAGTGTGGGTCGTACCTGTCACCTAACCAGACAGTGAAAAGACTGGACACAGTGAAACATAAAGAAAGATGTGCAGTCGGCTCTCAGAGAGGGAAACAATAAATACTTTGGGATTAAAGGAAATGGCGAGGAAGACTTCGCAGAAGGAAGAGCAAGCAGGGTGCTTCCCGGGCTCCAGGTTCAGACTGCCACAAACACACTCTGTCCAGTTCCCCTTGAGTGTTCTTGGCTTCTGGATTCCTCATCAAGCCCACACACATCTCTCTACCCCTTTCTTGCCCCTCCTCCCCTTGGTCAGACCCAATAGCAGAATCTTTGACTATGAGACACAGTGTCACTTCCAGCCCTGCAAGAAGCTGGACTCTTTCTCGGCAGCATCATCTTGTCAAAGGAACTGGTAAAGAGAGATCTGTGACTGAGAATGGGTGGCGAAGAAGCCAGGGAATAGAGAAAGGTTACTGTCTGTGCCTGTTCACATGGCACCCAGAGCCAGGTCCTGTGTGGGCAGTAAGAGACAGCAATAGTGAGGTGTGAGATGGCTTTAACCTACATGGAGACTGTAGACCCCTCCAGCAAGAGCAGAAAAGAGAAAGATGCTTGGTCCCTGCACATTAGATTTAGCTCATGGGTTTTATGTCTTTGTTCGTCATTTTGTTTTTTCTTCAGATTGGTAAACTAAGGTTAAATAGATAGAGTGAATGATTGTAAGTGGAGATTTTAACATTGTTGCTCAGGTTGCTCAAGGGACTGTCATCTTGCTATGTCATATTTCAACTATATCTGTGGGAGTCTTATGTTTAGAGGTTGCTACTAAGAATAGTTACCCTCACAAAAAAGGAAAACATCTGCCCTGCATTCTCCTTCCTTTTATCTTTACTGCAGACAAGATCACCATACTTACAAGATGGCAGTCTTTCTGCTGTTGCTCGCCCTTGGACTGCTTCTTGCAAAGCCTTCAGAAAGCAGAATGAAGGGGACCACAGAACAATTTTCACAGGAAGAGATGCAACCTGCTGCAAAACAGACTCTAGAGGAATCAGCAAACTCAACCCTGTCAGACAAAAATACTGGCCTCAGCATATCCAAACATGTGATGTCTGCCACACCCCTAACACCCAGAAGGCTATCTTTTATTATCCCCAAGGGAAATACTATGAGAGATGGCAGGAACTGTGTAAACAGCCTAAGAGTCTGGAGAACCGAGGTAGACGGGAATGCATCCTGTCAGTTGGGCAATGACTTTATACATGGCTCCATGGATGTGAGCCTCAGAATTCCCAAGGCCACCCGAGGGAAGTGTGAACAAACACCCAAGCCAAGCAGCAGTGGGAGCCTAGGACTGGAGCGTACCACGTGCAAGGTCCTTGCAGGCCACCAGTGCCTCAGGTCCCATGAGCACAGCATCACCTCATTAAAGAAAATCCTGACAGTGCTGGCCAGCAATTCTCTGATGAGCTGGTTAGTTAGTGGCTGTAAATTGTAAGTCACAGGCTTTGGGACTAAAGAAGGACAAGTTCAAGGTCATTGTTGCTTCTCTCCTTCTGCCTCACACATCTTTCCTTTAGTACGTGGTGAACACTATTGGTACTAACCGGATGAGCGAAACAAAGTAGCAGCACAAATTAATTAAAACTTGTAGCTGACCCTAGAACACACACTCATCTTCCCGCTCTCACTCTTGTTCCCACAACCTGAACTCCTTCCTGGTTTAACTATCAAGCTACCCCAGAGCTGAGTTTGCCCAAGTGGACAAAGGTAAGGAGAGAAACTCCAGGTCAGATAGTGTGAATGAGGGTGAGGTACATACTCAGTCCTGCTCTTCCAAGGATAGTGAGCATGTGTGTGCCCCTGAACACGCCTGCCTGCCACCCAGCTGTGGTGGCTTGTCCTCGGGGAGACGTCTCGGCATCAACAGATCCAGCACTGTACAACCTGCATTCCCCTGTTGCTATCTCAGGACCACTGCAAAGAGGAAGCAAAGCTCCTGTCACCGCTAGGTAAAGTCTGGCTACTCACGAGCTGTGCCTGCCGAGAGGCAAATTATAGGAAATAGAGGTAGTGATGTGTCAAGTATATGGCAAGTTTCAAGCAGGGTTATCTTCCATCTTGATGCTTTCTCTACCAATCTTAAGCCCGCAGAGTTAACAGTGCATGAAGCACAGACCGTTACCAGGTTGTTATTCATTGTTGTGCAAATGTATGCGCCTGTTTCCCCTCTTATCCTTCATCCCAAGGCAACTCTTTTTTTTTTTTTTAACAATTTTATTTGAAATAAACATGTGCAAATGAATGCTATGTCGCTAAACACTTTTTCTTGCAGCACATGGCTCATTATGTGTGGATATTCCCCATATTTTTATACTGATACAGAATTCTCATTCTATTGAAAATACAATATGCTGACAATATGTAGACCTATCTAACCACACTTGACATTTGGGGGCTTTTGAGCTGGATTCTCTTGTCAGCCTAGTGGCTGCTTAAACAGTGCTCTCGGTTCACTGTTACTTTGGTTAAGCTGGTATGTAAGCAGAGCTCAATTAGCATTTGGCAGTAAGAGGGAAGTGATTGAAGAAAAAGCCTGGGTCCTGAAGGATAACTGAGGATACAGCTTGGATGCTGTGCTCAATGAATCCATTCTTGGGTTACTTTCATGTGGCAGGTCTGATACTACACTGCACTCACTCTCCAAACGGAAGAGTTGGTTTGCCACCAGTTCATCATACAAAACTGTCTCTTCTTGCTTCATATTTAGTTCATATGTGAGTAAGTTTATTTCCACATCATTCATTTATAATGGAGGGTCAGGTCAGCCCTGGAGATAACTATTTTTGTTTTGTTTTATTTTGGTCATAAATGCAAGAGACAGATTTGGCTACAGGAGAAGGCAGAGAGGGACAGAAGTGAGGCAATGCTCCTTTGAACGTGGACAACGCAGCTGTGTTACTTCCTGTTCTTGATGTGTTAACAAAATATCCTGACAAAAGCCGTTGGAGGGGAAAGGTTTTATTTTAACCCAAGTTAGATGAGTCGAGGTGTCTAAGGCTTGAAGCAGCTGCCAGGAGCAGGAAACAGAGAGTGTACACTTTGCAGAGCTCAACTTGCTTTCCCCTTCTTGACGGCTGAGGATTCTCTACCCTGAGGCTAGTCCTGCCAGCAATTAAGATGGCTTTTCCCATATCAATGTAATCAAGATAATTCCGACAGGATGCTCAGAGGCCATCTCCCAGGTGATTCAGTGACCAATTCCACATCTAGTCTTTCCTCCTTCCAGACAGAATGTGTGACCACGCATGCTGCCTGACGTTCGGTCCACTCTGAAGACTTTTCTTCACTGGTGTCTTGCAGGGCTGTCCCAGAAAGGGGTGGTAATGCTGCAACTGTCCAATCTGGGTGGTACCTGCATAACGTGCAGACCAGGCCCCAATTTTCTCTTTGTCCACTCGTGACAGTGCACACACTACGATGTTCACTATGGCTTCTACTGCCATTACAATGCCTTCTGCTACCAAGCGTGCATGCACTCAGAGAGCCAGTCTCTTTTTCTTTCCCTCTGAAACATCTCACTGGACCCAGTAATATTGATTTCAGACTCTGGTCCTCCAGATCTGTAGAAAAAAATCAATGTGTTTTTTGTTTGTTTTTCAAAACAGGGTTTTTCCATGTAGCCCTGGCTATCCCGGAGCTCACTCTATAGATACATCTAGCTTCTAACTCAGAGATTTGCCTGCCTCTGCCTCTTGAGTGCTGGCATTAAGGGCATGTGTCACCACCACCTGGCCCAATTTGTGTTGTGTTGTTTTAAGGTAACACGTTTGTGCAAATCTGTTACAGTAGTCAGAGAAACTAACAGAAGGGTTATAAAAAATAATTTAAAGATTTTACAGTAAATATGTGAAAAGGAGTAATGTTTGCACATCATTAATCTTATAGTATAGACACATTAGGTTCAAAGAAAGAGAGAAAGATAGATTGTGGGTCTGAGTGACATGTATAATCTGGGCAAGAAAATAAAGATAGTGATAGAATAATAGTAATAGAGAAAAATTGGACAAGGTTAATATGGGAACATTTAAAGGAAGCCTGTATGCAATTTTCTGACTTACACAGCATCTTTTCCCTCCACTATAAAGTAGCCTCTTACTTTCTATGACTGTTTCCGTAGGTACTTTTAGGAGGAAGCACCCCTGCATGGGTATAATTATGTTTTATCTACTTGAAGGAGTAATAACTAACCACTTATTTATTCAAGAATTTGTGTATATCACTGTGCACTCATGGATATTTACAATCGGAGTGTTGCTATACTCTAAGGCTTATTTAAAACATTCCGTGCCTTCAGTTTTAGCTTTGAGGGATCCTTTCAGTCAAATCTAGTGACTTCTTAGGACTGCCTCTCCACTCTCTTCTATGAGGTCACTCAAATATCTGTAAAGTAAGTTTAGGGGCTTCTCTGCATCTTGCCTTGGCCTTAACTCTAAGGATTAATTTGTAAGCTTTATAGATGCACAGGTTCCTTTTGCTGAGTTCTGATGCACAGATGTTATGTGTCCACACTGCAGCAGCCTATAGTAAGCAGATGTGCTTTTCATCCTGACACCCCTGGTCCAACTGTCCACATCCTGTCAATCACGGTCTCTAATATCGATATATCTTTGACTTATCCATTACAGAAACTGTGATTATCCAGTTGTGGACTCCTTATGCTGATTTCTTTCATTTACGTACTACATTTGATACCCACTTGTGGACGCGTTGTTACTTCTAATCAGTTAATAGTATTCTACTAAAGCATGAATTCTCTTCATGCTGGTCGTTCTCTCAAGCTTTCAGCCCTCGGCTTTGGACCCTGGTTTTCCTGTATCCAAATACTCTTAGCATTTAGAACATTATCAGACCCTAGACACACTCCATTTTCATCCCAGCTTTCTTCTCTGTTTCCAGGAGCAATAAACAGTGTTGATTGAATGGCCAGGACCTAGGGAAAGCTCTCTCTGTCCTGCCCTTCAAGCAAACACAATTAGATAATAAGCCCATGGGAATCTTACAGTGCAACCTCTCTCTGTCTCCCTACACCCCTCTGTGTCTGTCTGTTGGTCTGTCTGTCTGAGAAAGGATTTATTTTGGCTTACAGCTTTAGAGTATAACATATCAGTGAAGAAAGAGCACAGAGTACTGATGCCCAACTCATTCTCTCCTTTTTCACTCAGCCCATACAATGCTGAGGTCTACATTCAGGCCTTCTGCTCTCAGTTAAAGTCATCTAGATAAGAGAGCCTTCTATGTGCAGCTTTACTTTAGATGACATGTCAGATACATTAGGCATCTGCTGGTTGTTTATGTCATAATGCTTGTCGGAGACCCATCCTGATTCTTTCTCTTATGTATATCGTTAGTAGGTTTTTTTCAACTGATGTAAATCAGTGTAGTCATACTGCACATTCATTTTTACATGAATTATGGAAAATTAACTTTCATAAAACATCAATGCCACACACCCAGTCAAGTGCTTTCTCTCACAGCAGTCTGTCCTATTGTGAGTGTGCGGGAGATATAGGGGCATGTGCACTCACGTGTGAACGGTAGAGGGTTGGGCATGTTTCTCCATTCTCCCCTGATTTTAATATTTCCTATTGTGGTGGCTGTTTCATATCTTTAAGAATTTTAGTGGTTTTCACAACTTCTTCCCCTTCATCCCATTCCCTCTTCCGCAGGACATCGTCTTATCAATAAGTCCCTTTCCTCTTTCAGGCCTTCTTTTGGCACATGGTCTCTCACCAACTCTGAGGCTAGACTGACTGATCCCTGGGCTCTGCCCATCTCCAGCCCCACAACTGGGGGTTACAGGGCAAACACCCAAAGCCCAGCTTCAGATGTGATTTCTGGGGATTTGAACTCAGGCTGTCCAGGTCACACAGCAAAGACTTCAAACGCTGAACCTGTTCTCTGCCCAGAACAATCTTTTCCTATTAGTTCCTGCTTATTGTAACACTGTTTTGAATAGTGTCCTGAATATTACCAAATCACGGAGTTCAATCAACATATCTGCCATACTCATTTCTCAGTGGAGAACCAATATATTCACAGGTTTGTGTATATGTGTGTGTGTATGTGCGCGCGCTATAAAATTATATTTTTTGTTCTCTCTCCTTCCCCCAGAAAAACAGTTTACAAAACTTCAGCATAAAATCAAATAATACTGTTGAGCAGACTACAGACCTTAATCACATTTCATCATGTTTTGTATGAGCTCATGTGTTTATCTGTATATGTATGTTGAGTGCATCCGTGTTTGTATGCATGTATGTGTGTGCCTCTGTGCCTCTGTGTGTGTGTGTGTGTCTTATGTATGTGTGAGTGTGTGCATATGTGCTCCATTAGTGCTGAAGAACTGTCTCATGCTGGACTAGTTTGTTCTCTATCTCTATATTTCTGTAATTTTGAGATAATATAGTATTAGACCCATACAGTTATATAATGCCTTTTCTTTTAAAAAAAACTATTTTAAGGTTATTATTTTCATGCATTTGTAGGAAATAATGCAGAGTACCTCTGTACCTTTAATTCAGTTTAACTAATGATAGCATGATGCAAACCTGCAATATTGTATGAAAACCTAGATATTTACCTGGATACAACCAAGAACATGAGAAACATTTCTGAAATCGAACATTTTCATAACCATAACTATCTCCCATGCTGTTTGTATGTAGACAAAACCTGTCTCCTTTGTCTCATTAGCTGTATTTTTACTTTCAAGTTACATGCACACATTTGCATACACAAAGACATATACACACACATTCACACACATACAGGTATGAGCACACACTTAAACACATACATTTATGCACATATGCACACACAAGTGGCACATACATACACATAAGCGTATATTCACACACATACTCACGGATACTATCTGCCTTTTCTCTAAATTGAGAAGTAATAGTACACTATACGCACAGTTGCAAGCTCATGCTGGTCTTGAGTTTCCTTTTTTGCCATCCATTGGCTGTTAGAATATTTGCTGGGTTTGCCCTTTCTTTCTGATGTGATGTTGTGTATCCAGACAGGTATGATTCCATCCTTAAAAGTGGAAGATCAGCTACCATAGGTTATTTTATGCCTAAGCTTTCTGTCTTGTGTAGGAAGGATATGTCTTACCTCAAATTATGAAAAAGATTTTGTTTTGTTCTTTAAAAAAACAATTTTTATCTTTGAAAATTACTTTATTTCCTATGCTATGTAAGTTGAAGAATTCATATGGCGCCTTGTGTGTGCCTGTGCGTGGTTTATGTAAGTATATCTGTGTCTGTGTGGGATGTATGTGTGTGTGTTATGTGAGGTATGGAGATTTATAGTATTTTGTCTTCATCTACCCATTATTTAACCAAAACCCCAATTTGTCAGAATTTTAACCTTACACATTACATATTTCATCTTTATTCCATCTTTGACTTCAGAGGGGAAAGAGAATAGAAAGCAAGCCATAGCTAGGGGTTGAATAAGAAGTCTACATCGTCTGGGGTCACAATGACTCACAGAAAAATGTAGCAGGTTTCTACTTATCACTATCTGTTACATTTTTATATAGCCTTGTGCTTTAAAAAGCTAGACAAAGCATTAGTGAAAATTAATTTGCAAAAAGCATGACACGTGTGAAGAGATTCTGCCGCCTCTGTGCTGGATTGACTTCATTGTTCCAAAGTGAGATATGAAAATTACTCTGTACTTATGTTTGAAAGTTGACTTTCAATCAATGAGAATTTTTGTTTCTTGTAGGTTTATTCTGCATGTCTCACAAGCTCAAGCACTTACCATTCACCTTAGAGGAAGAAGCGCTGTGAACTGAGTTAACAATGTGTTTGACCTCCTGGCTATCCACTCTGGACTCAGGCTGTTCAGATTTTCTTCACTCAGTGCGGTCTTTGTCCTCCTTTAGGTTTTGAGGTGAATGTTTAAGACAAACAACATTGCTTCAAAATATTTGCGAAAATAATCCATTTGGTGCAATTAAAACCTGGAATTTCCTTACAAAATTTAACCAGGGATGCTTGGAATCTTAAAAGCATATTGTAGTGCTAAAATCTCTTTTGAGTTCCAACATTTATAGTAGTGAAACTAAGATTAGGAAATTAGCAAGAGGGCTGGAGATATGGCTCAGAGGTTAAGAGCACTGACTGCTCTTCCAGAGGTGCTGAGTTCAATTCCCAGCAATCACATGGTGGCTCACAACCATCTGTAATGGGATCTGGTGCCCTCTTCTAGTGTGTCTGAAGACAGTGACAGTGTACTTACATATATAAGATAAAATAAATAAATCTTGAGAAAAAAAAGAAATTAGCAAGAAATAATTCATTCATAAATAACACTTTATTACGATCTCTTTCTTGCTGGGCAGTGGTAGCACACACCTTTAATCCCAGCATTTGGGAGGCAGAGGCAGGCAGATCTCTGAGTTTGAGGCCAGCCTGGTCTACAGAGTGAGTTCCAGGACAGCCAGGGCCACACAGAGAAACCCTATCTTGAAAAAACAAAAACAAAAACAAAAACAAAACCTCTTTTTTTTTCCTCGTATGCAATCTATATTTCCACTGAATAAAATGGTGAGATAAGGAAAAGATGGAGACATAGGGCTGGTAAGATGGCTCAGCACGCCTGAGGAGCTCATTTCAATTCCTGGAATCTACATGACAGAAAACGAGAAGCAACTCCCGAAAGTCATCCTCTGACCTCTACATGTCACCGTGGAGCACATGCCCCCATACACAATTAAAATGCAATAATAATTAAAACTATGAGGTTGACAGAGTTCAGCGTTCTGACTTCTCCACCCACGCAAATGCCCACGGCCCTCACTGGTTTTCTGCTCAGTACCAGCAGCGCTTTTGTCAACAATTTAAAGTTCTGCTAGGCTTTTCTTCATGGTTTTGCTTTTCTTTCCTCAAGAAGAGCATGGCTGACCAGTGAGAAACCCCCACATTGCCAATTTACTCAAGTGGCAGAGGCAAGGCCAATCAGAAGAGTGAGTTTCCTTGATGAAAGAAGGTGGGGGAAGGCTGCACAGTGGGAACACTGTGACCCTAGAAGAGGGTACAAAAGTGACAGTGCCTGGCCCTGCCATTCCACAGAGCGCCCGTAGAGGAGCACTTTTGTTCTACAAAGAAGTGGAGAGGAGACGATGGCAAGAGTCTGGTGAAGAGTTTTAGCTTCCTCCTCCTGTGCCCCTTGGACATCCCTCTTCTGTGAGTCAGTCGAGGCTCTCTGGTGTTTAAGATAACTTGATAATGATTTCTTTCCCTGTTACCTAGACACTCCCAGGTTTGAAACGTACAGAAACTGTAATGCGATAGATTTGTTGAAGGCCACTTTGTTGCTGAGTTCTCACTCGGTGAGTGGGTACACCTGGACTCCATTGATCATGTGTGTGTCGATTTGCTCACTCTTGCTCAAGATGCCCCAGATGCTCTGTGTTCTCACTGCAGAGTTTTGAGCTGAACTCTCTGGTTCTCACAGGGTGATATTGATGGAGGTATGAAAAAATTATGTGGAGGAAGGTATATGTTCACGTAGAAGGACCACTCAACACCACCAGTTTGAAATACAACTTCTTTTCCTCCCTCTGTACCTCTGTGTTTAACTTTCCTAGTCGCTCCATTTTCCACTGTGTGCCCCCATCTTCTGACTCTCTCTATAAATTTCTGTGGCCTTTCCTAATGGATATGATAAAAATCCAAATAAGCAATTAGCCACAACTGTATTCCTACTTATCTTACACATGGGCTAGAGTTTCTTGGTTGCTATAGTTGCCATGAGGGAAGTGAGAAGATGCTAATAATAAAAAGTAAACAGAACTTCTATAATTTGGCTGTTCCAATGTTGGAAATATATAGGAAGTCTTTGTCATAGCTTATGGTAAGACGTGTACAACTTCTTATACTACTATCTGTGTTACTGTTTTAAGATTTAAATTCACTTCAACAATGTACTTATGAGCTGCTCAGATTCACTCTCTCTTCCTAACTCAGAATGATTTATTCTCACTGAAGACTCGTATCTCTGCTGTCAAGTTCTAAGTAAAGCGATCCACCCTTTCTCTGAAACAATAGATAACAATGGGTACAATTGAGGTAGGAAGCCACGTGCAAATTCTGTCTCAGAAGCCTACTTCAAGTAGAGAGAAGGTCCTTGCTTTCCACTGAGAGAAAGATCTTGGAGAATTAATGAAAAACAGTCCTATTTGGGATAGGAATACACAAGACAACTGGGTCTAGAAGTTCTCTACAAAAGACTGGTCTCTAAACTGGTTTGTAGACTAGGCTTTGTTGCTTATTTTAGCAAATTGGAATCGTCTAATGGATAGATGTTGTCACTCCTCAGTTTCCTATAGAAAGATCTTTAAAATGTATCACAATTAACCAGGAAGGTTTCATGACAGACATCACTAAGATGCATGCAATATTTTCCTTTAAAATTATCTTGTATCTTATGTCATCGGCTTAGTGTTGAATTGATAAGCAAAGACATTTGCTCATAAACTTATAAAGACCTATACATAGAAACAGCAGACTATGGGGTGAAGAGATGTAGAGAAATCCAAATAATACAATAACTGAATTCTCTACTGTTGAGGTCAGCATAGCTATAAATAGTGATGTGAACTGGAGTGAGTTTGGGGGGTGGGGATACAATTAAAACAGGAACGATAAAGATTACCTCAGGGGCGGAAGGAATCACCAAGGAAAACAGTAGACAGGAGATGAAGGACTTTGGAAAAGAGTGGTGTGATGTGGCAAAACACAGAGAAGGGCCTTAAAATAGACATTGCAGTTGGCATTGAAGCAGAAATAGAGTCAGCCAAGGAGCCAGCTCAGTGTATGTCTAATGCACCGCTGCTGGCCTTCCTTGGCCTCTTCTTCAAGATATCTTTGACCAGATGTGAGCAAGAAGAGAGTGAAGGCCTGAGATGGACAGTGTTTCTCATCAGAGAAAGATCAAAAAGAGGAGGCTGGATCATTTCTGGACAAATTATTAATTTCTGGAAGTGGGAAAAAGGTGTTTGTTTTAGACAGAACAGGAGAGGTCCTCCAGAGAGCCACTTTCTTCTTTCACTGTGGGTGTGGTCTGCCCTCTCTACAACCTTCCTCTACCCCTTTTGCTGATTTCCTTCCCACCTCCACTGCCCCCCATATCCCCTCACTTCTTCCCACTCTCCTCTAGCTCTGTCTCTTCCTTTCACACTTCCTCCTTTATCTGCTACTCAATACTAACACACTTATTTTAGAGTCAACATTAGGAAGCTCTTCAAATAATTTCTGAAATCTCAAGTCTAACACTTTTTCAATGAACTACATACTCAGAGTGCCAAACAGTGAAAGTTAGTAAATGTGGTCTCTATGTGGAAATAGAAAGAAACATTGCATCCTAATAGAATGTCTCTATTCACATACAACTTTTGTTTCCGCAGGCAAAAAAAAATGAAACCTTTGGTCATCAAGTTCGCCTGGCCTTTGCCATTGCTGCTGCTGCTGCTGCTGCCACCGAAGCTTCAGGGGAACTATTGGGATTTTGGGGAATATGAACTAAACCCAGAAGTACGTGACTTTATTAGGGAATATGAGAGTACAGGGCCCACCAAACCACCTACCGTAAAAAGAATCATAGAAATGATCACCATTGGTGACCAACCTTTCAATGACTACGATTACTGCAACACTGAACTCAGGACTAAACAGATTCACTATAAGGGGCGCTGTTACCCAGAACACTACATTGCAGGAGTGCCCTATGGTGAGCTAGTAAAAGCCTGTGATGGTGAAGAAGTGCAATGTAAGAATGGCGTTAAATCTTGCAGAAGAAGCATGAATCTAATCGAGGGAGTGAGGTGTGTTTTAGAAACAGGACAGCAAATGACAAACTGCACATATAAAACCATCCTCATGATTGGTTATCCAGTTGTCTCCTGTCAATGGGATGAAGAAACCAAAATTTTTATTCCTGACCATATATATAATATGTCACTACCCAAGTAGCAGTAAAGCATTGGACACCAGAAGTATGTCTCTCCCCACCCCCAACATTCTAGGTTTCTCTGAGCAGTTACATATGGGAGTAGCTCACCCTGAGAATGGTAGTTTGGGTCTATTCCCTCTGATCATGCACCTCTTTCCTTTTCCGTCCCCAAAGCAATGAATGTCGGCATGGGCTATGATCACATAACTCTAACAGGTGTTTTCATAAAGGTTACAGAATGGGTCATGACAATAAGTCTCCAGCAAACAGATGACAAGCATGAAGAGAAGCAGGAGGCTGGGTGTGCGAGTTCAGGTTAATGCCTTCAGCACTTTGGAAGCTAAGCAGAAGTTCCCAAGCTTGAGGCTTGTCTGTGCAACCAGGCAAAACCCTTGCATAATCAATCAAACAAACAAATACATAAAAAAATTTTTAAAAAATGCTTTGGAATAGCTTTCTGAAGATCATCCAAATTTTCATGTGATTTTCCTGGTTCAGCATGAAAAAATAAAGTGCTTCTTCGCTCAGTGGCTGACTCTGTGGTGCCTGTAGGGGTTTCTAGGGCTGGAAGGATTTTTACATTAACAACTTCTTTCAGACTTGAACGCAGTGAGTGCATCTTTCCAGTGTTGTGTTAATATGTAGTTCACCTTTCACATTCTTTACATTTAACACAATACATAGTACCATGAAGGAGGAAATCCAGGCAAAGAGCGACTCAAGATAAAAGCCTTTACTAAGTACATAGCCACCTCCCCAGAGCTCTTTCCAGTTGTCAGTGTGTGGGAGAGGCCCCACACCTTGCTGGAGCTCAGACATAAGCCTTTGCCAAGACTTTCCCATTAATTCGTAAATTAAGGCCTGGGTCTGGCAGTTATTTTCATTCTCTAAAGAGAAAGGCACAGGGAAACCTTGCTTCCAAAAGCCTTACCTAGGAGGCTTTTGACTGTGATGTTAAATAAGTAAACGTCCTCATGAGCTCTTTTGAACCTTTGTGACACCGTTACACTACAATACAGCCTTGACAGTGAGCTGCAAAAATTCTACACGTGGCTGGCCTGTTGTTATATGCTGTGAACCATTTCATTTGGGCCATGATGACATCATGGATTCTTTGAATTTTTCAATGTATACACAATCGTATTTATAGGAGTATAGTATAGCACTATTGAGGCATAAAGAGAGTCATATAGCCCCCACTCCAGAATTCCCAATCTTATCCAAATACCTTTTTAAAATACCTTATAGAGATGGGGCCAGGAAGTTGGTGAGATGGCTCAGTGGGTAAGAGCATCCAACTGCTCTTCCGAAGGTCCGGAGTTCAAATCCCAGCAACCACATGGTGGCTCACGGCTCACAACCACATGGTGGCTCACAACCGCATGGTGGCTCACAACCATCCATAAGGAGATCTGACTCCCTCTTCTGGAGTGTCTAAAGACAGCTAAAGTGTATTTACATATAATTAATAAATAAATAAACAAACAAATAAATAAGGCTCACAACCGCATGGTGGCTCACAACCATCCATAAGGAGATCTGACTCCCTCTTCTGGAGTGCCTGAAGACAGCTACAGTGTATTTACATATAATAAATAAATAAATAAATAAATAAATAAATAAATAAATAAATAACTCTTAAAAAAAGGGGAAGAAAGGGGCCATGGATGGTGATGCATGCCTTTAATGCCAGCCTTATCTACATAGCACGCTCCAGGACTCCTGGGACTTCATAGAGTGTTCAGTCTCAAGACAGAAAAGAAAAAACGAAATACAATTATGTTTATATGGATTTTTTCTTTTGAACGTATACAATATGAGAAATTCAGAAGTTGTCCTCAACTCACTGGAGGCCTTGCCAAGGCCTATTGTGCTTTAAATGTGTCCTAATTGTTATCAATGGGGCACTATTAGAGAGCTGGGGTTTTAAAGATAATTGTGTAATGGGGGACCATTTCTCCTAGAGAGAATTAAGACCACTCTAAGGATAACTTCATGCAGGTTGTAGGTATGTTCTTTTACACATTTCCATACATCAAGCATCCTGCATGTATACTTTATAAAGCCAATCCTTTTCCTTATCCACAAAGTAGAGGCATCAGGCAATATAATCCCTTTAACCAACAACCATTTCACTTACAATTTTATCCGGTCCCAGTCCACTGAAGGATATGACAACTCATAGGACCAAGAATTTTCCACAGTAAGGATTAACTTGTCTGTGAATCTTCTTGGTGCTATTTTAATCATAATTTCTTATGACATCAAGACAAACAGTAAGCCTTATCACAGCATTATCTCTACCATAATCCCAAGATCTCATAGAATATTTTTCCATTTTTATATAAGTGGCTCAGAGCATTTTCATGTACTTTGTCATTTTGTTCATTTTAAGACTAGGTTACAATAAAGGAGTCAGGGATGAAATTTGTCTCAGTGGCTAAATGTTTTCTGGGCAAGTATGATGCTCCGGATTTGATATTCAAGCCACAAAAACTTTAAAATAACAAAGACTGGATGTGGTGGTGCTTGGCTTTAGTCAAAGTACTCAGGAGGCAATGGCAGGTGGACCTGTGAGCAGGGGCTGGTCTGCTTAGTGGGTTGCATGCCAATGGATCTACGTAATGAGACTGTCTCCAGCAACCACAGCAACAAAACCTCAAGTAAAAGCTTCCTTCCCTGCCCCCTTTTTTGTTTAAAGATATTCATAGTCACTTCTTAGTCAAACAACTCACGATCAAGAAAAGGATAATGCAGTTTGTTCTAATACGATTTTCTGTCTTTAGGATATATCTCTTAAGGGCTAAGAATGTATAGAGCTTAGAAGAGTACTAGACGAGCACGCAAAAAACTCTGGGTTCGGTTGCCAGCACTGCTTAAAACTGGGAGTGGTGACACATGCCTGTTATCCTAGTACAGAGCAGGTAGGAGTAAGAGGATCAGAAACTGATGGGTATTTTTAATTATACAATTACTTTGAGGCCCACACGGGGTACATGAAACTATGTCTCAATGAATTCATTAATTTAATTAATAAAAAATTAAAAAACATCTTATGGTGGGTTATATTTATAATGTCAGGTATACTTGGGAGGCTAAGGAAGATTGTGGTAAGTCTGAATCCAATCTGTAGAGTTTCAGGCTAGTGTTAGCTGCATGGTTAGATCCCATCTCAAAATAAAATAAAAAACAGAAGAGAAATACAAACATTTCTCATATGTTTGAGATATACAAAACTTGACATTTTAGTCAATAAAGAAACATCACTCACTCATCCCATTTGGGACAGTCATTCTTTGATCTGCGCTGACTTTGAGAGTACATATCCCCCTCCTGATTTTACAGCTGGAAGATTACAAAAGCTGGTAAACCCTATGAAGTTCCCCTTAAGAGATCAAAGCAGGTATCTCTATCAGCATAGAGTCCCCTGGGAGTGCCTCCTGTCACATCAAAAGAATAAATAAACTGTGTCCAATATAAGGTTTTCAACTTGAGGATATCTGCTCCCTGACACCAGGACTCTAAAAGACGTACATGTTTTCTAAGCATTCATTTATACATCCTAAGAGAGCAAGGGTACTTACAATGTTAACACAGGAACATGTTTATCTACTCTTATTTCAAAAACAGCAAACATTTAGACTACCAGTGTCTCAGAGTCTCTCTTCCTGTTTTACTGAAATACACTGGTTTTAAGAAGGTCAAATTAAGCTGCCACTTTACAAAGTGTTTTGGTATTGCAGCCTGGGCATTTATCAACTGAAACCAAGCCATTTTAGGTTTTTCTGCTATTTCACATTCTATTCTCAATCATTACCACGTCGTGATATTCTAAGTATTCAGATGAAAAATGACAAATCTTTAAATCTTTATATTTATATTCTGATGAGCCAATTATTTTTTTCACATTTGTTCCAGCAGGTCCACTTCAGTTTTAATAGGTTGTTGCAGATTTTACGAGGGATATATTTGTCAAAATCTATTCTAAACTAAGATATTGGAGGAACATTTATGATTTAATTTTAGATAAATGGACACTGAACATCGATTCATACCTCACTTGCAGAATGCCTGTTCCCCACAGTTTAGGGAAGACTGCAGTGATAAAATGAACTAGGCCCAGATCTTAGACTATGGACATGGTAGCCTTTCCCAGTGACTAAAGAGTTTAGAGAGTGGTTTGGATTAAAGTGTGGGCTCCAGCAGCCATCATAAGCTAGGTGCAGCTCATTAAACAGACAGTGTTAGGGAAAGGCAGAGAAAAGAGATTAATCATTGTAACTACATTGAGAAGATGAAGAAATAAAGAGAGAGGGTAGCCTACCTTGTCCATCTTCAGAATTGTGACATGAGATTAGGGTTAAAGAGAAAAAAAAAAAAAAAGAATCATATAACTAAGCAGTCCTGGTCACAATGTGTCCAAGCATCACCACTCCATTGGCTCTGGTCTCTCTTAGAGTGTGGTGTAAATCATCAGAGCAGGGTGAGATCTTCCTCAGAGACCAGATCTCCCTTGAGGTGACATCGGATTCCAGACTTTTCTTTCTTCTAGCAGGAGACTTCCATGGAAATCCCAATTTCTTGGGAATTATTGGCTCAGAAGTAGCTGAAGGCAGGGACACATGGGTCTCTTTAGAATCTTGTCTTTTGCCAACACAGTTGCACCAACAGTACACATTTCCACTCCTTAACCTTTGGTGATTTCTTACAGTAAATTTACTGGCAAATGGCCAAACTACAACACTGAATTTTCAGAGAGAAATCAACATCAAGACTACTAATACCTCACCTGTTGGAAGTCTTTTCTAGGACTTTTGAGATGATTTATAATGATAAAAATTCAACAAGCTAATGAAGACCTTAGACAGGTAACTCTGTAAGTAGCTTCTGCAATAACTATAGTGAATCTAACACAAGCTATGCCAAATAAACAAAAAAAGTGTCTCAAATATGTAAAGAATTGAAAGTATCCTACATTCAGAGATAAGAGACTCTAAAGACTGAATCAGAAAACTCTTAAAAATGAGACACACTTCTAAAGAAGTAATAGAACACAAAAGCAAAATACAAAAAACAATGGCTTCACTAAATACTAATAATGAACGTGCTGAGGAAAAATCAGAAGGGGGGACAATCCCACTTAAAACACCTTCAAAAAATATAAAAGATAAACATAACCATGGAAGAAAAGACCTCTACAATACATTTTTTAAAATACTGGGGGCTGGAGGGATGGCTCAGCGGTTAAGAGCACTGACTGCTCTTCCAGAGGTTCTGAGTTCAATTCCCAGCAACCACATGGTGGCTCACAACCATCTGTAATGAGATCTGATGCCCTCTTCTGGTGTATCTGAAGACAGCTACTGTGTACTCACATACATAAAATAAATAAATAAATAATCTTTAAAAAAAATACTGAAGAAGTTGAAAGAAGACACAAGTAAATGGGAAGACCTATTATGCTCATGGATTGCAGAACATCACGAATATTCAAGCATTGCTAAGCAACAATGTATAGATTCAGTGTAATCCTGTCCAAAATTCCAATATTTTTCACAAAACTAGGAAAAAGAATATCAAAACTCATATGGAAATAAAAAACACCCTGATTATCAAAGCAATCTTAAGCAGAAAACAATGCCGGAGCTATCATAATATCTGACTTCAACTTATATTACAGATCCACAGTAGGAGAAACTGAGTGAAGTAGTCAAAGCCAAGACAGACAAGCACTGCATGCTCTCTTATATGTTCATCCAACTTTGAATTCCTAGATTAGTATGTGTAACCTGGAGTTTCAGTAAAGACCAAGAGGCTAAAAAGAACTATTAGAAGAAGAAGAGAAAATCAGAAAATGGGGATGTTAGAACTCACATGGTATAAAAGTAGAGTGGGAATACTAGGGCTGAGGAAGCTTACGTGACAGTAGGGGTATGAGGATAAGAGGAGGGCAAACGTGGCAGAGAAAGCTACCAACACTAAAGATGTAGGAAAAGTTCCATGGAAAATTACTATACTTTAATTCAATTTAAAACCATAATTTTAAGCTGGGCAGTGGTGGTGAATAACATTAATTTCAGTGCTAAGGAGGCAGAGGTAGGTGGCTCTCTGAGGTTGAGGCCAGCCTGGTCTACAGTGTGAGTTGCAGGATCATCAAGACTACATAGACGTACCATGTCACAAAACAAAAAGAAACAAAACAAAACAAAACAAAACACAAAACAAAGATGCAGGAAAACCAAAACCAATCAAACAAAAACATAATTTTAAAGAGTTTGGGGGCTGGAGAAATAGCACAGTGATTAAGAGCACTGGTTGCTCTTCAAGAGAACCCAAGTTCAAGTCCCAACATGATAGCTCACAACTGTCTGTAACTGCAGTTCCAAGGGATACAACATCCTCTTCTGGTTTCCCTGGATACCAGGCATACATGTGGTGCATAGCCATATGTTGAGTCTTGCTTGGCTATGTGTAAGGGACAACATGACATGGTTCCTGACCCTGAAACAGAGCTGGCAGGACATGGGCCTCCACAAGTGTCTGTGGTTGCTGTGGGCAAAAGGCTTGTTTGTATGATAATGAACATATTTTCATATTCCTCCTCGGAGGAAGGTCCTCTCTGTTAACATTAACAACCCATGATAATGAGAAGCAGCAGGAGTCTAGGATTTGATGGTGTGTCTAGGTCTTTAGCAAAATCGTAAACACTGGGACCTTCAGGACAGCCCTGAAAGCTGTGGGAAAGAACACTAAAAACTGGAGTTCAAAAATATATGGTTCCATAGCTATATAAAATATAAGGATGCAATATGAATTATATAAGGAGCATCACAGATTAAAGGAACAGAGGCAGCTGAACTATGAGTCAACTTGTCAGAAAGCTACTAAGGAAGGATATAAAGAGACTCAGGGAGAGGTAATCACAGGATGTCCCACCTTACTTACAAGGGTAGGCATATTCTTGAGTTCAGGGTCAGCTTGGGACAGAGCACAGTTAGGTCTAACAGTGGTAAAAGTGCTAATTTCACCCACCTAGCTTACTGTTTGTGCTTAACAGAGGCAAGCAGAGCTTTGAATTTCTTTGCAATGTTTAAAAAAAAAAATGTTTGCTGTTCCTCCTAAAAATCATGGCATTTGGGGTCATGGGATGATGATTCATGAGATAATCAAAATAGAACCTGGGGTAAAAACTGAATTAATATGTAAATTAAATTGGGTTTTTGATGTGCAAGAGATAAACTTTCCAGAGAATTTTTAGAACAGCAAACAGAAACTTCTTGGAGAAATGTCTCAAGCAGAACATAGAGAAATCTGGAAAGCTGTCTCAAGCAAAATAGAGGGAGGCAGCTTGCAACCCACAATTTTGAATTTGAGTCATATGTTTCACCTCTCTCAAACACACCTTCTCTCAGAACCCCTTTCCAAGCTTATGCTACGCCTTGGTAGTCATTTATGCAGGCAAAACACTTACTACTGTTTTTCTAAAGAGATATAGTGCCAAGCTGCTGTCTAAATTTTTATGTGTATACTATACATTAGTACTGATCTCAGCTCTCATCAGGGAAGCAGTTTTTACAGTTGGACAGTGGGCAGATGTCTACTAAATTAATGAACTGAATAATAAAGTCTGTAAATTAAGAGCTACCAAGTGAGATCCTGTCAACAAAATAAGCAACAATTTAAAAATCTACCTTTGCTGGTCATAGTGATACATATCTTTAATTCCAGTACTTGGGAAGCAGAGGCAGGCCGATTTCTGCATTTCAGACTACCATAATGAGACCCTGCCTCAAAAAAACCAGTGAGTTAAATTTAGAAGACTAAGAACAATGAACTTAACATTTTGCTTTAACCAATCAATTTCCCATCTTTAAAATGAAGATAAACTTGTGAAATTTTGAAGAAAATAATTTTAAGTGAAAGAAAAGACCCCAAACCTTCTCTTGTGCACACAATTGAAAGTTGCTTATTGGCATCAGAACATTTTCAATATAGTTCCATGTTTAGTGAACAGAAAAATCTTGATGATAGGCAGGCCTGAAGTTTTCCCTGGGCCTTCTGTCTCTGGCTGATGGCCCAGAAGTGTCAATTAATGGTCCTGTGCCTCCCTGGTAGAACCTGAAGTACCTTTGAAGGGATAACACAAGTATGATCAAAGGATGGAGTTGATGAGGCTAGGAAGATACTGTAGGAGGTATGGAATACTCTGATTGGCCCCATTTATGCACACACTCATCCTTTTCTCCTGACCATCTACAAGAAAAGAGAGACATGCTTAGTTACTTCAAACAACAGTCCAAAGATCATCAAAGATCTATGTCACACTTCAATAGCCCCTAAACATAAAAAGGAGGTACACCACTCTAAAATTGTTTTACTCTATATATGATGTAGACTTGTGATCTCAGTATTCTGAAGATGGTGACAGTAGAGTTAAATTTTCATGGTCAGAGCTAAAGACATAAGGCCATGGTAGAGCACATTTTTACAATATCATGAAGGCCCAGCACCAGAAACCTGGGCTACACAGCAAAAACTTGTATCAAAAAATTACAAGTCAAGCAAGCTCAAATTGACAAACAATATGTAGATACTGTTGGACATAGTCTCCAGAGAATAACTTGTAGGGGAACCAGCAATCAGAAATTCAACAAATAATCTAAACAGCTGCAGTGAGGTGTAGGCACACCAGTTAAGAGAAATAGAAGCTGGGGAACTGGCTGGTACTGACCACTGACAGAGCAGGACACCATTTCAGAAGATTTCTCATACTGTGGTGGCCAGGCAGCAGGACATCCTCTGTGAATCACACTCTGAAAAAACTTATACGATTGTATTCTTAAAAGGCAACAGAAGGAAATAAAATTAAAATTATGGTCTTTTTTTAATTAGTACTCAAAAACAAAAAAAAGAAGGCAGTTTTAGCAATTGAAGATCTGCAAGCAATGTCCTTTAGCTAGGGGCTTCTGCAAGGTATAAGTATATTACAGTTATTCTTTCCATTTCTGTGCCATGTCTTCAGGTAAATTAGCTTTCCCAAGAGGGTGATCACATAGCTAGGTGACTGATAGGCCCAGATGGATTTGCTCTTCAGGGACAAAACAAGAGTATGCTATGTTCTAATCTGTGGTGCGTATCAGAGTGCCGTTTCTCTACCCAGAGCCCAAGGCAGAACTATGAATCTATTCCCTTGACTAGGAAAAAGTAGGTTTCCCTTCATGGACCTCAACAAATCACTGAAACTTCAACTTTTCTATGGGCTGACTCAAATCTTAAGGGGCCAGTTATGAGGCTTCCCTTTTTTGGTAATATTTAAAAAAAAAAGTAAATTGTTTATTTTTATGTTTGGGTCTATGGGCTTGTAAATGCAGGTGCCTGTAGAGGCCAGAAGAGGACATCAGATTCCTTGGAGCTGGAGCTTCAGGTGGTTGTCAGTCACCTATATGGGTACTGTGAAATTTATTCGAGAACTGTATTAGAGTCCTTTAGAAAGCCAGCAGGGGCTCTTCACTGCTGAACAATTGCTTCATCCCCATGTTGTTTTCCTTTCTAGTACTAGCATGGAAATGAAAACCAGGCTCTATGGCCAACTATGAAGGAGAGGTCCATCCTCAATGACTTTTGTGATGGCTATTCCTGGTTGTCAACTTGACTACATCTGGGATGAACTACAATCCAGAAATGGAGGGCACCCCAGAATCCAGATCTTGAGGCTGGAAGGCACAGGCTTTTGATCTGGATCTTGGCATGGGATGACACATGCTTTTGATCCAGAACTTGAGGCATAGTGGCCATGGAAAGCTTAGGCCTAACCAAAGAGGCATATGCCTATAATCCCAGAAGTCGGAGGCAAACAGATCTCTGAGTTCAAGGCCAGCCTTGGACAGAACAAGTTCCAAGTAAAGGACAGCTTAGGTCCAGGTGTGATGGTACACACATTTAATCTGGACCAAACCTTCTGCTGGAGGCCTACATAAGGAGAATGGAAAAAAGGAAGTCCTGCTTGCACTTACCTGCCAGCACATTTGTAGGAATCTACTTCTTCAGAATTCCAGCTTATACAGAAGACCAGCTGGAATACCTAGCGTCCTGGGACTGAGCAAGTACTAGACTTGAATTTCCCATTCACAGCTGCCCATTGTTAGATTAATTGGGCTGAAGCTTGTAAATCATTCTAATAAATTCTTTTAATATAGAGAGACACTCTATAAGTTCCATGACTCTACAGAACCCTAAGACAACTTTCAAGCCTGCTGATATCTGTCTAGCTACCATATACCATTAAGAATTCATAACACACACACACACATACACACACACACGCACACACACACACACACACACACACACACACACACACACATTTTATGATAGCTGCACTGTTAATAAAAACCACGAACTTGATGAGGGAAAATCATCAACATTTCTGTAGTTGCTCCTGGAAAATAAAAAGTTAGATGAGAAAAAACATTAAGGTGTATCTATATCATTTTAATTCCCTATTAAAACAGGAAGATCTGAGCCAGGTTTGGCCCAACAGATAAAGGTACTGGCCACCAAACCTATGACTGGAGTTAAGTCCTCAAAATCTCCATGATGGAAAGACACAGCCAACTCCTTCAAGTTGTTCTCTGACCTCCCTAAGAATACTTAAGCAGTACTGTGATACAAGCATGCACATGCACACATACAATAAATAAATATGCAAATAAATGTATTTAAGTAAAAATATCTTGTTTGCAGCCAGGGCTCCATGGTGAGAGCCTGTCTTGAAAAACCAAGAACAACGTTCTGCTTGTTTGTTTGTTTCTCTTCTAGACCCAGGTGGTTCAGGAACTGCACATTACCATGCAGACATAGCCAAGTCCAAGAACCGCACCACACACCACCAATCCTGAAAATGGCACAGAAATGGTATGTGGTGGTGGTTTAAGTAGGTATGACCCCCATAAGCTCCTGTGTTTGGATGCTTGGCCACAGGGAGTGGCACTATTAGGAGGTGTGGCCTTGTTGAAGTAGGCATGGTATTATTGGAGGAAGTGTGTCACTGGGGAGGCTGGCTTTGAGGTCATATATATGCTCATGTTCCACCCAGTATGGACAGTCCCCTCCTTACTGTCTGTGGATAAAGATGTAGAACTCTCAACTCCTTCTCCAGTACCATGTCTACCTGCATACTGCCACACTCCCCAGTATGATAACTGAAAGCCAGACACAGTTACAAGCAAAAGCAGCTCAGGAAGAAGTGGTTTGTTCAGCTTACATGTTAGTCCATCACCTAGGGAAGCCAAGACAGAATCCAAGGTAGGAACTGACACAGAGGCCATGGTGGGGACACTGGTCACTGGCTCGCTTCCATGGCTTGCTCAGCTTGGCTTCCTGTATAACCCAGGACCACCTGCCAGGAATGGAACTGCCCATAGTGGGCGGGGCCTTCCCACATCAACCATTAATCAAGAAAATTTCCCACAGACATGCCCACAGGCCACCTGAGGGAAGCAGTTTCTCAACTGAGACTCTGCCTTACCAGACAACCCCAGTCTTTGTCCAACTGACTAATAACCCAGAATAATGGGAATTATCAGTCTTTAAAAGCAATTCAAAGGGCCTAGGTCTTTAAATGTGAAGAAGGGACATGAAGAAAGTATATCTCATTTTTAGTGTGATATAAATCTGATTGTAATAATAACTTGGAATAATAATTTAATATAGCAGCAGAGAAATAAGCATGGTGCCTTGCTGTCCGCATTTCTTTTCCCTTCAAATATTGAGGCACATTTATTGTAGCAATGAATTTGAATTCAACTGTTTTTATATAAATATAATATTATTTTTCATCATTTAAATACTAATTTTCACTTTAAAGAGTAAAAAGAGTTAATATATAAAAGCTAATCATATTCCACCATCCAGGGAATTATAAGTATTGGCCTTTTCAGTACAGTTTCAATACATCAGTACCAGCATACTCAACTTTATTAAGAAATCATGATACACAGATGCTGTTAGAGCCAAGCTGTTTCACAGTTAGTTAAAGGCTGATACACTAGCGCCACCTGGTGCTGTATATCATAAACAGTTCCGCACCTGGTATCTTAAAGTTTCAAGTATACATATGCATGCATGCACATGTGTCATATCAGCAACATTTAATTATTTGTGTTTTAAAGAAAAGGCTAAGCTAGGTGCGCAGCAAGATTATGGGAAGGTAAGAATACTTGATTTTTTTCTTTCCTGTTTTTATTTGCAAAGTCCCTACGATTTGCTTACTAATTGCCCACATAATTTGTTGCAGGTAGCACTTATAAAATACGAAGTGAGTCAGGCATGGTGACTCTGGAGGCAGAAGCAGCAGATGATCACTCTATGAGTTATATGCCAGCCTGGGTTACAAGTGAGTTCCAGGCTACTTGGAACTATATAATGAGATGCATACACATACCATGAGAACTAGGGTCAAGCTCAGTAGAGTATTTGCCTAGCAGGAGTGAGGCTCTGTGTTTGAATCCCCAGCACCACAAAGTAATAAATAAATGAGATGTCCAAGGGACTAGAAAATAAACTTAACAATTTTTCATTTAAATATCCTGCATTACTTAGAGAGCTATTGTTTCATAAGTCTAAAAGGGAGCACTTAAATAAATGCACAGTTTTTTGGCTAAAGCAACTGTCTTCCAGTAGTTGGCCAAAATGACAAGCAAGGAGGGAGAAGAGGAGAGATTCTCGAAACATGTTCTCTATGTGTTTGTAAAAACATGGAGCTATTCTGTGTGTGCGTATGTGATATATATATGTATATATACACATATATGTATATATATGTATATATGTGTATATATATGTGTGTATATGTGAACATATGCGTGTATATATGTGTATATATATAGGTGTGTGTGTGTGTGTGTGTGTGTGTGTGTGTGTGTGTGTGTGTGTATCTTGAGGAAGAAGGGAGTTAGTCTTGAAATCAAGAGAATGGACACTGTTCAGAAAGAAATGTCCCGTGAATTTCACTATGCCAAGCTAGAGCAGTCCACAGTGTGGCTCAGTGCGCTGCTGGCATGTGGTACAGACAAACGGGCGAAGGGAGGGAAAGATTCTTGCCAAGAGGGTGTGGGTATCAAGCACATGAAACTCTCTAAAGGTTGATACAGCTTTCTGAAAGAAATGAGGGAAAATGATGAGGAAAAAGAGGGGGCAAAGAGAAGGGTCCCAGGTTCAGGGGGAAAATGGCAGCCTGCTCCTCTTGTAAGCACTATGAGGACTAACAAAAAGAATCAGAGCTACAGAAACCCCTTCCCATCAATCCATGAAACCCCTTCCCATCAATCCATGGCTTCACAGAGGTACAAACAGAAGCAGGAGACCTAGGCTGTGAAAGGGTTTTTCTTAGATTGAAAAGTGGTATCTTCTACTACACACACACACACACACACACACACACACACACACACACACACACACACACACACGCACGCACACACACAAACCTTTGCTTTATTTCATTTTACCTTCCCTTATTTAAATTTACTGGTTTGTTTTGTTTTGCTGAAAGGCTGTGGCTTAGTGAGAAACAAATGCACTCTACTGACTACAAAATGGTCAAGTGTTTATAAAATGTTTCTACTGATTTCAAGACAGTTCCTCTAAATCACCATGGGGAAAAAGATGTAAAAAAAAAAAAAGTCAGTGGAAAATCAGACACGAGGTGTATGTCTTACCTTACCACTGGGAAACTGATACAGGAAACTCTTGAGTTCAGGACCAACCAAGGATATAAAGCTAGACCTTGTCTCAAAGCAAATGCCAATTACTATATGACTCTTGAGCCCCAGACTCAACAATGATCACTGTACTTCTTTTCAGATCTACACCCATGTCAGTGGCGACCACTGTATGACTTGTTGAGTCCCAGACCTTTATCAGTAGTGCTGTCTGCATTATCACTGAGCCTGAGGCCTGTGTCAATGGTAATTAGTGTCTTACTGTTGAGCTCCAGAGAAGCTAATTACCCAGATGGCTAGACTAAACCATTATTATGAATGGCTAGACTAAGTCATTATTATGAATGGCTAGACTAGATTAAGAACCAAGAATTGGCCAGTGAAGTACACTTTAGTGTTAACTACTAGCTGAGAAATGCTTTCACCAAGGAAGAGGACTTAAAAATTGTGGTGTAGGGCTGGTGAGATGGCTCAGTGGGTAAGAGCACCCGACTGCTCTTCCGAAGGTCCGAAGTTCAAATCCCAGCAACCACATGGTGGCTCACAACCACCCGTAATGAGATCTGATGCCCTCTTCTAGTGCGTCTGAAGACAGCTACAGTGTACTTACATTAAATAAATAAATAAATAAATAAATTTAAAAAAAAAAATTGTGGTGTAAATATGTCTTTGACATAATAAAACAAATACTAAAAATCTCAAAATAAATTAATAAATTCTTCGAAAACAAACACTGAGGAGGATATAATTATTATTAGGGTCTAGGATACAGTCAAAAAAATTAGTTCTAGAATGTAGAAGAACATATAAAAAAAACAATCCATTCAAACCAATATTTTTTTACTGTGTTCCAGAGAGAGGAGAGACAAATGTTTTCCCTATCAGCCTGAACATCTGAGTTTCATCTGACTCCCAAAAGTTAGCTATCCTCTGACCTCCACATGCATACCATGGCATACAAAACTTGAAAATTTACCAACAAAAAGTTCCCAGGCATGATATTTTAAAAATGTATATAATTATTATTGTGTGTGCAGACATGTGCCCTGGTGCATATATGGAGGTCAGAGGACAACTTTTAAGATAGTTCTCTTGTTCTACTGTAGGTTCCAGGACTGAAGTCAGCTGGTCAGGCTTGCACTGCAAACATTTTTATCCACCGAACCTCTCTCACCGGTCTCCATACCTGAAAATTTGAGTTTCTATAGTAAAATTTACTACATTGACCTATGACCTATACCACCTAAACCCTTGAAGCTGAAAACTAAAAACCTCAGAAAAGCGTCCAAGATAAACGAAAGCACCACTCACAACAGCTGTCAACAGACTGCAGACATCTGGGTGGCAATGGCTTTAAAACAATTCATTTTCAAAGTTCTATGGCAGAAACTTGTTGCCAGTCTGCAATGGCATAAACAGATAAACTGTCTCTCAAGTAGAACAGAATAACTTCACTATGCAATAAGCACTTTCAGCTATGAAGTCACTCCCAACATGGCCTCTCCTCTTAAGCACACACGCTCATAACTTAGGGATGCACTGTGAAGGAGGGTGGAGGGTGGAAAAGAAAAGAAATATAAAACCGGTGGGCAGGTGGAGTGAGGAGGAAGATCCAGGAAACACTGAAGACAGGGTAACTGTGTGGAGCAGACCTCCGGCAGAGGCCACGGCAAAGAAACCTCTGGTGAAAGTCTTGCTGTCTAGGGGTCTGGATCTGGGTCATTTTCTCTGCCAGCCAAAGATTTATTTTCTCTGATGGGCAAAGAATTAAAAGGTAGGAGATGTCTTGAGAGCCACAGGTAGTAGTGGGGAAGAGGGCCAGACCTTGAGCACAACAGACAGAATCAGCCAGTAAAGACAGCTTCAATTAGGGGTAAAGACACACACACACACACACACACACACACACACACACACACACACACTAGGTAAGGTTGAAGGAGCCAAGGACAGCTGAAACCTAAAACTGCACTCTCTCTTAGAAGGCTTGGGGATGGAGTGATGTCTTTGAAAGATCTTTGTGGTTGCTCTGTGTGAAAACATGCAGAATGGCTGATTGGTACACAACTGTTGGGTACTGATCCTGCCTTGAACTTGGAAAGCCCTGAACCAGTCCACCAGCAGGGAGCTTTACTAGCTGGAGAGAAGGCCAGAAAGACCTTTGTTTGAAGCTGCCAGGTTTCTGTCTCAGGTCAAGAAAGTGAGCAAGTTAATCGTCCTTGTTACCATCCTTTACCTAGTCATGGATTCTTTCCCTCTGTGCTTGCCTATCAGGGAGTCTGTCTAACTCATAGTCCCTCAAAAAGGAGAGAATTTGTTAGGAAACTCTAAGAGAATCCATGAATTTGAAGATTACAGTGGAAGAGGAAGAGGAGGAAGAGAAACTTAAAGGCAGTAATAAACTCCAAGAAATACACAATGTTGCTGTTACCCAATGTTGGGGTGACAGCCTGAACCCCAAGCTAGGTTCAGCTACCCATCCACACACAATAAGCCAAATAAAAAAGTCAAAATAATAGTAGAAAGCAGAAAAAGGAGATTTATTCAGTGTGACCACACTGGGATGAGGGACAAAGAGATCCAATGAAATCTTATTTATTTATTTATTTATTTATTTATTTATTTATTTATTTATTTATCTATCCAATGAGATCTCACACCTGTTTTAATTCTTGAAATAAAGCTTGCAGTGTAACTAAAGGATGAAGATAAACCAATCCTGACCCACACCATTAATGCCAGTAACCAGGAAGCAGAGGCAGGCAGATCTCTGAGTTCCAGGACAGCCAGGGCTACACAGAGAAACTTTATCTCAAAAAAGCAAAACAAACAAGTAAAAAGATGTGCAGTGCAGGTCAAAGTGTGGTCTTGCCCACCACTGACCCATCTCAGTATCTTTGCTTTAGTCTCATCCTGTAAAGTGATCTGACAAGTTGCCAGAACCTTGGGACTTCTCTTTCCACGGGAGATAAACCACACCTTCAGCTTTTTGTTCTCTTAACATGAAATTCCTGGGGGAAATATCCATTTCCTTACAGTCCATTGTTTTAATAGTCTGATCAATTAAATGAGACAAAAATGTCTCTTTAGGATATTCGTTTCTTCCAGACCTATTTATGTGCTTTGTAAAACTATAGAAAGGAATGATAAGAATCATTTTTCTTTTTTTTTTTTTTTTTTTGAAACAGGAACTCATAAGTCAGAGCTCAAATAGGCACTGAAAATGCCTTCTTGGGTTTTCTGGGCCCCTCCCCACCTGGAGTTTGCTGGGCTCTCTCAGCCTATGCCTGCTCTCCAGGATGTGTAGCTTTTTTTCTTGTTAGGAAAGGGGTTTTTAAATCTTGCTTTTGTTCTTCCAGAGAGGCTGGAGGCAGGGATCTTTATCCTAGTTTGTGCAGTGCAGTGTGGGCTTCTGAATCCCCAAGTTAGTGATCAAAGAGACAGTGAGGTGGGCAATGTGAGCACGGGTCTGCATGCTCACTTCCCTCTATCCCTGCCTGGCTCCGAGTTCCCTTTCCCTCTTCTTTTGACTCCTTTTGGATAAGCAGGCTCTGGGGAAGGGATGAGACAGAAAGGGCATAAGGAGACTAAAACAGGTACAATAAAAACACGTAAAAAGCACCATAAAAACACAGAACAAAAACATGCCAAAATGTTCATGTAGTACCATACTAGTAAACCGAGAAAGGTGAGCTGAAACACAGCTTTAAAAGCAAGGAAAGTGAGGAGGAATGTGGGGTTTATCTCCCAATCTGTTGTAATGCAAAATTAACAGCTAAGATATAAATAATAAGTAGAATAGAATACATAGAAAAGGCCCCATTTCTGAAGCTACTGAGGGCAGAGGTGCTGATTCTTAGGCTTGAACTGGAGTTAATAAGTAGTGGGTGTTAGTCCTCTGAGGCAGCATAAAGAGACAGAAGGCAAAAAAAGACCAGAGTCTGATCTTCAACAGATGGGACTGTCACCTTCAGGGGGAACTTCAAGAAAGTGTGTGTGTGTGTGTGTGTGTGTGTGTGTGTGTGTGTGTGTGGCCATCTTGAACATGATGACTGGAGATCTTAGCCACTCCAACCAATTTCCCTATATTGTCCATTGTTTTTTTCTAGTGCAAGACCCACACCCCTGTGCCCTCTTGCTGTGGGGACCCAAATCTTCTTGGGTTGGCCAGATCACCAGAAAAACACACAAGAGGTGGATTCTCTCAGTCCCACAAGAGGATATTGACTTCCCATTCTCTATGCCCCAGCATGGACTCTTGTAGAAAAAAATCTCTTGTGCACTGTATGGATGCAACACCTGTCAATTAAAACTGATTGGCCTGTAGCTGAGGCAGGAAATAGAAGGTGGGACATCCAGTAGGCAAAATGGATTCTGGGATAGAGCCAAGTATAAAAGGGTTTCTCTGGGAGCATGAAGGAGGTCAGAAGTATGGAAGCTGAGCAGAGGTAAGCAGCCATGGGGCAGAACTTAGGTTAGAATAAATGGGATTGAAGAGTCCTTTCTATTCCATTTTGTTTCCACTCAGAAACTAGGCTATGGACCATTTGCTATCTATCCTGGGTGTACTCTGCTTCCTTAGCTGATCTGCCTGTTTGAGTTGCTGTGGGGTTAGAAGCTACAGTCTCCAGCTTAGCACCTTGTGGCGAGAACAACGAGAACAGCGGGAGGCTAGGTAAAGCTTCAACATGGAATTGTGCTTCTCTAAGTCTCAGAAACCCGGAAGGGGGAGGGGAGGGCTGCCTCTGCCCTTTGTTCTCAACACTTGTACAACTTTCAGAGTGTGTTCACGTGGTAAATAGATCAGTATGAGTTTACACATAAATTTAGGTCATAAATTAAATAAGAAGTTTATAACAGAGAATGTCTGTATACATATCCACTAGGAACAGTTATCGGCTCCTACCTTATAGGTTCATAGGAAGATAAATACCACGACTAAGCTGTCCTTGAAGTTTTATATAGATAAAACAAGTCAATATCTTTTTTCCTTTTCCTTCGAGACAGGTTTTCGCTGTTTAGCCCTGGCTGTCCTGGAACTCACTCTGTAGACCAGACTGACCTCAAACTCAGAAATCCACCTGCCTCTGCCTCCCAAGTGCTGGAATTAAAGGCATGCCACTGCCCAGCTCCCAGTCAACATATTATCTTCTGTTTTTACACCTGTGGTCCTGTGGTATATATCTTCTTTATGACCTTCAGTTAATGGTTTTTTATAACCCCTTGGAATGTGCCCTAAGTTGTTTTGTTTGTTTTTTGTTTTGTTTCTGAGACAGGATTTCTTTGTGTAGCCCTGGCTGTCCTGGAACTCACTCTGTAGACCAGGCTGGCCTTGAACTTGGAGATCTGCATGCCTCTGCCTCCCAAGTGCTGGAATTAAAGGTGTGCGCCACCACTGCCCAGCGTGTGCCCTAAGTTTTAAAAGTCCATTGTTATCTCAGAAACAATAAGCAGTTCTGTTATAAAACATCCTCGAATATCTCTGTTTGGTGTTGGCATTCAGAAACAAAGGTGACCTTAGCATGCTAGTTGCAGAATAAATGTTCATTGGTTTTGCATACTACCTGAGTCTGGAGTCTTCCTTCAGTGAATTTTGAACCCTTACAGGGATATTAAATTATGTTCTAACCAGGGAACAGCCCAAAGCTGTGGCTAGCTTATGGCCTAGGTATTTGTAAAAAAATATTTGACTCTCAGAGTCATTATTCTAGGAGCCTGGGGCCAGGAGGAAAAACTTGGATTTTACAGACTCTGGTCATGCCCATGAAGAGGGAAATACTTCTGGGCATGCTCAGAAGGAAGAGGTATTTTCTTCCAATTCATGCTCACTCTCCACACACTGGAGTGGCTCTGGTAAGTAAAAACAATACCCCCTTTTCTCTCTTTAAGGGAGGTATACCCAGCAGCCTCAAGATCTGAAAACTTTTCAATATCATTCATGGTTTATGTCTTCTTTTCAACTAAAGACCTGTATAACTGAAAAACTGAGAAAAACCTCAGGCTTTCATTAGTCTCTTTGAGACTGTCTTTATATATATATATTTTTTTTTATTTATTTATTTACATTCAAATGTTATCCCTTTTCCTCATTTCCCTCCCTCTCAAAAACACCCTATTACATCCTCCTTCCCCCTGCTTCTATGAGGGTGTTCCTCCACCCACTCACCCACCCACTCCCACCTCCCTGCCCTCAATTCCCCTATACAGGGGCATCTATCAAGCCTTCATAGGACCAAGGGCCTCTCCTCCTATTGATGCATGACAAGGCCATCCTCTGCTACATATGCAGCTGGAGCCATGTGTACTCCTTTTACACCCACCAGCCACCTGGGATGAAAGCCAACAGCTCCAGGTCACCTACTTTATGGCTGAAGATTGGGACAAGACCCTGTTTGAAGATAGACAAGATAATCTCTGGCTATGTGGTAGTGGCTCACACCTTTAATCCTAGCACTTGAGAGACAGAGACAAATACCTGAATTTGAGGTCAGTCTGGTCTGCAGATTGAGTTCCAGGACAGCCAGGGCTACACAGAGAAACCCTGTCTTGAAAAAAGAATGAGGAGGAGGGGAGGAGGAGAAGGGAAGGAAGGAAGGAAGGAAGGAAGGAAGGAAGGAAGGAAGGAAGGAAGGAAGGAAGGAAGGAAGGAGGCAAAGGATCACCTAAGGACAATGCATCCCCCAAAAGAGCAGATTTTCCCCTTTCTGACTAGGACCCCAATACCAACCAAGAAGGCTCTGGTCAATTTCTGCCAGCTCTTGTTAGAAGGATTGAAGGCAGCTGTAAAGGGGCAGGGTTATACAAGAGTCCCAAGAATCACCTTATGTATTCCTGGAGCACTCTCATTGACTCAGATGTGCCAGAAAACCAGTGAGCAACCAATATTGATTTTGTTATATAGTGAGTCCCAGTTATTAGAAAGGAGCCTAAGAAGTTAAAAGCATTTAAGGGTATGAATAGGTCTCAATTATTGGTGATTAAGCAAACTGTTTACAATAACTGTGATTCTGTAGATGGAAAATTTTTTGACCAAGGAGTAGTAACACTGCTCAGCGAGACCCATAAAAGTGATCCCAGAGGGGTTAGCCAGAGACACTTCAAAAGGAAGAGCTAGAAGGACCAATGTACTTATTGTAAACAAAAAAGGCACTAGAAGAATAAATGCCCAAATCAGAAGAGGGAAGAAGGACATCCTTCTTCATTTGGATGAGGACTGATAAGGTCAGGGCTCCATTCCACTGAGCTGCCAGGAGCCCAGGGTAACATTAAAGGTAGGGGGCAAGTTTGTTAAAATCCTGGTAGACACAGGAACAGCCCACTCAGTTCTGACAGTGACCCTGGGATCAGTGTTGTCTCTATACACAGCCATGCAAGGGCAACTAGACAGACTTCTCTCCTTCCCTCCATGGCTCTCAGATGGTGGGCTTGGGACAAAGTATTATGACCAACTCTTTCATAGCCATTCCAGATTGCTCGGTCCCCTAATTCAGAGATACTTACTACAAAAACTATGGGTCACCACATCCTTTAGAAAGGCCAAAGCTCACCTTACTTTGAATCCTATTCAGTCCCCAACCCATATTTTTATGATCTAACCCCCTATTAGAGAAATAAGTCCTCCAACCAAGTATGTTACCCAAAAACGCCACTAAAACTTCAGAATACCTGGCAGATTCTTTTTCTGCCAGTTGGCCAACTTGTTTTCAGGCAGTTGCTTCTGCAGCCATACTAGTGAAAGAAGCTGACAATCTGCCCTTGGGCCAGGAATTATTCTTTGTTTGTTTGGCAAGGAGGCATGCTTAACCACCTCCCACTCTGTAGAGCTTCCCCTCGCCCCACCCCCTGGAATTTTGAAGACATCGGTTCCAACAGATGTGCTTGGCAAGTATATTTAGCAGGGCTGTGATTTTGCCAACTGCAGATAGTTTCTGTGATTCTGTGTGATGTTTGGAATTCTGTGGACTTTTCAGAGGGTCTATAAATACTAGGGCCTGGTAGGTAGGTTGTTGGTTGCTGTTGGTCACAGTTTGTTATGTAGTCGTGTACAAAAAAAGAGAAGAAGAAACAACAATAAGAAGAAATTAAATATCTGGATGGCGATGATCATAATTGCCCCCAAGGAACTTAATGCCCCTAGTCAACAGGAAGTAGTCTAATAGTAATGTTCCCCCTTTCTGACCCTGAATTTATTCAGGGATCTTTTCCCTTTCTTCTCTGTCCCCTTTTCTCTCTTATGTATTGTTGGAGGTTGAAAGGGCAGAAGAAAAAGGGTAGAAGAAAAAACCCACAAAGTAGCCAAAGATCATTGAAAGAGGTCAGTATTCAAGTAGGCATAGGCTGAGCACATTTGGAAAGTCCTATTTCCTATCTGGAAGTCCAGGTAGTCTTCTTAGCAGAGGTTGTTCTTCATGAAACAAGGTGGTCTTTGGATTGCATTGGGCAAAACTTGTTCCTTCTATGCCAACCAGTTAGGGGTAATTATAGAAAGTTTAGTGATGGTCAAAAATAATGTTAAGGAAAAAAAAGACACTAAGAATCTTCAAACAGGTGTCAACCTTTATTCTCCTGCTCCCAGTACTCTACTAGTGCCATTGCTGTGCCAATAGTACTTTTGGGCCTACTCCTCATTATAGGACCTTACTTATTCAACTTCTTTCTTAGTCAGTCAGTGTTTTATTGCTGCAAAGAATCACCATGACCATGGAAATTCTTGTAAAAGAAAACCTTTAATTGGGGCTTGCATAGTTTCAGAGGTTTATTCCATTACTATCAGAGACCAGGGCAGCAGGCATGTCAGGAATAGTGCTGGAGAAGTAGTTGAGAACTACATCCTGATATTCAGGAGAAAGAGAGAGAAAAAGAGAGAGAGACAGAGAGAGAGACAGAGAGAGAGACAGAGAGAGAGAGAGAGAGAGAGAGAGAGAGAGAGAGAGAGAGAGAGAGAGAGACTAGACCTGACATGGGCTTTTTGAAACCTCAGAGCCCACCTGGAGTGACACACTTTCCTCCAACAAGACCACACCTACTAATCCTTATAATCCTTTCAAATGGGGCTATTTCCTGGTGACCAAACATTTAATATATGATTTTATGAGGGGCATTCTTATTCAAAAGACTACAACAGTATTTGATGATAGGCCTCTAATAGTGGCAAATGGTTGTTAAAATCTGATATTTAGTATTTATTTTCTTGTCATACTTTTCATTTGAGAGGTGCAGAATCACACAGGAACATTCTACAAAGGAAGTGGTTTGCAGTTCTTAAAACTGTCAGAGTTATAAATCAATGAGAATTTAAGGAGCTACATTTGGCCCAACAGCAAACAGATTAAACTCCCTGGAGGAAATATACAATTCTGATATGATCCTTTTGCTATGGATATTGTATGGATAATCTTGAATAGCATCTGAATTACATGGCAACAGAGGTAATATTGTCAGCCTGGTTTGAATGGTGCCTTTATGGTTCTGATTTAGAATGTCATATTATAATAAGAAAGATATATATTCAGTTGGGGGCACATTAAGCTACTGTGCCAAAATAATTGTTTATACTTCTTGAAAGTTTTCTGTGTTTGCAATATTGCAAACATTTCAAGTTTGCACTTCAAAAGTTTAAGGCAAAACTATACATAATATCTTACCTTAATCTTATTTTTGAAGGTGTATATGCATGCATAAAAGTGATTAATTTTGAATAATATCTCCAATTTTCCAAATTCTCTACAATAAATTTTGTTGTTTTTTTTTCTCCTTGGGAAAAATTATAAAATACAGCCAGCCAGGTGTGGTGGTGCACACCTTTAGTCCCAACACTTGGGAGGCAGAGACAGGTGGATCTCTGACATTAAAAGACATTACAAATTATAATATAAAAATAAAACTTAAATAATGAATTGATTATTTTATCACTGATGCGTTTTGATAACTGTCTTTCAGGAATTTTGTATATGAGTATATACACAATATTTTAATATAATTTTTAGGATTTTGAGATTATAGCATAATCACATAATTTCCCCTCTTCCATTTTGTAAGCCGCCTGCGGCCACACTAACTGGGTTCCTGAGTGGGAGGCCGGAGCAGTATGGAAGGAAATGGCAAGAGAAATAATGGAGGCCAAGACAAGTTTCTGTTCAAGGCCCCCCAAAGTTTACTGAGAGTCCGTGCTTATAAAGAGGGTAGGCCCATCCCCTGCCAGCCCATTCTTGGTGCCTGGAGCCAGCCCATAGGTGATCTACAGGGTGTGTCTCCAGAACATCTCAAGGATCTTTCATCAGGAAGCAGAGTCTTCGATTTCTCCTGAGTAAATAGCGCCTTCAAGGTCAGAAGGCTTTACCCTAGGTAATCTCCTTCTTAGTGGCAGCAAGGTCAAAGTCTGGATCAGTCTGCTTCCAGGCTGAGGGAGGCTACACCATTTCTTCCCTCCAACCTCTTTCATGTGCTCTCTGCCTTTCTTTCAGATGTATAGCTTCTTTTTATTAATTGTTGTTATATATGTGTATGTTGTGTATATATTTGCTTATATAAGCAAATAAGTAAATATATATTATTACATATATAAATACAACCTGTTCAATCTGTATAATGTTTACTTATGAATATATTATTTATGAGTGTCTATTTGGTATTAGATAACCAATTAGCATGCTCTTCCCCAGGGAAGACCATCTCTTTCTTGGCATCCCTTAGTTGCCTGCAGTTCTTTGTGTAGAGAATTGAGGCCTCCTTATCTTTACCCCATCAGCATTAGGATGTCTGTTGGGGTTGTCCTTGTTCAAGTTTATACATGTGCCTTTTTTTACAAATATATTTTCACCTGGAATTATAATAAGCACTAGGAACTTTTTTAAGAGAGGAAAAAGAACATGAACTTGGTTGAATAGGGAGGTGAAGAAGGATCTGGAAGGAGTTGGAGGAGGGAAGTGATTATGACCAAAATATATTTATAACGTCAGTACAGTAGTGGTACAAACAATGTGGGAGTATCCACCCCACTACCTGATTGGATTTAAGGCCCCAGATCATGACACGGAATCCAGTCCTGACACTGCTTGGGTAGCCAAGTACCTGAGACTAGACAGACCATGAACCTAGTGGAAAACCAAATACTATCATTTGGCTAAAGAAATGTAGCAATAGGCCGGGCGTGGTGGCACACGCCTTTAATCCCAGCACTTGGGAGGCAGAGGCAGGTGGATCTCTGAGTTCGAGGACAGCCTGGTCTACAGAGTGAGTTCCAGGACAGCCAGAGCTACACAGAGAAACCCTGTCTCAAAAAATCAAAAAAAAAAAAAAAAAAAAGAAAAGAAAAAAAAAAAGAAATGTAGCAATAAATTGACTCCTCACAATATTCTGCTAGATCAGTGTCTCACTCAGCTATTATCATAGACTTTCCTCATGTAGTAGATAGGAACTCATATAGAGACCAACACCTGGGTGGTATGCAGAGACCTTAGAACACTCAGTTCTAAACAGGTTATCTTCATCAATCTCACCACCACCACCCTCATGGCTAAAGAGCTGTATGGAAGAGGAGGCAGGAAGATTGTAAGAGACAGAAGGGATGGGTGACTCAAGGAAACAGTGACCTCCAAGGACTGATGCATGTATAAACTCAAAGAGATGGTAGCAGCATGCACAAGGCTGGCATAGGTCCAATCTAGACATCAGCTCCCATCCCAAACCAAGAAGCTATCTCCAATTGATAACTACTCATAAAAAGAAAAATTCATTTTCTCCAATGGAGTCTCACTGGGTATACAAACCACACTTAAAGGTTGGTTCCCAGGCCCAGCACAAAAGGAACTTAATGGTATTTTGGGAGGGTTTTTTTGTTTTGTTTTGTTTTTGTCTCACATTGATTTGTTTGGGTTGTTGTTTTTTTTTTAACTTTATGTCTCTTTTGCTTGTGTATCATTTTTTTTTAAATTTTTGTGTTTTCATGGGGTTTTTTGTGTGTGCACAAATATATGTCTGCATGTATATGTGTTTCTCACACTCTTTATTTCTTTTTGTTTGATCATTTGCTAGTTTGCTTTGTTTTGTTCTTGACTTTATGTCTTTTTTATTTGCCTGTTTGTTTTCTTAAAAGAGAAAAAGAAAACAGAGTTGGAAAGGTGGAGATGTGAGAAGGAACTGGGGTGAAATGTGGGAGGAGAAGCCATGATCAGAATATATTACATGAAAAACAATTTAAATAAAAATACATTATATAAAAATTTTAAGACTAAATAGTAGGTTTATTTTGAAAAAAAAATGTTTAGAGAGGGAGAGAGAGAGAGAGAGTGAGAGTATGTCTGTGTTAAGAAGACAGAGAGACAATCCGTAGGGTTTTTTTCTTTTAAGCAGATTTTTTTCTGCTGCACAGTCTTGGAATTCTATGTGTAGCTCAGGGCTATCCTTGAATTCAAGATCTTCCTCTCCCAGTGCTGAGATTTACAAGCACTCTGGCTTATAAATCTTGGTTGATACAAAAAGCATGCAATAAATAATCCAAGTCCGAGCCAGGCAGTGGTAGCGCACACCTTTAATCCCAGCACTTGGGAGGCAGAGACAGGTGGATTTCTGAGTTTGAGGACAGCCTGGTCTACAGAGTGAGTTCCAGGACAGCCAGGGCTATACAGAGTAACCATGTCTCGAAAATCCAAACCAAGCAAACAAACAAAAGAATCCAAGTCCTCAAACTTTGTTTAGGCCTGGATCTTGTTCCTTTGAACACAAGAGAGCAAACTCAGTGAGCTTCAGACGAGAACAGCAGCTTCCACAAGGGTATAGAGCTGCCCCTGGGAGTTGGGTGGTCTTGGTGAGGATTGTTCCTGAGGTGTTCATGTGGTAGAAGCTTAATCTTCAGGGTAGCAGTGTTGAAGAACCTTTAAGAGGTGAGGACAGGTGAGAGGCAATTCGGGCACCGGAGAGGTGCTTTTCCTGAAAATGTCACTGCTGTTCATACAGAGACATTTGTTGTTGTGGATTTGGTTTAGTGTTTGTATGGTGTTGAGTTCCCAAAATTTCAAGAGAATCTGCATGTAAGATGCTGAGGGTCCCTGTCCTAGTTGGTTTCAATTGGTAAATAAAGTTGCCAGCAGCTAATGGTTGGGCAGGGAGACAGAGGCAGGACTTTAGGATTCGCAGGCAAAGAGACCAAGAGAGGAAGGAGGGTTTAGAATTGTCATGCCAGGAAAGTAAAAAGACCAGGCCTGAGGGGTGCAGAAGAGAGAGGATAGTGAAAATGTGAAACATAAAAACAAAAATTCTAGGCCTGTAGGCCCAGGCTTGAGAATGTGAACTTTGTGACTCAATGCTCCAAGGTATGCTAATCATAAAACAGATAGCGACATTCCTGGGTTCAGGGAGTGTTCATTCTAAGAAAGTCATCCTGACCCACCCTGACGATAGCTGGAACCCGCAAAGGTGCTATTGTTAGAGGCTCCTAGAAAACTGTCTTGACTTTCCACTTCCTCATGACTCTTAACTGGTATTTTTGGTATTTTCCAACAATGCCCTCCCCACCTCCTTGAGTTGTGGTTTCTTCCTTTAAATACCCCCTTACCTAGCTACTCGGGGCCCCACGGTCCTCTACCCCTATGTGGTGTATGACTGTGGGCCCGAAAGCACTCTTGAAATAAAAGTCCTCTTGCAGTTTGCATCAAGACCATTTCTTGTGAGTGATTTAGGGTGTTGCCTCTCCTGAGTCAGAACATGGGGGAGTCCTCACATTGTGGGTCTTTCAATAGCAATCATGTAAGAGCCTGGGAAGAGTGACCCCAGGGGGTCCCCCCAGCTGGGTCTAGGGCAACAATGATGGAATATAGATTTTAGTAAGTAATAACTCAGTTATATCAGAGGGGAGGTGTTAGCCACATTGATGTTTGGGAGTAGCCCAGCCGTTGAGCTGATTAAAGCATATTAAATTTAAGTATGTGTGTGTGTCTGTGTGTCTGTGTCTGTGTCTGTTTTTCATTCAGAAGTCCAGAACATTGGGGTGGGTAGCAAGGAACTAGCATAACAGCCGCCAGGGCAAAACCCCTCACAGATATACCCAGTTTCTTGGGTTGTAGTTAATTTAGGATATAATTGAGTTGAAAACCAAATATATCCCCCCTTTCCTTCCCTCCCCCCTCCTCCCCATCTACCTTCAAACTCCCTATGTCAGATTGAGTCTATGGGTCCAACATCTTGTCCAATACAGTTGCAATACCACATGTTAGCTGACTGAGTGGCTAAAGAAATCTGGAGAAATGAGGACCCCCCCCCCCCAAAAAAGAAAGGTAAAAGAAAAGAACACAGAAAAGTATCAGACAGGAAAGAAACAAAGGGAGGCAAAGAGGAAGGTTGTGAAAGGAGAAGAGGAGGAAAGGGGTAGGAAGATGAGAAAGATGGGTCCTTATTCAAGCACTTGACTGTAGCTGTCCAGCAGCCATGGAGGAACTGGGCTACCTGAAAGGGGGCCTGGAAATGAAAAAGGATGGGGTGTGAGAGATGGATGAAGCCAAGACAAAGTTTCTGATCAAGACTCAAAGTTTAATAGTCAGCACAGCACACTGCATTTATATAGGAAAAGCCAACAGACCCATCCTTTGTTTCAGCTGGATTGAGTTGTTTTGTTTCAGCTGGATTATATTGTAAAGCAAGCTCAGCCAGCAGTATTCCTGTAGGAAATTGACTCCACCTGGGTCATTAAGGTCCAACTGTGGCAAACACTTAAGGTCTATTTAGACTGCTCAAGGCTGGGAGAAGGGCATGTTTGATCTTCAGGCCTATGCCCTACACCAACTCACAGCAGGCTCTATGATTTTCCAGGCTCAGGAAAAGAAGCCTAGCCACGTGGCTTTCCAGACACAGTCCTAGATTGAATGGCTTTAGTTGCATCTGCAGCAGAGAAGTGTGTTGCATTGTATAGGGCCCAGAAGTCTGTGATTACCACAAGTAGGTAGCATGTAGAGTCCCTATGTAAGTAGCAGGGAAGGAGGTAGATAAAGGAGGCATTAAACTCTTCTAGTCTACACCCAAGGTGTACTCAATCCAGGGATCAAGCTGATGACCATGGCTAAGGTAGGGTCTAGAGTTTGGCCTTTGTAGGACAGGGATTGAAGGTGAGAGATATCTAGGAGAAACTAAGCATTATTCTTTGCCATTTCAGACCCCCAGAACAAAAATGCAAGTTGAATGACACCTCCCCACCCCAATACAAAGAATAATTATATTTTCAGAAGTCAAAAATCAGAGATGGTCCATTCTCTCCTCCCAGGATCTTCTCTATAGTTAGCAAACCCAAGGAGGGGACAGAAGCATCAGTGAATGGAAATCCAAGAGAAGAGAGGCAACGGGCCGAAGAGAAGGGAAAGGCACAAGGTGCTTCATTTAGTCTCCAGTTGTTTCTTGTCATTGCATGTCATGAAAATGACCTTTTCGGTTATGTAAGTCAGATAGTGACAGTTGGGAGTGACTTGGCCTGGTTTGGCCAATTTGCACAATGTCAGATCAAAAGGCCGGGGACTTTTGTAACATTTGCCCCCCTTGAGGTCACAGTCAACCAGGGAACCGTTACAGACAGCTTTGACTGTGTTTGGGTCCTCATGGATGAACGTGTACTGGTTTATGCAGCTCTGATTAGGCTCCTTTATCTTGTGTGCCATCATGGTATTACAGTCCCTGACACTCAAGTCAAACTTAAGGTAGTCTTGTTTGCTCTGAAAGCGGGGCTCAGCCCTCAGCATCCTGCTTCCCCCCACTTCATCTTCACTGAGGACAGCCTCTTCTGGCCAGACAGGTTGTGCCATTTCTTTGTAGCCAAGTGCCAGACCTTCTGTGGTCCAGATGCCCTCTCCCTCTTCAGTATTCTGGGAGTCACTGGGCCAAAATTCATTCAGTGGCTGATCCTCCAGGACGGCAGCTGCCATGTGAAGGCCCAGGCCCAGCCCCAGCCCTAGGCCTAGCAACAGCAGCAACATCATGAACAACAGATGCACCAGTGTCACCTTCATTTTGCCTGAAGAAGAAGAGGAAAATGAAGGCGTGATGTAGAGATAAACTCTGGCCCCTGCCATGGTTGGCCAACGCCAGCAAAATAGACCTTGAGTACTCCACTGAATTCTCCCCGTTACTCCACCTACCTAAGGAAATGAATCTCTTTCTTGAACACTTCTTCTGCCCCTTCTCCTCACATTCCCCATTCCTGTGTGGGTCTTGAGGATTGGAAAGTGGCTAACAGAAGTGACTGTAAGCTGGTCCTTGTCTGAGTAATCAGTGAGGAAACTTGATGCCACTCCATCCTCTCTAGCCCCCGCCCACCGATTCTTAAACAGAAATTATTCTCGAATCACCAAAGAGAGTAGCTAAGCCAAATGAGTACAGAGAAATTCTTAGAGACAACCTTGCTCTAGGAAGCATTGTGTCCATTTTTATCCCAGATTTATTTTGCTTGTTATTATTACCCTTTTCCCAAAAAGGAATAAAAATGAACTGAAAGAGAAATGGGTTCGTTCTCACTCCTAAAGTAAAGCTGCAGAAATGTGCAGTCAGCCCAGGCCTCTGCTACATCTTGTCATTTGTATTTCTATTTGTGGTTAGGGAAGAAATGCAGTACGGCTTTCTCAGGCTCCAGCTATTTTGGCAGCCGCTCTTGGTTGGGGGCCATCCCAGAACTAAGGCAGGAAGATGTAGCTGAAAGGAAGTTACAGTCTTTGCAGTCAACAGCTCTGGGCTCCAAATTGTTAAACTTGTTATGAAACGTGGAAAGTGCATGCTGTGTGTGAGCAGACTCTGAAGCCGAGGACTCGGGGAAGGGCACGGTTGGCCTTCTTGCTCAACAGTCACCCAGCGCTGAGGAAATCTCACATAGAATTTATCTTGGCCAAAAACTAGCATCCATCATTACAGTGGCAATAACATTACATTGGCACAGCATGTGGAAAATACTGCAGAGTGTGCACACTGGCTGTCATTGACTCAAGTGACTCTGACGTTGTTAGAAGCTTGCCAGAGCAGACTGGTGAGATAAACCAGGAAAGATTTCCTTTAGTAAAAACTTGCCAGAGCTTGTTTTTGTTTTAAAGAAGAGGAGAGAAAGAAATTTCAAGAGAATGAAACTGAATGGGCTGTGGATGTGGCTCAGCTGCTAGAGATCTTGCCTAGAATACATGAGGCCCCGGCTTTGCTCTCTGAGGTACCCGACCCTGACGTGGCTTACCTACACTTGTAAGCAGCTTTAGATAGTCTTGGCTCTTCCTATGTCCCCAGTTCTGCTCTCCTAGAGCGTCCTTCTCTGTGAGCTGTACCCAGAAACTGCTCTCCATACAAGTAGCTATCTCCTTGTGTGCTGAGGGCTTTTAAACACAGCCGGATCTCCTGAACCCATGCCTCTCCCCTTCTTTCCTTCCCAGCACAGAATGGACACACTCAGCTAATGTGTCTTTCTGCTCCCACAAACACTTTGAAGTAAAGAAATTTAAGCAAACGACAGGAAGTATCCTCTACCTGGAAGAACTGCAGACAGTTGTATTCCATCAACTGTTCTACTCTGAGTTCCGCCCACTGACCTGTGGTTTAGAACAGTCTCACCTTGTGCCTGAGTCCCAAGCCTGATTGTCTTGTTTTCTACACATACTGCCTTCAGCCCTTTCCCATCACTTCTGGAATGGTAGTATCTGGCGTCTTGTTTTTATTTTTGTTTGCGGCACCTTTCCAATACTGCTTTTCACATTTTTGCAAGGGTAGCATGACTTCATTTGATTATTTGCAGTGGGGAAAAAAAAATCCAGATTTTGTAAATGTAGTTATTTGGCTCTTGAAAAGGAACATGAAAGCAGAACAACTCATCAATCAGCTCCTACATGTGGTGAACTAAACCAGTGAGGTCACCGTGTCCAATAGATGTTCCTTTCTCCAGCTGAAGGCTGAGCATCTGGGACTGATAAGGCACGGCACAGATCATCTCCAGATGATGACGATGATCATCTCCCGAGACGCATGCTTTCTGTAGTCATTATGCAGGAGACCCAAGTGGTGAGCTCAGAGTTCTGCTGTCTACAGGCTTTGGGGGGGGGGGGAGGTTGTTTTTGTTTTTCCTTTTGTTTGTTTGGTTTTTGGCCTTTTGAGCTACAGTTCATTCTCAAATGGTCAACAAAAGTGTAAGTAGAGACTAAAACCTCACCTTGCTCCCTGCTAAACTAACTGCATTAAGACTGGCACAAAGTCTTCTTCAGGTAAAGGAAAAGGCCTTCTTTGTAAATCACATGAAGGAGCTGCTGCGGTCTGAGGATTCAGATAGATGGTTTTACATTTTAGTTCACTTGCACAGTAGTGACCTCATGTGGCCTTCCGGACTTCTTTACCAGAGGAGGTTAGAATTATTCCCCCAGTTTTATAATAAACTTGAAGCCTTGAGATGTTCAGCGATTAGCAGAATACGGAGGGCGGGGGATGGGTTCCTGCTTTGCCAGCTGCCACCCATTGCTCCTTGTCTTTGTGAACAAAATCTCCAGAAAGAAGCTATGGCTGCAGAGACTGACTGGTTAGAAGTATAGTACTGTGGAGAGACTTACCTTATTACTTTATCTTGGACTAGTTCTAGCCTTCCAGAACTGCCATTTCTTGCCTGTATCTGTGTTGGAACTAACATCTTGTGACTACCAGAAATCTTTTGGAATCTATTGACTTAGCAGAGCACTAGCTTCTACCAGCCCCAGGATATCATCAGATAGCATCTTCCACCTGTAAAACGGCTCCTCCCATTCCACTGCCCCTGCCTCCCTGAGGTACCCACCAATGTATTTTAAATCTGCCTCGATTTCAGCCTTAATCATCCTATAAAACTACCAAGTTCATAAAACAGCTTCTACATTGGAACATGGAATTTGGGCTAACCTAAACCTGTGTTCCTGGCCCACAACCACTCAAAATGGCTATCTTTTATCCCCTTCAAGATGAGAGCTGTGGTCTTGTGTCAACATCTTATACTACCTGCATAAAGAGAGTGATAACTGGCTCTAGTCTATGCTGTTTTTCTCATGGCTCTAGAGAGCAGTTGGTTACTCCTGAGAAGAGAAGTGATCTCAAATGCATAAGTAATTTAAGTTATTTAATTTACTTATTTGGTGTTTTGGAGACAAAATCTCACTGTGTAGCACAGGTTGGCCATGAATTTGTGTCATTTCTCTTACCTCAGCCTCTCAGTACTGGGATTACAGGAAGGGACCATGAAGCCAGGCTTGGTTATTGGAACAACTCACATCTGTAGAATGAACTCACATAAGCCTGATCATAATTCATCCTTATAACTCGTTAGCCCTTTCTCTTTTTTTTTTTTTTTTTTTTTTTTTTTTTTTGGTTTTTCGAGTCAGGGTTTCTCTGTAGCCCTGGCTGTCCTGGAACTCACTTTGTAGACCAGGCTGGCCTCGAACTCAGAAATCCACCTGCCTCTGCCTCCCAAGTGCTGGAATTAAAGGCATGTGCCACCATGCCCGGTCATTGAGGCCCTTTCTAATCTGTGCAATTCATCCATCTTGGGTTCTTACTTATTTGGGCCCTGGGTCCACTTGGCTTTTTGAGGGATCACTGGACTGCTTTGTTCTTTCTATGTGACTAATTTTGGAAGTTTCTGTAGTGTTGAGGGAGTTTGGGTAATAACATATAAACAACAAAACATACCACAGTCACTTCATTCTGGTGCTTAAGAAACTTCAAAGACCCATAAAATCTATGGGAGGAGTTCCCATAAATACTGAATCTCTCCGTCCCAAACATTTCACAGCCTCTACTTCTTCTAGGAGAAGAAAAAAAGTGTGAATGTTGGGAGGGTGACCAACCACCTTGCTCTTGAAGTTGAAGCCCAACAAGAAAGTGGTTGGATTAATAGTGTGTGCTATGCACCATGCTGCCAAGCTGTGAATAGCTTTTTAAGGTGTTTAGTAGTCATTTTTTTTTAGACTCCTACCAGGGAAGGATGGAGGCTATAGATAGATCCTCTCCTGTTCCTCTAGATCCAGTACCGTAGTCTCATCCTCAGCTCTGTAACAGAACACCTGCTTCCATCTTCCTTTCCTCTCTGACCCCATCCTCAATGGATCAGGAAGATCTTCCCTTCTAACTTTCCTTCCTCCAACTAATCCCATTATCCCAGCCTCAAACACAGGCAGGCATTCTCTCAGAACACATCATCTGAACTCCCAATACCTAGAAACACGTTTACCTAGAACTGTCAGTGGCCACAGAAAAATTCACAGAAAATTCCCTACCAGACTACTCACAACTCTCAGATTGTTCTAAACCCAGAGGGGAAACAAAAACCAAGGAACAAAACACCCATTCAACAAAGACAAAAACAGATATCAGCACCTGCGACTATAATCTTCTCAGTTCCAGATGCATGGATGCCAATGTAAAAGCGCAATCAATAATAGCCAGGGAAAGATGGCTCCTAGGGCCTAGCAACACTACTACAGCAGGGCCTGAATATTCCAGCATAGCTGGAGCACAAGAAAAAGACCTTAAAATACCTTTTATGACTATGTAGAGGTCCTTCTAGAGGAAATGAAGAAATCCAGGAAAATACAAACCAACAATGGAAGTTAAAAGTGGTCAAGCCTTGAAAAAGGAAATAGAATCAGTAAAGAAAACCCAAACTGAGGAAACTCTGGAGATAAAAATTTAGATTTCAAACAAGAACTATGGAGGCAAATTTCACCAACAGAATACAAAAGATGGAAGTGAGAATCTCAAATGTTAAAGACACAATAGAAAAAAATGGATACACAAGGCAAAGAAAATGTTAAATCTAAAAAAAAAAAAAAAAAAAAAAAACAACTACCCAGGAAATCTGGGACACTGTGAACAGACCAGAGCAAGGAGAAGAAATCCAGGTCAAAGGTCCAGGAAGTTTTTAAAGCAGAATCATAGAAGAAAAATTTTCTAACCTAAAGCAGGAGATACCTAGAGTTATAAGAAACATCACTGTGGGGCTGGGCTTTGAGACCTTTTCCTTAGCTGCCTGAAGGCCAGTCTCCTGCTGCCTGCCTTTAGATCAAGATGTAGAATTCTCAGCTCTGCCTGCACCATGCCTGCCTGTATGTTGCCATGCTCCTGCCTTGATGATAATGGACTGAACCTCTGTACCTGTAAGCCAGCCCTAATTAAATGTTGTCCTTATAAGAGTTACCTTGGTCATGGTGTCTGTTCACAGCAGTAAAACCCTAACTAAGACACACCTTGATAGTGGGAGACTTCAGTATCCCATTCTTGCTAATAGACAGGTTATTCAGACAACAGTTAAACAGAGAAATGTTGCACTTAACAGATATTATAAACCAAATGGACCTAACAGATATTTACAGAACATTTCACCTAAGCACAAAAGAATGTACCTTTTTCTCTGAACTTCATGGAACTTTCTCTAAAATTGATCGCATTGACCACATTGATGACACAGAAAGCAAATTTCTGTAAATACAAACACTTTGAAATAACACTCTCCATCCTACCTGACCATCGCAGATTAAAGTTAGATATCAACTCATGGAAACTGAACAACTCTACAGAATGAAAAGTGAATTAAGACAGAAATCACGAAAGAAGTTAGACTTTCTAAAATACAGTCAAAGTAAATATATAACATATCAAAACTTAAGGGACACAATGAAAGCAGTTTTAAGTGGCATGTTCATAGCACTAAGTAAATTGAGCAATGTTGCTTCATTTTAAAAAGTGGAAAAGATTTCATACGAGCAACTTAATAGCACATCTGAACATTCTAGAACAAAAAGAAGAAACCTCATCCATAAGGTATAGGAAGCAAGAAATAATCAAACTCAGGGTTGAAATCAATAAGATAAAAAAAACAATACAAAGAATCAATAAGACAAGGAGAAAATCAATAAGCTCAACAAAACTTTATCCAAAGTAACTAAAAGATGGAGAGAGAATATCCAAATTAATGAAATCAGAAATGAAAGGGGGGATATGACAGACACTGAGGACATCCAGAGAATCATAAGGACATATTTCAAGAGCCTGCACTCCACAAATTTGAAAATCTAAAGGAAATGGAGAATTTCCTTAATACATATCATTTACCAAAATAAAATCAAAATTAGATAAGCAGTTTAAACAGATCTATAATTCTCTAGTGAAATAGAAGCAATCATTAAAATCTTCCTACAATAATCAAACTCAGATCTGAAACCAACCAAATAGAAACAAAAAGAACTATACAAAGAATCAACAAAGGCAGGAGCTGGTTCTTTGAGAAAATCAACAAGATAGACAAACCCTTAGCCAGACTAACCAGAGGGCATAGAGACAGTATACAAAGTAATAAAATCAGAAATGAAAAGAGAGACATGACAATGAAATATATCTTAAAATACTTATTCTGTTTGTTGAATATTAACAGTTGAAAATATCAAAATCATGTTCTACAAACATCATGGAAATATTATTGATAAGTTTTCTCGTTGTACTTAAAATTAACATTTTCTTAATGTTTAACTTCAAAGAGTTTTTGCTATCTTAAAAATTTTAAAACATACTTACTGATAAATAATTTCTCTCCTAGAAACACTGATAATCTTTTTCAAGTAGACTTATAGTTAGACAATGTACACAGACATATAATGTGTTTTAAATACTCTCTCACTATGCCAGGTGTTATCATATAAGGGCTTTTGAATAGATTTCTTAATGATTCATTTTTAATATTTTATGCTCTTATGCTATGCTAACTCCCAAAGAATATTTTTTATGTTTTGAAGCAATTTAGTATTCAGCATTAGATATAGGATCCTCAGTTATGGATAGTATTAAATGTTCATTAATGATATTTTTAATGTATGAAAGGATATGAATATAAAAGTTGAACAAATTTTATGTATTATTTGATTCTCAAAATACTCAATATTATTAATATGTTTGATGTATAAAATGCATTTAAATAATTTTTATAATTAAGAATAAATAAATAAATCTTCCAAACAAAAAAATTTCCACTCCAGATTATTTTAGCCCAGAATTCTGCCAGACTTTCAAAGAAGAGTTAATGTTAAGAATCTCAAATTATTCCACATAACTGAAACAGAAGGAACATTGCCCAGTTCATTTTATGAGACCACAGTTACCTTAATACACAAACCACATAAAGACCTAACAGAGAAGAAGAATTATAAACCAATTTCCCTTATAAACATAGATGCAAAAGTACTCAATACCTGTAGGGCTAGAGAGATGGCTCAGAGGTTAAAAGCACCGGCTGCTTCTTCCAAAGGATCCGGGTTTGGTTTCTAGCATCCCCATGGCAGTTTGGTCTGTAACTCCACTTCCACGGGATTTGACTCCTCTTCTGATCTCGAAAGGTTTCTGCGCACGCATGGTACACAGACACACACTCAGATAGAGACACATAATAAAGTTTAGAAATAAATAAAATACTTGGAAACCAAATCCAAGAACACATCAAAAAGATCATCTATTTTGATCAAGTAGGCTTTATCCCAGAGATACAGGAACGGTTCAATATATGAAAATCAATAAAAGTAATCCACCATATAAACTGAAAGGGGGAAAAACCCCCACATGATCAGTTCAATAGATGTGGAAAAGGCCTTTGACAAAATCCAACACCTGATCATGATAAAAGAGATTATTGATTCAAGGGACATACCTCAACATAATAAAGGCAGTTTACGGCAAGTCTGTAGGCAACATTAACTTAAATGGAGAGAAACTAAAAGAACTCCACTAAAACCATGAATAAGACAAGGTTGTTTACTCTCTCCATACCTATTTAATATAGCACTTGAAATCTTAGCTAGAGCAATAAGACAACTAAGGATATCAAGGGAAACAAATTGAAAAGGGAGAAGTCAAAACTATCCTTTTTTTTGTAAATTTTTATTAGATACTTTCTTCATTTACATTTCAAATGCTATCCCCAAAGCCACCATATGGTTACTGAGAATTGAACTCAGGACCTCTGGAAGAGCAGTCAGTGCTCTTAACCGCTGAGCCATCTCTCCAGCCCAAGTCAAAGTATCCTTAATTGCAGAGGATCTGATGGTATATGTACATAACCCTAAAAAGTCCGCTTGGAAACTCCTACAGCTGATGAACACTTTCAGCAAAGTTACTGTGTACAAAATGAATTTACAAAAATCAATATCCCTCCTATAGACAAATGACAAAAGTATTGATAAAGAAATCATGAAAACAACAACTTTTACAATAGTCTCCAATAATAAAAATATGTATTGGGATAACTCTAATCAAGCAAGTGAAAAACTTGTATGATAATTGAAGAACATATTAGCAGGTGGAAAGATCTCCCATGCTCATGAGTCAGTAGGATTGACATACTAAAAATGTCCACCCTACCAAAAGCAATCCCCATCAAAATTCAAACAATTCTTCACAGATCTTGAAATGATAATTTTCAGCTTCATATGGAAACAAAAACTCAGGATAGCTAAAACAATCCTGAACAATAAAAAACAAAAAACAAAAAACAAAAAACTGCTGGTCTCACCATTCCTGATTTCAAGTTGTATTGTTATATTACAAATCTACACTACTAAAAACTCCATGGCATTAGCATAAAAAGAGACATATTGATTAATTCAACCTAATTCAAGATCCAGACATAATCCACACACCTATGGACACCCCTTTTAAATATATATATATATATATACATATATATATATATATATATATATATATATATATATATATATATGCTAGAAACATACCCTGGAAAAAAAGATAGCATTTTCAACAAATGGCGTTGGTCAAACTGAATGTGCAGACAGAAGAGTGTAAATAGATCCATACCTATCACCCTGAACAAAACTCAACTCCAAATAGATCAAAGATCTCAATATAAAACTAGATACATGGAACCTGATTGAAAAGAAAAGTGGGGACTAGCGTTGATTCATTCTCCCAGCTCGCCTGTGCTGGCCGTGCCTCAAGCAGACCCGAATGATGAGGGATTGGAGAGGAAGGGTTTCAAGTTGGTGTTCCTGCCCCCTCCCCTTCACGCAGGTCTCCATGGGGAAACAAGGCATTCTTGGGGTCCCAGAAGGCTCCTCAGGATATCAGGGTGATCCCAGAGCCAGACAATGGAGGTCGGGGACTCACTCAACTAAACTCTGCTGGCTATGCCTTTATTTTCCTTTTTTTTTTTTTAAAGAAAAAATTAATTACATTTTTTAATCCTCATGTGTGTGTGTGTGTGTGTGTGTGTGTGTGTGTGTGTGGTGTCCATCCTGTGGCACTTGTGAGGAAGTCAGAGAACAACTTTTGGAAGCCAGTTCTTTCTACCATATGTCCCTGATCCATCTCATTGGCTATTCTTTCCTCTTGGCTTGGCTAAATAAATGCTCTCTGAAGCTCAGTCATAGAGCTACTCAGTGATGATCTATAGGTGTGTTAGTTGAGATATTCTCCAACTGTAGGAATAGTTTGGCCTTTGACCTCACAGAGTGGTCTACAGTATGGCAGGGGTTCACCTCTGACCTCAGAAGCCAGAATGCCTGGTGTGTGGGTAACGTGGTAGTGTTTCATAAACCTCTGTTCTCAGAAGCTCAAGTGCATATGGAATACGGGCATGAGGTATGATGTTTCATGGCTACTACAGAGACCAAGATCTCCAGGGTATGCATGCTAGGAGTGTACAGGGGCCGAGAGTTGCAGGTCAGAGTTCTCTGAACTCACACAGGCTGGTTAGAGTTGATGCAAGGTCCCGAGTGAGCCTAGAGTGCAGGGTGGCTGCTGAGGTGAAGGGTCTCTGTAATCTCAGCTACTGAAGTGGGAGGATAAGGACTTCAAGTTCACCTTTGGTCTTAAACAGCTCAAGGCCCACCGGGGATGCACTGGACCCTGTCTCAAAACAACAACATAAAACTTGGATTGTTTCTTTTGCTTTTTGGTGGATTCAGCTGCTTGCTGCCAAATCTAACAACCTGAGACTTGAGAGAAGGAAAGAACCAACCTCTGCAAGTTGTCCCCTGACCTCTATACTCACTCATGTGTACTCACGCACATACACATACTAAATCAATACACGTGGTTAAAAAGGTTAAATCAGGAGTTAAATAACTAATTAACAGAATGTACAAATATAATAGGTAAATATTAATTATAAACATAATTATATAATAAAACAATCCTGCACACACACGAAATGGTTTTCAACTGTAAAAAAGAACAAAGTCTTGTTATTGCAAGGAAATGGGTACAACTGGAGATAATCATATTAAGCAAATTATCAGAAGGAAAAATCTTCTCTTACTTGTTTGTTTTCTCTTATTTGTGGTTTCTATGTTTTATCGAGAGATGAAATTTTATATGAATACATGACAATAAAAGAGTCATTGTCTAGGGGGGCAAAGGGATCAAATGGAAACTTTGGAGAGAGGAGGGTATGGGGGATAGGACCAATATACAATAGATAGTAAGTGAAAAGTTAAAATTAAGATAATAAAATGGGGAGGAAAGAGGACATGATGGACAAAATGTTGCTGACTATGAAAACTGCATGAGATGGGCCCTAGGAGAGCAGTTGTATTCATCTTTGTATTTCAATGTGTTTGAAACTTCTATTAAAAACCACAGTGAAAGTCTTTGGATACAAAGGAAATGTCTGAAGTGTGTTGACAGGAAGAGGAAGGAGGTTAGGGTCCATTAGAGCAGCTTTGTTTTATGCTGGGTGTTCAAATTGAGGAATTCAAACCACTTCCTGCCTCACATCCCTTTCCTGTTCTAGCTAAGGACAAATAGTAAAGGTTTCTGGGAAATGTCTCCAAGGGAGGTGCAGGTGTGAGTGTGCCAGGGCTCACATGTACCAGTCAGAGGGCATCTTTCAAGGGTCAGTGTGCCAGGGCTCACATGTGCCAGTCAGAGGGCATCTTTCAAGGGTCAGTGTGCCAGGGCTCACATGTGCCAGTCAGAGGGCATCTTTCAAGGGTCAGTGTGCCAGGGCTCACATGTGCCAGTCAGAGGGCATCTTTCAAGGGTCAGTGTGCCAGGGCTCATATGTGCCAGTCAGAGGGATCAAGGATCAATTCTTAGCTTCTACTGCTAGTTTCAGGAACTTAACTCAGCTCACTGGAACCTGCTGCCAGGCCAAAAGCCAAGATTATTGTAAACACAAGATAAAAATTATCTAATGGCATATTTTTCTAGGGTTTCCTCCATAACGTACCCCTTAAATTGTTCACATTGAGTAAGAACTGAGTAATTTTAATTATGATCCGTTAACATTGATCTTCTCTGCAGGATTTTTTTCTTTTTCAAAATGACGTTACCAACGATTGACGTGCTAAATGTTTACAGTCAAGAACAGCCTAGTATGATGTCATGTAGCAACTGTTGTCTCTGGGAGATAAAAATAAGTAACATTGTCCAGGTGAGGACTGGAGTGTGAAGGTACTTGCCAGGATGTCCAGGTTCTTAGACATGGCGGGGCATATGGACAGTGACAGAGCAACAGAGATCATTTATTAAGAAAGAGAGTGCTTTCAAGGAGTGGACTGGACCTGATCAAAAGCTAAGACACACAGCGGTTCCTGTAGCAGCAGAATGGACTTTCAATGGTCATTTGTGTGATATGCATTTTTCCTGCATGTGTCTCTTTCATGGCAGCCTTGGTGGGATAGGGTTGCTAAGTCATATATTTTATATGCTATTTTGACCTTCCTCTCCACCCTTCTGCCCATAATTTCACCTAAGTGGCGGGGCACCGTGTTAGGCATTTCATCCCCGTTATCATACCGAGCCCTAACTCCAAGTCTTTGTTTTATAAATTTAGAAATAAATTGTTAGACAACTTAAAAAAAAAATACCAAAGACCATATGGCTAGTAAGTGTTTAAACTCAGTTGTTGAACTCAGATCTGTCTGGCTCTGGATCTATATTCATAGAAGTTCCTGTACAGACAGAAAAAAAAATACGGAAGTACAGAAATACATCCTGTGAAGCCCGTGGTGAGGAAGTCCAGGCAGTTACAGAGGCACATGGGAGTGCTTAATACTAACAGTAATGTGTGAGAAGGAAGAACAGTAATGAGGCTGCTGAGGGTGGGAGAGTGGGAGGCTCAAGTTAAATATCCTTTCTCAAAGCCAAGGGGCTGAAGATTCTCTGAGCTTAAACGATATAAACCTCCATTGTTCAACCAGAACACTTTGCTAGAAATTTAGTAGAACCAATGTGAATAAACCCAAATTTAGACCTAAATTGAGGTGATGGTGAGTATCTAAGCTGCTAAACCTACCTGTGCATTCAACTGCTTGTTGGCATAGGTAGCAATGAGAAAAATTATATTTAAGTGAAAATCACTTGTCTCCTTAATAAAGCTTATAAAATCTTGGAGTCTGGGTTTGACTGTCATGTAGTAGAATGGCTCTGTTGTGAAGAGAGATTCCGGATTGCTTGAATTCAACTAGACAACATGTATTGAATTAATAGAATGTTTGAACTAAGATGATTTGGACAGATTTCTCAAAGTGCTATTAGGATATTTGTCACCAGACATTTATCACACATACTGTTATCAGCATACCAAACTGAATTCAACCCCTTATTTCCCACGGTACTCTCAGGGGCTCAGATCATAAAGATGAGTGGAGTAGAATGGGGTTCCAGACCTCAGCTTTGTGAATGGCTAATCGCTGTAATTACTGTGTGCAGTTTACTAGGGTGGAAGAGTCATCGGCAGGCACTGAGAATGTTGAATCCTATACCCAACTAGGCACCCTCAGAAAAACAGTGGAAAAGGAGCAAAATCATTTGTTCTAATGCTCAATGACTAACATATTTATAAAACTGTTTTTATAGCTGTGCAGCCAAGTCTATATCACAAAAGGATGCTCAATTTAGTATTGATTGGTGTAGTAGATTGAATGAAAATGAACCCCACAGGTTCATAAGTTTGAATGCTTGGTTCCCAATTGGTAGAACTGTTTGAGAAGTATAAGGAGGTGTGGCCTTATTGGAAGAGGTATGTCACTGAAGGTGGGTTTTGTTTGAGGTGTGTGTGTGTGTGTGTGTGTAGATAGATAGATAGATAGATAGATAGATAGATAGATAGATAGATAGATAGATAGATAGATAGATAGATAGATAATCTGCCTTATGCTTGGGGATCAGACATAAGCTCTCAGCTACTGCTCCAACACCAGGCCAGCTTGCTCGATGTCATGATGACTGTGGACCCTAACACTCTGAACTGTAAGTCCCCAATGAAGTTTTTCTTCTATAAATTACCTTGGTCAGAGCATCTCTTAACAGCCATAGGAGAGTTACCAAGACAGTTGGAGAAGTAGGTATGAGCAGAAAGCTTGAGACTGAGATGTGGATTACTAAAAGAACGGAAGACGAAACTGGGCAGTAAGACAAACAATGCTGACTCCTGCCCTAACCCTCACCCTGAAACAAACACACCTACTGTGGGGAGCAGAATTCAGACACTGTAAAGCCAGAAAAGAGATTACCCACAAGCCTTTCTACAAGAGAAATTTTAAGTTTTTCATATTCCTCAAAGGCATGTTGATTATTCTAAATTGCTTATGTGAATAAAAATTCCCAGAAAGTAACCACACCTTCTACTGTACTGAACTTCCTACAAGGCTACTCAACTGATTAGATCTTGTTTAATCCCTTCTAAATGCTGGGGATTCAAGGCATGAGCCACCATGAATAGCTTGATTAGTTTTTGAATGATTGCAAAGAGGCTGGAAAGTCACCGGTCTAGAGCCTTCCTAGCAGAGATTTCCCTATTGTGCTATATAATCTGTCTGATGTTCCCATTAGTGGATTTGATAAAAGGTGTTTTGGATTATAGCTTTCTTTGTTCTGTGTCTGTAAAACTGTTAGCACATTGAAGCACAGTATTTGGTGAAATCTGACATTCATAATTGGCTTCTGAATAAATTATCTTTATTTTGTAGAAATTGGATTCCCTCTTTCTGGTTTTGTGAGTTTTAATGATAACTGTCTCCCATAGTCTCAAGTATCTAAACACTCATTCCCCAGCTGGTGACTGGGGAAGTAGTGCAGCCTTGCAAGAGGGGATGGACTTTGAGAATTTACAGCTTTGTCCCATTTACAGCTCACCTCTCTCAGCTTTATGCTTTGTGCCTGTTGCAAATGTGAGCTCTTAGCTTCCTGCATCAGGAAGCTGCCAGGCCTGCTGCTGGCTGCCCCAGCTTCAGCCACAAAGATAAACGAGGCTTTTGGGACCATAACCCAAAATAAACTCATCCGTAAGTAAGATACCTTTTGTCAAGGTGACGAGGAGGGTTAGAAAGAGTTAACTTTTTATTGCACTTTTGACTAAAACACTGTGATTCTGAAATCTCACTTCTTGCCTCAGCTAACACCCTTCCCCTCCCCTTATCTTGGGAACAGACACTTGCAAAATAGCTGCTCTAACTTTACAGATTCTTCTGTAAACATGCTTCATGGAAGTCTGACTTATGCTTACCTACCAGTAAAAGAAAAGATCACAAATGATGCTGGTGGTGTTTGGTTCAGCCCAAGCTCATTGTGGCTAACTACACAAAGCAGTTCTAACTGACTTCTGTTGTGACTGGTTTCCAAGAGCACTGAACATAACAAAACATTGCAATTAACTTGGGCATAAGAAAGTATCCTCGTATCAGCAGAAACAGCATATGAGAAAGTTACCTTATAATATTAGTAACAGCACAAAATGGCAGACTAACCAGGTAACAGTTACGTAGGCCTTAACAGCAGCATTGTTGATAAAGAACTTTAAAATTGACTTGGAAGGACGCTTGAGGATCATCACATTAGAGTTTGAGAGAAAAATGAAGAATAGGTAAGACACAAGTCCTGGCAGCTTCCAAGAGAAGGGAGATGGAGAATAGGAAGAAAGGTGTTTCTTTCAAGCTAGGGTGAACAGTAGAGGTCTGCAAGCACCTATAGAAAATCAGAATAATAGGGAGTTTCAGAGAAACAGTGAGAAAGCACAGAGTGTGAGGGCAAGCAGGCTTTGAACTGGTATTCAAAGAAGAAATAAAATGGGAGATTACATTTTTTTTAAGTTAGAACTCAGGAAAAAAAAAAAAAACCCAGGCTTAGCAGTAAAACAGATGAGCAAGCCACTGCTTTGAGAGAAGAGCTCCTGGGATGTGTGGGTACATTTCTTCAATAAGGGTATAATTAATTATTCCTCCCATTTCCTTAGCATGTCACAAGGTGAATTAGCTTTCCCAAGGACTGCTCTCCTCATCAAGTAATTGACAGGCCCAGCAAAATTAACTCTCAAGGGAGAAAGCAATAGTACTGGGGCATAAGCACATTCTATGTCCCTTGGTGCTGGATTTACTGGCATGTGCAGCCACACCCAACTTTTGTATGGATGCTAAGGGTGTAAAGTCAAGTACTCTTCTGAATTCCAACTACTCTTCCACACTGATTCTTCCCTACAGCCGAAGAACCGCTTACAGTTTATCTTCTTGTTAATAGATTAGACATTCAGGTAATTTAATATCATAAATCTTAGCTAATTATATACTAAGTGGTGACTTGACTTGGTTCAATTATCCCGATTTCACATATTTTGGAGAAATTTGCTTATATATTTCTCTTACTATCGTTTTAGTTTTTGAGACAGAGGATCACGTAGCCCAGGCTAGCCTCGAGGTGCTAAGTAGCTGAGGATGACCCTGAGCTGATTATTCTACCTCTGTCCCTGAGTACTGGGATCACAGGTACTTGCCACTCTGGCCTAATTTTTTTTTTATTAAAATTACTGCTTTTGTTTGTTTTTTAGACAGGCCACACTGTGTAGTACAGGCTGACCTAAAACTCACTCTGTACTCCAGATTGACCTTAAACTCATAGAAATTCTCCTGACTTGGTCTCCCAAGTTTTGTATTTACACATACCACAGTACCCTAATGGGTATTGTGTAGCACTCCTACATTTATGAATCACCACAACTTTTTTTTTTTAAAGGATGTCGGCAAGGCAGTAACATGCATATTATTATTATTATATTATTTCATGCATATAAGCACACCACCATTGCTCTCTTCAGACACACCAGAAGAGGGCACCAGACCCCATAACAGACGGTTGTGAGCCACCATGTATGTGGTTGCTGGGAATTGAACTCAGGACCTCTGGAAGAGCAGGCAGTGCTCTTAACCACTGAGCCATCTCTCCAGCCCACATTTATTTATTTTTGAAGGGGGTCGGCCATATACATACCCATGTACATCCATATCACATGTGGAGTTTGGAGGACAATTTACAGGAATTGATTCTCTCGTTGTACCATGTTGGTTCTGAGGATCATACTGTAACAGAGGTACTGGTCATCATTTAGGGGACCAGTGAGTTTGTTCCCTAGCACAAGCAAAGTATAAATGGCTGGAAAAGACAGAAGACCAAGCCTTAGAGAAAGCAAAGTAAAGCTCTATTTCTTTAGGATGAGAGGGTCCCTAAGGCAGGGACTCTGATAAATGGACTCTGGGTTGGATGTTTTATAGGATGCCTAGGTCATTCCCCTTTCTTTCCTCTACCAATCCTATTTAGAAACCTACCTCCATCCTTTCTCTTCACAGTGTCTTCCAGGAAGAAGAAACAACCAACCAATTCTCCTTGCTTATTCAGGGACTACTATTAGGGGCAGGATGATGACTGCTCTAGCTGCTTCATGATGAGAGCAAGTAGAGACTAGGGTGTGTCAGTCCAGAGAGAGAAGACCCTTATGAGGTGGGCTCTTGGGAGCTGCAGTAAAATTCCAGTTGGAGGTGTATCTGGGGTTCCATCTGCAGAACCATCTGTAGAAGCAGAGGGACTTAAAGAATGAAGAAGAGAATGCTAGAGGCCAATACTGTATGGCACAGAATAGGGCAAATAGTCCCAGTGAAATCTTGCATAGTAGCAGTCAACCCAAGGTTGACCTTAAGAGTGGTGATGAACCTGGGACCTGCTTTCAGGCACTTTGGCTAGAATCACACCATGAAGTCCCATCCAAATGGCTTCTAGAGAGGAAAAAAGAGACGTTTAACATTATTTAATTTGGGAGGTAAAACAATGGTGGCTCTATCACTTGCAGGTAAGTACTTCGGTGTTGAATTCAGCCATAATCATGATACCCTGTGTCTGGGTAGAATTTTCCTTATCAAGAAGAAAAACCTATAGTGAGAAACAGTTGTCTATCTAATATCTCCCCCAGTGTCTAGGCAGTGTGGTCCCCTAGACTGCTAAAGAAACACAACTGTCATTTTATTCTTAGGTTATACTTTTCTGCTGGGTGTTTAAGATCACACAGGTGGCCAAAATCAATTACTTAAAAAAAAAAAACTGTCAATGCTGTTTAAGGATCTTGTTCTCGAGTCATTTGTGTTTGAGAGGAAACTCTGGCTCCTCTGTCATTCCTTTCACTGATTCCATCTGTGCAAGGATAAGTCTGAGGCTTTGCTTGGCCACAGTTCACTTGAAAGTACAGAGAAAAATTTCCCTCTGTGTTGACCCTCTTCTTTATAGCCTGGATATTGATTATAGCTTACTGGGTGGATTTTCCATGGCTCCCTGAACCAGAGAACAGCTGATTCTCCATAGTTATGCCTAGCAGTCCCATGGGATCTGATTCACCTTGAGGAAAAAGAGGAAAAATATTCTTCCTTTTATACCTCTAACTGTTACAGGGTGTCTAACAGAGAAGACTGCTTAGACACAAGTTTAAGCCAATAAAAACTCCTTTTAGCCAACTACACTGGTTGTTTGAGATTCCAGTGTAGTCAGAGCCTTTCTCCAGGTGAACCTTTAAGCACAAAAATATATCCTGGGTTGATACATTTTAATTAATAAAAGCAATTATCCAGAAGTGGAACTACAGAAGCCATAAAACATAGTTAATATATTTAGGGGTACTTTCCCAGAACTATTGATGTTGATTGATTAGGTTTCGCTTTCATTTTCATTTTCATTTTGTGGTGCTTTCTACGTGCTCCAGTTTAAGACCTGAACAGTACTTCCATAGTGAAGTCAGTTTGCTAAGGTCTGAATGTCCGTCACATGACCACATTAGTATGGCCTTCAAGAATGGTTATTGAATAACAAGAAGGTCAGTTACACCAGTCTGGCACATTTAACTACTGTGTAATCATTAATTAAAGCTTGGGCAAAAACTGGACACTTAAACCAATCCTTGTAATTGTTATGGAGAATAGACCAATAACTATTGATATAAAGCAGAAAATTGATATCAAGGAACTTTGACCTTTTGTATATCTTATGTAGCTTGCTCAGACCTTTGTAACTTCCTTATGCTTCCAGTTTTCTTTTTAATTCTGGAAAAACATCTCTTCTTATGAACTATAACAATATTAACACACCACCCTAGCCATGATGATCTTTTCCAAGCAGGCACAGCTGATGTCACAGCAGTCATTTGGCTTGGAAGATAGTGCTGTTAACACAATTTTATAAAAGAAGGTTGAATCCAAACTGCAGACATAATAAATTAATATTACTTGTATAGATACTGTCATACTATGGAATTTGATAATTTCCAAGGTTAGATGTAAGTTTAGATTTTTTTTTCTAACCTACTTTAATAAATGTTCAACCTTCCCTCTAGCTCACCAGAGGTAGTCGAAGAGAAAAGCTATTAAAGACATGGGGGAAGTAGACATGTATAAAAATAGTTCTTTGGAGGTAAGTTCAGTCTTCATTGTTCCCAATTCCCATTGTTCCCACTTGAAAACACCAAACATGGATCAGCTGCTGCAGACCAGTCCACTCAGCAAACATCACACGTGAACCAGCAAGGGCACTTCAATCCAGAAGAAACTGTAAGGCTCACCAACCAGCCCAAGTCCGAGGAAGAAGCAAGAAGCCGCAGGAACCTCCCAAGAAGTTCTTTGGTGAGTTCCTTTTATGACGTCACCTCAGCAACTCAATGTAAGGCAAACCAATACATACGTGCCATTAGCAAAGAATAGTGAGGCACAGCAAAGCAAACCAATGCTTGAGTTCCCACTGTCTATGGGGTCATATTTATACTCCTTCTGAATATGCATCTTTTCACATGTTTGCTATAGCAAAACATCCTTTCACCTGTGTGTCCCAACAAAGCATCACTTGACATAACTGACTTTCCAAAGAAACCAGAAGTTTCCACTTCAGTTAACCTTATAGAAAACACAGGACAGGACAGGACAGGACAGGACAGGACAGGACAGGACAGGACAGGACAGGACACAGTATAGAGATCAATCTACTATATCTGTGATTTGGTTCCAAATGAGTGTAAGTAGCAGATTCAGATCGAGCTTTATACCATGAGATCAATAGTACACAAAATGCATCTACTCTTTGGCTGTTTTATTGTTCTCTTTTCTCCCTGTCAGGGTCAGGAGACCAGCCTCCTTCAGGAAAGGGGGCTCAGAGCAAGCTGGATATCACTTTCCTATACAGCTGAATACATAAGGCTTCTTAAGTTTTACCTGGATTCAAGAATGATCCGAGAGACAGAGAGAATGTTAACCAAGTCTTCCCTTTCCCTACATGCCTGCCGCATGTATGCACACTTAGCTATCCTCCGCGGGATGAGGAGTGTCAAGCAGAGGAGGGCCTTCCCCATGGACCTTTCCCAGGGGTACTGAGTGAGGAGCCTGCCTTCCCTCACCTTCCTGCCTGGGAGCATGACCACTTCCTTGGGGTCCCATTTGCCCTGTCTCTTGACTTAGAAGTGGTGCCCTGGTTTTCTCAGGAGAAATCTCTGTCCAACTGCAAAGAACAAAGTACTCCATTCCTTCATAGCATTAGCTCCTTGCCTTCCTTACTTCTGGTCTGGGTGAGAGCTAATTGGTGATTTGCATCATGCTAGTCCTGATAAGGGGCCCCCTCATCTTTGAAGGGTCCTGGTAGAGTGCTTGAAGATTATGGCTACTGGTAAATCCTTCTACTTGACATTCAGTCTGATGTACAACCTTAAGTCTTCTCAAATGCCCAATGAGAGACCCCAAGAAATTTAACGGGAGTGCTGGTAGTCACCTAGGGGATTGTCAAGCTTGTTCCTCAGTGCAAAGAATCAAAATGTCTGGGAAGACAGAAGACCAAGTTGCCGAGTGTCTCATTTAAGTTTCTATTGCTGTGATGAAAAACCATAACCAAAAAGCAAGTAGGGGAGGAAAGGGTCTATTCAGCTTACACTTCTGAATTGTTGTTCATCACTAAAAGAAGTCAGGACAGGAACTCAAACAGGGCAGGAACCTGGAGGCAGGAGCTGAGGCCATAGAAGGGTGCTGCTTACTGGCTTGCTCCCCTCTGGCTTACTCAACCTGCTTTCTTTTTTTTTTTTTTTTTTTTTTTTTTAAAGATTTATTTATTATATGTAAGTACACTGTAGCTGTCTTCAGACACTCCAGAAGAGGGTGTCAGATCTTGTTACGGATGATTGTGAGCCACCATGTGGTTGCTGGGATTTGAACTCTGGACCTTCGGAAGAACAGTCGGGTGCTCTTACCCACTGAGCCATCTCACCAGCCCCTCAACCTGCTTTCTTACAAAACCCAGGATTACCAGCCCAGGGATGCCACCACCCACAATGGACTGGGCCCTCCCTCAGTGATCGCTAATTGAGAAAATGCCTTACAGCTGGAGCTCATGGAGGTATTTCCTCAACAGAAAATCTTTGCTCTCTGATGACTCTAGCCTATGTCAAGTTGACAGAGAACCAGCCAGTACACAGAGAAAGTGTAAGTTACAGCTTTATCCCTTGAGGGCAGAAGGGGCCTTAAGGCTGGAAGTAGGCTAACTGGCCCCTAGCTTGGATGTTTTCCAGGGTCTCTGGGTCCCCCTCTGGGTCTTATTGGTCCTGTTTAGAAGCCCAGCCCCAAGCCTTCCTACCATTTTCTTCTCAATGTCATCCAAAAGCAAGAAGCCGCCATTTCAGGCACTTTCTTGTCTATCCTTGTCCTTCTAACTTTCCTCTAAAGTTCAGGTCTTCGGCCCTGGAAGCAGAAGCCTTTACCCATGTGTCAATCTTGCTGGTCCCACAACTGATTTAAGACTCAAGTGAACTTGGTTGTAGTTAGCATGCTGCAGCCTTGTTCCCAGCATATATATAGTTTCTGTGAAGATTTATGAAATATTAAAATAAGCTCACAATCATCCATATTTCTTATGCTTTTGACACCCAGAAGTCCTCTTGAAATATCTTTCAACATTATAAAGAACAAAGCTAGCTGGGTGTGTTAGAACCTACTGCAATCCAAGAACTTGGAGTTAAGAGGAGTGTAAAGTAAAAGGCCCAAGAAAAGAACACCCTGACTCTGACTTGACCCCAAAACTAGAACCAAGAAAAGAACACCCTGGCCCTGACTTGACCAGGAGACCAGGGCCAAGGGAAAGAGCATCCTGACCCTGGCTTGACCCTGAGATCAGGGCCAAGGGAGAACATCCTGACCCTGGCTTGACCGGAAGGAAGCCTGAGACCAGCAAGAAAAAGAATCCTACCAATCCCTGAGCTTTCTCCAAGATCAGGCCACAGATCCTATCCATCTCAGGCCACCCTGGAAAGCTTCGCCCTGTCCCCCAAGAAACCCTGTATAAAGCCTGTCTTTTGCACAGTTCCCTGCTGCTTTTGCCTAAGCAGAGGCAGTCACCTTCTTGTGTTCCTCACAACTGATCTCTTGTGTGATGTTTGTCGTGTGGTGTGACTTTGTGGCATTCCTTGGTTTCTGACTGCTAAGATACCTTTCCCCTTGGGTTGTGACTCTTACACTGATACTGTGACTCGGGTAGGCTCTCCTGGTGCCTGTACTCCCAACTGGGGTCTGAGTTGAACTGGAACCCTATCTCTCATCTCCAGTCCACCCACAAAAGAACCCCAACCATGGTCTTTTTTTTTTTTTAATTTATATCCCAAACAGTTCTCCCCCTCCTGGTCCCTCCTTCACAGAGTTCCTCTCCCCTATTTCCCCTCCCCTTCTCCTATGAGAGGATGGGACTCCCCTGAGTATCTCCCCACCCTGGCACATCAAGTCTCAGCCAGATTAAGCACATCCTTTCCCACTGAGGCCAAACAAGGCAGCCATGAAGACTGAGCTACCTGCCTGCTACATATGTGCCAGGGGCCTCATTCTAGCCTATGTATGTTCTTTGGTTGGTGACTCAGACTCAGAGAACTCCCAGGGGTCCAGGTTTGTTGACTCTGTTGGTCTTCCTATGGGTTCCCCACCTACTTCAGGGCTTCAATTGTTTCCCCAACTCTTCCATAAGTATCCCCAACCTACATCTAAAGTTTAGCTATGGGTATCTGCATCTGTTTCAGTCCACTGCTGGCTAAAGCATCTCAGAGGACAGTTATGCTAGGCTCCTGTCTGAAAACAGAACAGATGTCATGGATTGGTGCTTGCCCATGGGATAGGTTTTGAGTTGGGCCGGTTATCCAACCATGGTCTTTAGGGCTATGGCAGGCCCTCTTTGTCTGACCCAACCCTCCACTCTTAGAGCTACAACCCTTCAGTTTCTTTAGGCCCAGTCAGGCTACCATGTTCCCTCTTGCCCTCTTCTCCTGCCATCCTTTCAGAGATGCCCACAATCCCACTACTCCTCTAGGTACTTACCCCATTTCCAACCCTTCCCTGTGGGAACCATCCCTTTTAGAGCTCAGTTTTCATCCTTCCCTTCTAGCCTCCTTGCCTTCTGGTCTCCACAAAGGCCCTGGTACCAAGCACAGAGTCTCTCCTCAAGCTTAGCTAGGCTAAGCTGTTAACCCTGGCTGAGGCACAGAACAGTTTGTGGTTGTTCTGATCTTCCTTGAGTCCTGGGGATGCCTGCAATTACTGGCCACAGTGATATTTTTCCTCCCTAACCCCTCTCTCATCCATAGGAACAGCATCTTCCATACTCTCCCATTCCCCTTTGGGAAGCCTTTCAGAAAACCTCTAGCCTCTATACCTGACAACCAACCTGAAGGTCTCTAAACTTGTTCATCTTTGCAATCTAATTTGGCCTCAATATTCCCATGATAATCAGTCCAAATGGCTGCCTAATGGCACCCTAGATCCCAATATTATTCAGGGCTCTTACAAATACTATGAGCCTTGTTCCATATGTTCATGTTTTCCCTTTTCTCTGCCCGCTAGCTATGTTCGTTCTTTGTCTGGTCTCCATTCACACACATTGTGTAAATGTCTTGTCTTTTTAGTTACCTTTAACAGATCTGTACATTTATTAGAAAGTGAGACCTGGCAGCCAGCCTCTCCATAAGGGGAGAAAAGCAAAGGAATAGACCAGCAGCTGTGAGCACACAACTGGCACACACTTCTTGCTGGCTGGTGCATCTCTCAACTCTCTCCTGGAGTGTCCTCTGTCTACAAGCCAGGGCTCAAATTTTTCCTCTCTCTGTGTCTTTTTATTTCTCTGCTTACTGGATTCAGTTTTACGGGGATTCAGTTGTCTTTTAGGTATGAATGGCACTAGATTGTTTTATGAATTATAACACCTCTAGGGGACATTCTAGCCAGGAATTCATTGATAATTTGCCTCCTGGCTTGTTTTCATAAGATCTCCCATAAAGTGGTAAATTATGAAAAAAGTCCAAGACAAATCCCAGGAAAAACACAAAACCCCATCTCAATCCCTAGACCACCTTACAAAGGCCCTCCTACAATACACCAATCTAGAGAGCCTAGATGGAAAACAATTCCTTATAGTCTACTTCTCACAGAGTTCTCCTTGTATTAGGGCCAAACTTGACAGTCTAGTGGAAGGACTCCTGACTCCACAAGCAGAATTTTAAGCCATGGCTCTCAAGGTGTACCATGAGAGAGGAGCAATACCTGATTGATACTAGCTAAGGTCTTTCAGCTGGCTGTAGCAGCTATGCAGGCTCCCAAGGACTGAGAACCTCTGGATGCCTGCTTCAGATACTGTCAGGAGGGTCACTGGGCCTGAGTCTTCAGGCTATCAAGAGGGACAATGAGCTGCTGACTGTCCTCATGTCCCTCACAGCATGGAGACATCCAGCCCAGATTGTCTTCCAGACTACCTTCTAGGTCTGACAGTGAATGACTGAGGGGTCTTGGGCTCCCTTGGCCTGACCACTCTCATCTCTGACCGGGAGCCTTGGGCAGTCATCACAACATTGGGGTGATCATCTCCTTTTTTTCTGGACACTGGGGCCACTTTTCCAAACTTGATGAAGTTTTGATGACCCACCTCTCCTTCTTGTTGTTCCCCTATTGTTGGGGTAGAGGGACAGCCTCGCTTACCTCACCAAACCCCACCACTTAGTTGTATCTTTAAGGGTATCCTTCTTTCTTTTTCCCAGTGGTGCCAACCCACCTTCTTCCCTTGCTGGGAAGAAACCCCTTAGCCAAAGTGGTAGCCTTTATTTCCTTTGCTTTCCCAAACTACTTGACCCCAGGACCATTCCCCTCCTCCTCCTCCTCCTCCTCCTCCTCCTCCTCCTCCTCCTCCTCCTCCTCCTCCCTCTCCCTTCCTCTAAACCACATAACCTAACACATCTTTCCTTTTATTGGCCTCCAGATGGATCCCCACGTATGGGACACCCAAAATTCCTCTATAGCCAAAAGTCATCCTCCTCATCATTCAATTACAAAATCCCAACAAATATATTACCCAGGCTTAATATCCTCTCTCTTTTCTCTCATCTATTCTCTCTCTCTCTCTCTCTCTCTCTCCTCTCTCATCTCCTCTCCTCTCTCTCTCTCTCTTTCCTCTCCTTTCTCCTCTCTCCTCTCTCTCCCCTCCCCCCTTTCTTTCTTCTTACCTCTATAGAAAAGGCCTCTGTGCCCCACATTTTTCCCCTTTAACACTCCCATATTCGCCATTTTTAAAAAACCAATGGAATCTACTTCTTAATTCAGGATCTCCGACTTAATAACTCAGCAATGGTTCCCCTTCACCCCATAGTACCAACCCCAATACTCTCCTCCCCATCATCCTCTCAGGGACCTCTCATTTCTCTGTCCTAGACCTCAAGAATGCCTTCTTTTCTATTCCTCTTAACCCCCAGTCACAAAACATCTTTGCCCTTGCTTGGACTAACCCAGATACTCACTTTCCACACAAGTCACCTGAACTGTCTTACCCCAGGGGTTCTGGGACAGCACACATCTATTTGTCTCTAGCCTCTGACTTATTCCCTCTGTCTCTTCCTAGATCCAAGCTTATATAATGCATAGACAATATTCTTTGTAGTCCACCCCTGCAAATTTGCCAGGTTGACACCTCTACTTTATAAAACTTCCTGTATGGCCAGGGATACGGGGGTCTCACCCTCTAATATTCAGCTGTCCACCTCTTAGGTTACTTATCTGGGATTAGTTATTACTGAAACTCACAAGGCCGTTACCCTTGATAGGAAACATTTAATTTGGTCATTTTCTGTACTCACCAGTAAGTACAAAATTTTATCTTTATCTTGGGATGGTTGACTTTTTATACTCTTAGATCCCTGCTTTCTTTCTTCTTGCCTACTCCTTATATGAGGTATCCCTTGGCCCCTCACATGAACCCCTTCTTATACCCACTATTAGTCCCTTTCATACGCTTCAGCAGGCCCTCCTCCAGGCCCTGGCCCTACACCTTCCAGATTTGACTCACTCCTCACTCTGTGTCATAGGGAAGGAGGAATATGCCCTCAGGGTCCTGGGTCACTGTAAGGGTTTCATGCTGTGAAGGGACACCAGTACCAAGGCAACTCTAATATAGGACAACATTTATTGAGGCTGTCTTACAGTTTTAGAGGTTCAGTTCATTATTATCATGGCAGGAAGCAAGGCAGCGAGCAGGCAGATATGATGCTGGAAAAGGACCTGAGTGTTCAGCATCTTGAGTGGAAGGCAGCAGAAGGAGACTGTCCTCTGCAGACAGCCAGGAGGATATTCTCATCCTATATTGGGCAGAGCCTCAGCATAGGATTCTAAAAGCCCACCCCCACAGTGACACATGTCCTCCAACAAAGCCACACCTATTGCAGTAAGGCCATACATCCTAATAGTACCACTTCCCATGGGCCAAGCATATTCAAACCACCACAGTCACCCTTTCTCTATCTAAGTCATAGAGAAGGAGGGATATGCCCTCAGGTTCCTGGGTCACACCTTCTTACTCCATGTCACCTTCTTACTCCATGTCAGAGAGAAGGAGAGATGTGTCCTCAGGGTCCTGGGTCATACCTTCTCACTCCATGTCAGAGAGGTAAGAGATACCCTAGGTCACCCCTTATCATTCCATGTTAGAGAGAAGAAAGGATACATCCTCAGGGTCCTGGGTTGCCAACTGTGATGGTTTTTTGCTTCTGTTACATACTTGTCGAAAAAATTGGACCATACTATCCAAAGATGGGGACTCATCTAAATGTTCTGGTTACAGCCAGACTTTTTTTTTTTTTTTTTTTTGGTTTTTTGAGACAGGATTTCTCTGTGTAGCCCTGGCTGTCCTGGAACTCACTCTGTAGACCAGGCTGGCCTCCAACTCAGAAATCCGCCTGCCTCTGCCTCCCAAGTACTGGGATTAAAGGTGTGTGCCACCACTGCCCAGCTTACAGCCAAACTTCTTATATGAAAATCAGAATGGTTAACCTTCAGGTCATCCACTACTGTCTTCGGCACCTATCCCACCTCCTAACATACAAGGGTGACTGACTGTTTCTCTAACCATCAATTATCAGTTTGCCTCTCGGTTTATCCAGAATCTCCAGCGGGTAGCTCAGGTTGTCCTCACCCTCCAGGGCCAAATAGACTCACTGGCTGCCATAATGTTAAATACAGTGAGGGGAGAGTTACTAATAGTAAAGAAGTCTCTGCCTCTTCCTCGGGGAGGAATCAACCAGTCAGGTAAAATAAAAGATAATATCTATCCAGTGGCAGTGGCACATGCCTTTAATCTTAGCACTGGGGGGGGGGGGGGATCTCTGTGAGTTCTTGGTCAGCCTGATCTACAGAGTGAGTTCCAGGACAGCCAGGGCTATACAGAGAAACCCTGTCTCAACTTCCCTCCCACCCCCCAAAACAAGCTTGGTATGGTGGTGCACATCTTTAGTGTCTCAGTACTCAGGAGGCAGAGGCAGGCTGTTTTCTGTGGGTGAAGCCAGCCTTGTAGCAAAAACTAAAAGCAGAAGCAAAGCAACGACAACCGAACAAACAAAAAACCACAACCTTCACTCAGGTCAAGATATAAATACTCCTCCATTTACAAGTCATATCCCCACCCCACCCCCACACAAAGAGTCATCACAGGAGTAATTTCAGGCTGGAGCAACATGTGTTCTCTTCATTAAACTGCTACGTGCTCTGGTCAGGCAAGGATGATTGTCGAGGCATTTGATAAAAATCTACAAAACGAGCCCTTTCCTTGAGAAGTCTATGCACTTCCAGGGCTCCTGGTCAACAAGCCACTCAGGAGTCATTTACAAAGCCTAAGATAAGGACAATATATATTTGTCAATGACATATGTGTGAAGCATTGTTCTCCAACTACACAACATCTACCATAAGCCCACCTATATATATAGTAAGAGTGTATATTTGGCTGGGAGAATGGGTTCTTTCTGTTGTTATATTTTAAATGGTTCTACATTCATATATGTTGCCTTGGTAACCTAACCGTATAATATTTTTATATAGAACGTGACATCAAAGACCTATTCTTCTGTCTGTCTGATGCTCCTCATTATACCCTTGCTTCTGGGCTTTAATAAAATAGGCCACTTACAAACCACATTTCTCAATGGGAATCAATAGTTCCTTGAACCTCCCCCAGACACTTCCTGCCTAAACTACTGCCCACGCAAAACAGCCCTTTAAACTGCTCTACCAGAACAAACGGCTTCTGTTACCCCTGAGTGCACCTCTTAGTACATGGATTCTACCCACAAACCTCTCTTGCTCCTGTGAGGTTCCTGCCCCCTCCTATCATCTGAGTCACTCAGAGCCTCTATCTCCTGAGGTCAGCCTTACTGAAATGCTGGATTGAAGTTGAGAATTTCTCAGTTGGTTAACTACAAGGTTGCTCTTGCAGGTTTCTCTGGAACCTGCCACAGTCCTCACTCCTACAGATGCAGCTCTTGGATCTCACCCTGAAGCAGGTGGAAAGGAATGGAGGTCTATGAATATGTACTTATTGTAGCAAGTCAGTGACCTTGACATCCCGCTGTGTGTATCAACCCAACCCCAATGTTTTGGATGACTTGATCTGAAATGATATATTTTATACATCACAGGTAAAAAGCTTCTCCATAAAGCCTAATTGGGAATTCTCTAGTCCCTGAGTCAACACATCGGAAAGGTTTTTTTTTGTTTGTTTGTTTGTTTGTTTGTTTGTTTGTTTGTTTTTTGAGACAGGGTTTCTCTGTATAGCTCTGGCTGTCCTGGAACTCACTCTGTAGACCAGGCTGGCCTCGAACTCAGAAATCCGCCTGCCTCTGCCTCCCGAGTGCTGGGATTAAAGGCGTGCGCCACCATGCCCGGCAACACGTCAGAAAGTTATTCAATAACTTTTTAAATTATTATTTAAAAAAAATGTTTATAGGCATAGGAGTTTTACCTATACAGGTCAAAATACTGGGACTGGAGACTGTGAGCTGCCATGTGGATGCTGGGAAATGAGACTAGGTCCTCTGGAAGAATGGCCAGCTCTTCTTCAGCCCCTTCAAGTTCTTTTCTGTAGAGTGTATCTACTCTTCAGTAGCATCTCCTTCCTTTCTTAATGCACCTTCCAACATTCCCAGAAAATCAATGTGGGCCAGGTGCGATGACAGTTATGAACCAGCCTACCTCCATCTTAGGGTTAAAAGCCATCGTATAGTAAACAGGTTCATTCCTGTTTGTGATTAAATCTGTTTCCCAAGGGCTGGGATATGCCTCACCTGTAACCTTAACTACAAATGGTTCTGTACTGCCTGCTCCAGGAAGTGCCAACCATGTCTTTCTTTCAAAAGGTTGTTATGACCACCTTCGTATGACCACATTGTTATGACCACTTGTTATGCTGTTCCTGTAACCCTGCCCATTAGCCCGCCAAATCCCCCATTTAGAAATCCCCTATAACTGAACTATAAAAACCCTTATCTTGCCCATGTCCAGTGTTGACCTCTTAAACCCCAACTTAGGGAGAGGCAGCCAGTATACGTGAATTGAGAAGCTTGTTTTGATTAATTTGCCCATGATGATTTGGGTGGGTGATTTTTCTCCTTGAATCTTTGGGGTTAACACCCCTTGCTTTTAATCCCAGCACTCAGGAGGGTAGAGACACATGGACCTCTGTGAGTTCCAGGCCATCCAGAGCTACATAATGGAACTGGGGACAATACCTTGGGGTGGGGGTGAAAGCAGTGAGGGGGTTGTTGAAATGTAAACAGTCTAAGGCACTCCCTTCCTTGTAGGACATTCAGGAAGGTCATCTGGGAGTGGAGGGTTGAGAGAGGTGCTTAGAAAACAAGGGCAAGGCTGCCAAAACAAGGCACCCAGGGCAACCAAGAGGACAGTGAGCAGTGAAGGGGTTGGTTGAGACTGGAGGCCAGCCAGCCAGCCCAGCACTGAAGTTTAACTGCAGGAGCTAGAAGGGAGGGAGGGAGTCTGGGTCTCCTTTCATGTCTTGGTGAGGTTTGGCCTAGTCCTAACTCAGAATGTTCCAACTTTTCCTTTTTACTGGTTTTTGGTGTGTTGTTGTTGAGTTGTGTTTTTACCAAATATGCTTTTCCCCAGGCATTTGATTTTCCTTGCTCAGTCTATGAAGCTGCCTGCTGCCATGTGGCTAACCTCCAAACCAGCTTAACTCAAATGGCTTTTTCTGTTTTATTCTCACTTTTCCTCTGGGCAGCTACTGAGATCTACAGCTTGGGATGTTTTTCTTTTAGACTCTAAAAAAGTGAATGAACAAACTTTGTCTCTTGTTGACTTTCAGACTTGGTTTGCCTTTTAATTATTTCATTGGTAGAGAAAAGAAACCTGTTCCCGCACCTCCACACAGTAAATGCTGGCAGAGGCTCGTAAGTCTCAGGATGTGAGCCCTGGGCAACCTTCTCCTCTAAGTTCCTACTGCCTACCATCACCGATTTCTCCTGGGCCCTAGCCAGGGTGGAAAGGAGGCAGAGAGAATGGCAAAACCCAGAGGTCTCATCTTAAAATGAACAGCAGATAGTTATGGCACAGCTACTTTAAGTCATTGTAGCCTGGACACAATGATTTATGTCACCCCCAAATTCCATGTTCCAATGTGGAAACAGTTTCATGAAGTTTTATAGTTTCACAGATCAAAGAAAGCCTTAAATCAAAGCAAGTTTAAAACACATTGGTGGGGGAGGTGGGGGGCCTCCGAAAAGATGGCGGCTGCTCCTGCCGGTGTGGGCCGCCTAGAGGAAGAGGCGGAAAGAACGGCTGAAGGCCCTCCGGGAGAAAACCGGGCGCAAGGACAGGGAAGATGGGGAGCCACAGACCAAGCAGCTCAGAGAAGAGGGAGAGGAAGTTGGGAAGCACAGGGGACTCAGGCTCAGGAACTATGTCCCAGAGGATGAAGACCTGAAGAGGAGGCGGGTCCCCCAGGCCAAACCAGTGGCAGTGGAGGAGAAGGTGAAGGAGCAGCTGGAGGCAGCCAAGCCAGAGCCTGTCATTGAGGAAGTGGACCTGGCCAACTTGGCACCCCGGAAACCTGATTGGGATCTCAAGAGAGATGTGGCCAAGAAGCTAGAGAAGCTAGAAAAGCGGACCCAGAGAACCATTGCAGAGCTGATCTGTGAGCGGCTAAAAGGCCAAGAGGACAGCCTGGCCTCTGCAGTGGACGCCACCACCGGACAAGAGGCTTGTAACTCTGACTGACAAGTTCTCCGTGTCCCATCTGATCTGTTCAGCACACACATCCTGTGGGAAGATGGTCTCAGGCAGGGAGGGGGTTAGGCTGGCCAGTACTTCTGGGTCTTGAGAACTGAGCCAACCTACTGAGTCTCAGTTTCTGTTGGTGTGACCTGTTCATCGCCCAAGGGTGCCCACCACCCCGAGTGGCTCAAAGCTGGGATCTGTACATATGTATGCAAACTGAGCTTTTTTCAACTTCTGCAAATAAACCTCTATTTAGTAGGAAAAAAAAAAACACATTGGTGGGACAGCAGAGAGATAGGCACAAAGAGATGAGAGAAGCTTTCCTGTGAACACAAGATCTATCTGATGACATTCTTAGCTTTTTTTTTTTTTAAGATTTATTTATTTTCTATATGAGTACATTTTGTGTCTTCAGACACACCAGAAGAGTGCATCAGATCCTATTACAGGTGGCTGTGAGCCACCATGTGGTTGCTGGGAATTGAACTCAGGACTTCTGGAAGAGCAGTCAGTGTTCGCTCTTAACTGCTGAGCAATCTTTCCACCCACATTCTTAGCTTTTGGGTTGGTGGAAGCTAGTGGTCTGCTAAGTTAATAGAGTTCTAAAGTTGTTTTTTTTTTTTTTGCTAGTTGCAACATGTCATTAGTTCAGACAGAGGTGGGTAAGGAATGCTGTTCTGGAGGTTGGGGTGGTAGCTAGAACTTAGCCCAAGCTAAGGTAATGAGCCCCCTGGACCTGCAACATTCTGATCTCTCTACAGTTCTAATCGGTCAATCAGTTTGCAGGCTTGGCGTCTTTTCATGAGTTTTCAGTACAGTCCTGGGAGAAGTGAAAGAGGCTTATGTTGGAGAGGAGAGATGGAGACTGGTGCCCGAGTACCCTTGATTCAGAGTTCAGAGGGCATAAAGAGGAAGATGATGAAGGCAAAGTTTAATCAGGAAAATATATAATGGTTGATCCATGCCCCACATGGTAGTGCATGCCTTTAATTCCAACAGCTTAGGCCTTGTCTGAAAGAGAGAGAGAGAGAGAGAGAGAAGAAGAAGAAGAAGGAGGAGGAGGAGGAGGAGGAGGAGGAGGAGGAGGAGGAGGAGGAAAGGAGAAGACAAGAAAAAAGAGAAAAGTGTTGGTTCATGTACAATGGGGGAAATTGGGATCTTTGAGAATGGCAGAGACCCCAGTGACTTCTCCTTATCTCACCAGCTCCAAGAGTAAAATTCACTGTTGTCTGTGAGGCAAGTTTAGAAAGGAATTTTATCATAAGATTTTACAGACAAGAACTTAAGAGAAGTAAAGATGGCACAGCGCCTATCCAAGAGAAGCCAGTTCCTCGAAAGCTAACAGGACCGTTTTTACAGGAGTGATGGCAGAAACAGGGTGAGGTACAGAAGCAGCTCATCGGGACAGCTGACACACCAGCAAGGTGTCCAGGAGCCTCTCCGTTTCAGTCAGATCCTCACAAATAGTTTCCAGGCTGAGGGGGAGGGGGTGGGGTAGGAGACCGGAGGCAGGGGCCTTTTGTGCTCACTTCTGTTGTGTAAAAGGCAAAGAGGAGGATAACAAGAAATCAGACACGGGACTAGGGCGCTCTCTTCTGGAATGCTTTGCCTCTAAGACATAACTAAGTACACTTCTGATCTCTGGACAAGTTTAAGAATCAGAACTGCTTGATTTCAGAGTTCCTTCCTGAAAACTGTCCGGCCAGTTTGTACCATCCCCTTGGGCTCGTTTGCATAGCACAGGCTTTCCGCACACAGTTCGACTTACAACTTTATGCATTGTGCCTCTCATACGAGCAGTATCAGGGCCAGAGGTACAGCTCCACACTGTCACACAGCAGCCTGAGAAGCTTTCTTAATCTTTTAGGGGTCTTGAGCAAAACTGGATCCTTGGTTCAAAGAGATGGTGGGGCAGAATTTAGGACGAGTCAGTATGAAAGGGGCTGTTATTTCAAATGGAGGGAGGGGAGCAGTCAGAGGAAGAGTCCTTAGGCATGATGAGAGCGTGGACATGCGCTTCTCAAATAAGTTGCAGTCTAGTAAACGATGTTTTAAATCTCAGATTCTAAACGTGGATGTTGAGAGAAAGCAACATGCCTGGGGAAACAATAAGGTATTCTCAAGTGTGGGCAGGAGCGTCTCAAGGGAGAGCTGCCATAAATGTCTTAGCAGTGACTATGTGTGCCATTTTGGTGGCTTTCAAATGACATCTGAAAAGGCTGCTAGGATTTTTTTTCTCCCCTTCGTACTTTGTGTGCACATATGCACGTGTGTGATTTTATTTTATGTTTATGGGTATTTTGTACGTCTATACAACAAGAACTTGCCTGGTGCCTCCAGAAGCCAGGAAAGAGCGCTGATTGGATTCCCTAGAACTGGACTGTTGTGAACCACCATGGAGGAGCTGGAACCCAAACCCTTATTCTCTGGAGGAGCAGCCACTACTCTTGATGTTGTTTGTTTGGCTGCTTGTTTGTGTTGGTTTGTTGTTTTTGTTGGTGGTGGTGGTGTGTGTTTGTTTTTTGAGACAGGGTTTCTCTGTGTAGCCCTGGCTGTCCTGGAACTTGCTCTATAGACCAGGCTGGCCTTGAATTCAGAGATCCACCTGCTTGTGCCTCCTGATGCTGGGATTAAAGGCTTGCACTGCCACCACCACCAATATCCTTAATCAGTAAGCCGTCACTCTTCTATCCCTTACTTCTTTTTAATGAGTGGCTCCAGAGGGGTCACTAATGGAATAATAATCTGATAAAGCAAAGCCAGGAACCACTGGAGATGTATAAATGATTTGGAAGTGACTTTTATGAAGAATAGTATTCAGGGTAATATTCTTAGAAAATGTGGGTTTAAAGCTGGAAAAAGAGCAAGGCCTTAATAAATGTTCATTGTGTTGGAATTCTTTTGTAAATTTATTATTGTTGTTGTTGTTGTCCTGTGTACATTTTATGATTGCAGGTGTGTGTGTGTGTGTCATGGAACATATGAGATCAGAGGAAAACTTTCTCCAGTTGTTTCTTTCCTTCTACCATGAGGTGCAGAGATTGAACTTGGGTCCTTGTCTTAGTTCAGGTTGCCATTGCTTACAGCTTCAAAGGGTTAATCCATGACTTTAATAGTGGAGAGCATAGCAGCAGGCAGGGACAGCAGCAGGGAGGAAACAACAGCGGGTAGGGACTGCAGCAGATAAGGACAGCAACAGTTAGGGATAGAAGCAGGTAGGGACAGCTGCAGGCAGGGACAGCAGCAGGTAGGCAAGCACAGCGCTGGCGCGCAGTAGCTGAGCACTTATATCTGATCTGCAAGATGAAAACAGAGAGAAAGTGAACCTGGAGCTGTCAAGGACTTGTAAAACCTCAAAGCCCACCCTCAGTGACACACCACCTCCAGCAGGCCACACATCCTAATCCTTCCTAAATACTCCAACAACCGGGATCCAAGCATTCAAGTATCTGAACCTTAGACGTACAACAGTCTTAGAAAGAAAAAGAAAACAGAATATATACAGGCAAGTTTTTACTTCACAAGCCTCCCATCTCTCACTTCATTTAACCCCAGAATGAAATAGAGCACACACAATAATATAATAGGCATGGGGCTATTTTTCCAAAGATGCCATTGAACCTATTAAAACACATTTTATTGCCATGGCCAGGGCAGTCTTCTGGAATTCTTTTCTTTCAGGTTTGGTGCATCTTTAACTCAACTCAGCTCAGCACATTGACCCATAGTTACCTGCACAAGAAACGAAAAAGATGTAGCTAAGAACATACCTGTGCCGAGCTTTATTTTATTTTATTTTATTTATATGGAATTTTGCACCACATTCCGAAAGTGCCCACATAGGCCAGAAGAGATTCAAGGCATAGTTAAAGATGGTTATGAAACATTGTTTCTGTGCTGGGATTTGAACCTAGGACCTCTGGAAGAGCAGCCAATACTCTTAGTCCACTGTGTCATCTGTCCCGAACCTTGTGCTAAACATTTGAGAACTACCAACCTGCTTTCTAAAATGGCCAAACCATTTTTCAGTCCTGCTAGCAACAGGGAATGCACTGTTTCTTGACATCTGTGTCAGCACTTGTTAATTTTGGTCTTATTTATCACAGCCATTCTAGCAAGTAGAAATGCTATCTCCTGGGTACTCATCTTTCAGAGATAAGGATGGATTTCAGAGTCTAGGCGAATGCAGCAGTGAGACACATCCACAGTGAAATGCTATCTCATTGTAACTTTCTATTTTAAAAGAATATTAATTAAAAAAATATGTGTATGTATGTGTGCCTGAGTATGTGTATATAAGTGCAGGTTTTTAAGACAACCAGAGGTGTCAGAACCGATGGAGTTGGAAGTGCAAGCATTTGTAAGCTGTCTGATGTGCATGTTAAAATGAAGTCCAGTTCACAGCAAGAGCAATCTCCCCAGCTCACCTCTACTTGAGGAATGTCAAATAGCCTCAATTAGCCTATAGGAGCAATTTCCTTTCTCCTGACAAAACCTGTTCAGCCAGCATGCGAGATTCCTGAAAAGCTTCCCCATGCTAATGAAGCATTCTAGGTACCCTAAGCAGAGTGATCGTATGGTACCCGGGAAATAGCATTTCCTTCCTGGGACTCCTAGTTCCATTAATAAAAGAACTTAAGAACGGACAGAAGCTCAAGGACAAAGAACAGAGTCAAACAGAAGCTTAAGGATTTGTTAAGAGTTTGAAAGAAAAAACCCTAGGGCAGGTGAGCTGTGAAATCTCACAGCTGCCTGCAAGGGAAGAGAAGAAAGGAAAAGGAAAGGAACCAAAGCCTTAAGATAAGGCCACCAAAGCTACCTGGCAGCCACACAGTGTGTGTGTGTGTGGGGGGGGGGGGGCGGGGGAACCTTTAGAAAAAGATGTTTTGAAAGCATGCTTAGGCACTAGCCACCATCCAAAAAAAAAGGACATGGCCTGGAGAGATGGCTCAGTGGTTATGAGTACTTGTTGCTCTTAAAGAGTTCTATTTTGCCGGGCAGTGGTGGCACATGCCTGTAATCCCAGCACTTGGGAGGCAGAGGCAGGTGGATTTCTGAGTTCGAGGCCAGCCTGGTCTACAGAGTGAGTTTCAGGACAGCCAGGGCTACACAGAGAAACCCTGTCTCAAAAAAAAAAAAAAAAGTTCTATTTCCAGCACCCACATAGCAGATCACAACCAGGTATCCCAGCTCCATTGGATCCAACACCCTCTTCTGGTCAATATGAGCGCCCGGCATGCATGTGGCACACAGACATACCTAGAAGTAAAAAGCACATTCACATTGAAATTCACATTCATTTGTGCCAAAGGGGTATCTTGGCAGTCAGGAGGTAGTGGGTGGTGGAATGTTGTGCCAACGAATACCACAAAATCACACCATGAAACAAACCTCACACAAGAGATTTCTTAGGGGAGGAGGGGACACAAAGTGGCTGCTCTGAGTGAGGATGGAAGTGACCGCTGACCAGGTTGTGATGGTGGGCTTAATGGGGGTGGGGAGGAATGGAGCAAGTGCATAGGGAAATATATCAAAGGTAGAAGTGTGCCACATTGGTTGTTAGTGATGGCAGGGCTGTTGTCACTGAGTCATTGAAGGTGGGTGAGGGGTAGGGAAGCTCCTGGTTCCATGACGTGTGGTTCTCAGTTAATTAACATACATAGAATAAAAATACATAAATATTTGGAGAGGGAGAGGAGGGTGTGAGAAGGAGAGAGGAGGAAGGGAAGGAAAGGGAGGGGAGGGGAGGGGAGGGGAGGGAAAAGAAAAGGGAAGGGGAGGGGAGGGGAGGGGAGGGAAGGGAAGGGAAATAGTTGCATCTTGGGTAACTTCTTGGTGGCTCCTAGGCACTGCACCAGGGGTTCTGGGAAGAGAAAGCACGTTATCTTAAGGTGAACCTGGTCCCCTAGCCAGGTATCCAAACCTATTCCATGGGGCTGAACCTTAATGGAAAAGACATGTTTCCATTTAGAGATAGGTTCCATTCTCTGTAGTAGGTGCAAACTAGCGATGGATCACAACATTCTGAAAAAAAAAATGAACCAGGTTAAACAGTTATTTATCCAAAAGTCAGGGAACAAAATCAACTGATACAAAAATGAGTACCAATTCCAGCTCTGCTCCACAGGACTGGAATGGTACCCAAGTCTTCATGCTAAGTAGTCACTCTATCAGTGAGTCACATCCCTAACTCATGCCAGTCTCTTTTGATCAGATTAACTGTCCTGTAAGCAAGGAGGAAGCGGCCAGAGCCCTTCTTTAGGGCCTTTAATCTCAAAGATGGGAGGAGAAAAACCACCAGCCCCAATCATCATGGCCAAATTAATTAAAGCAAGCAATTAATTAGAGCAAGCTTTTTTATGCCTGAAAGGTTAGCATTGTATATGAGGAAGGCTCGGTTTTTATAGTTCAGGGGCACGGAGTTTCTAAATGGAGGATTTAGCTGGTAAAATAGGTGGGGGCTACAAGGATCAGCACATAAGTATAGAAAGTTAGTCATAATGACCTCCTGAAGCAAAGATATGATTGCAGGGTGGTTGTAACAATGTAGTTGTGGCAACAGGTGGTAATAACAATTGAAACAAAAGTTGAGTTGCAAGATGATTTTGTAACAAAGACATGTCTTCTGAAACAGGTGGTACAGGACCATTTGAGTCAAGGTCACACTTGGGGCCTAGCTTAATCCTTGAGCAGTCTAATCATAAACAGATGGACTTAGTTTGTCATCTTTTCTAAAAGGTGGCTTTCAAGTCTAAGATGAAGGACAAAGGTACTTCGTAAGTCTTCAGTGCATACTAGTGGTTCCAGGCCACTAGTGAGCGAAGAAGAGCAGCCAGCATCCAAGGAAACCTGGTGGTCCCTGTGTAGGCTGGTTTTGTGTCGACTTGACACAAACTAGAGTCATCAGAGAGGAAAAAGCCTCAGTTGAGGAAATGTCTCCATGAAATCCAGCTGTAAGGCATTTTTTCAGTTAGTGATCGATGGGGAAGGAAGGGTCCAGCTCATGGTGGGCTGTGGTCCTCCCTTCTCCCCAGGGTCTGTTGGCTCCTGGCCCGCACAGACAGAGGGAACAGAGCAGAAGAACATGGTTCAGCCGACCTGTGAGTACTACAGAAATGACAGACTTCCTGGATCAGCTTCAGAGAGGCAGCTCAACTTTATTCGGAGTCACAGGATATATAGTTTGGGGGAAGCGGGTAGGGATTTTCAAAAGTGGTTATGTACCATGGGCTGAAGCTTAGGGTGCTAGGAATGCCTCATTTGCATGGAGAGGCATCTCAAGAATTCTAGGTGCTTGGTGAACAGGCTTTTTATTAGGAAAAAGGAAGTTGAACCTCACCAAGGACTGTGTGCCATTCTTCGGGTAGAAGATGTGGGGGTTGGGCTCCTCAGGTCAGGCAGAGAAGAGGAAGCCCTGCTAAGAAAAGAGAATTCTCCATCTTGCTCCAAACTCAAGAGAGCTGTCCAGACAAGGAAGACTGCAACCTTCAGAAGGAGGGCCCTGAAGCAGTGGGTGATGCTGTCCCTGGGTTGGTGGTTCTGGGTCTACAAGCAGGCTGAGAAAGCCAGGAGTGGCAAGCCAGTAAGTAGCACCCTTCCACAGCCTCTGCATCAGCTCCTGCCTCTAGGGTCTTGTCCTGTTTGAATGCCTATCCTGATTTCCTTTGGTGATGAACGATGACGTGGAAGTCTAAGCCAAATAAGCCCTTCCTCCTCGACTTGCTTTTGGTCACAGTGTCTTGTCAAGGTAATGGGAAACTCTAAGACAGCCACATACTAAAATTTTCATATACATTCTTACTTGCCCTAGCATCTCGGGGGCTTCAAAGGCTCTGTAACATTTCATTACATTTAGAGTGAGAATATTTAAAACACCAATACTAAAAACAGCAGCTGAAGGCAGGCATGATAGCATATGCCTGTGAGCCAAGTACTCAGGAGAGAGAGGCAGATGGATCAGGAGTTCTCAGGTCATCCTTAGCTACATAAAAACTTGAAGGCCAGCCTGGGCCATGTGAAACCCAACAGGAAAACAAAAAAAGCAAGAGGCAAAATGCTGCCCCTCCCCCAGCACACAACTAAAGAAAAGAGCCAGAGAACAGGGCTGAGAAAGGAAGAAGTTGGCAAGTGAAATACAACATGCAGGAACCCAGGAGACTCACACTGAAGCAGGAGAATAAAGATTCCGTGGGTAAAGTTGTTTGCTGCCAAGCCTGACAACCTGAGTTTGACTCCTGGGGAGCCACAGGGTAGAAATCGAACATCAGATCCCCCCCTCCCCAGGTGTCCTGTGATATTGTATACCCTTGTACTTATCCAAACACACACACACAACACAACACACACACACACACACATACAGATACACACACACACACAACACAACACACCACGATAGAAAGATAGATAAATGTAATTTAAATACAATGACAAAAATAACAATATGCCATCTTTCTTCCCTGGTTGGAATTAAATGGTGTTCATGCTTTGTCGGAGCTAGGAGTCAGTGACAGGGGCAGTGACTGTGTGTTGTTTATTCCAATAGGGAGATAAGGATTCATATTCTGAGCTGGAAATCACCTTAGGCAACCCTTAGTGAGTAAGGAGCCTTTGGAAGAACCAGGGCGGTCAGGCTACATTGCAATTCACCCTTTGTTTCCAGCCACAGCAGGAGCTCAGAACCTCATTCTGAGTGAAAGGAAGGAGAAACCAAAGCCCACAGCCAAGGCTCATAAGAAAAAACGGTGCCCGCCCCACAAAGCATGACTAGAGAAAGGAGCCAGAGAGCAGAGCCGGGAAAGGAAGAAGCTGGCAAGTGAAGTATAACAGGCAGGAACCCAGCAAGAGATAAAGGAAATGGAAGCCGAGGCCGAATGGAGACGAGCGTCTTTCAACTCAGAGAATGAAGGCAAATGAGGGTGGGAAAGTATTCAATCTAATTTAGGCCAAACCTAAAAAAAACAGGATAGAAAGATTATAGAAAAGAAAACTTTCATTTTTGTTGAAATACAAATTAATAACAGCAGGGGAAAAAAAACAGGCATACAGCCAGTGTTAGCTCAAAAGATGTTTCTTGGAAATAAATTATTATTACAAAAAGCAATGCAATTTACCAGGGAAAAGGCTACTGCACAGATCTCAGGCAAATCAAAGTCAGGCAGAAGGTATGGCACAGAGTCCAGAACTCTCTGTCTGTGCCAGGGAAAGGGTGGCACCGGCTCTTTTCTACCCTCTGGCTGTCCTGACTTTGCTCATTTGTCTCCATAGATAATCAACCTGCCTCTTGGGAAACAGCTTAAAAGGGGGAGGAGGGAGAAAGAGAGAGGAGGGGAGGGAGAGGGAGGGGGAGGGAGAGGAAGGAAGGAAGGAAGGAAGGAAGGAAGGAAGGAAGGAAGGAAGGAAGGAAGGAAGGAAGGAAGGAAGGAGAGAAAGGAAAAGAAAAGAAAAAACCCCGATATTATAATCCTGTTGTTGCAGAACTATAGCTCTGAACTTACAGTGGATGAGAGATAGTTTACCCTGGAGCAAATAGGAGTGACTCTAACCCAGGAAGACAGATTTAGGTTACTCCAAAGTCCCTGTTCCAACATGGAAGAGTTTCATGAAGTTTCTATAGTAATGGAACAAAGAAAGTCATAATTCAGGACAAATTTCATGGGCTACCGCCCATGATGGCCCAGCAAATTAAGACACTTGCCACCAAGCCAGATAATCGGAGTTTGATCCCTGTGACTCATGGGAAAGGAGAACTAACTCCCACAAGCTGCGATCTGAGTTCCTCGTGCATGATGGCAGACTCAAGTGCACAGTGTGTGCACACACACAGCAAATAAATAAATATAAAGCTTCCCCCCCCCCAAAGACACTTTTCAAATACATGGGTAGAGACGTCAAAGAAGCAAGCTACAGCAAGTGAAGAAACCTTTGCTCCAGGCCTTAGATGTTATCTGACAACAGTTTTGCTTTGGGTTCAGTGGAAGATGCTGGTCTGCTAAGACAATCCAAAGAGAAGTTAGGCTCAGTCTGACATTCCAAGTGATTTACCCAGAGGCACAGAGCTGTCAGTCAGAATGCCTATTTGGCTCTGGACTTGGAACATTCCATACTCTTCATAATCACTGAAGCTCTAAACCAATGGTTCTCAGCCTCTGAGGTCCCAGCCCTTTAGGGGTTGCATGACCTCTCACAGGGTCAAATATCAGACATTCTGCATATCACATACATTACAATTCATAAAGGTAGCAAAATTGCAGTTATGTCATTTTGTAAGAGGCAAAAAAAAAAATTATGGCTAGAGTGAGCATATCCTGAGAAACTGTATTAAAGGGTCTCCGCATTAGGAAGGTTAGAACCACTGCTCTAAACAGTCAGTTGGCCTTAAATAAGGTTCAATTTGAAGAGCGACTTCTTTCTGGGAGTTTTGTTCGTACTTCCTTTGCTTTCCCCAAAACACTCAAGTGGTAAAATATATTCTTAGCTGTACTAACTTATCAAGGAAATACATAATGAACTGATATAAAACATCTCTAAAATATGTTGATTAAAAGTAGCATCTTGTCTGTACAAATCTTAAATGAATGCAAACAAAACTAGAACATTGGTTGCAATGGTGAGAGTTTCCATCATCCACATAATTTGCAGTGTTTATGGGGTTTCTGCTTTGCTTTTTTGAGATAGGTTTCTCTATTTATCCCTAGGAACCCTAGAAATCACCATGTAGACCAACCAGGCTGACCTTGAACTCAGACATTGCCCTGTCTGGCTCCCAATTGCTAGAATTAAAAGTATGTATCACCATGCCCAATTAGTGCTTAGTTTTTTGACTATGTGATTGTATTACCCGCTGTAAGTTTGTAAAACTACATTTTATTGTTTTATTGTGTGCGTGTGCAAGTTGGGGACAACCTGCAACACTCTCTTCTTTTCTTCCACCTCTCAAGTTTTTGAACTCTGGTCCTCAGGTTTGACAGCAGGTGCCCTTGCCCACTAAGATAGCTCATTGACCTTGTCCTTTTGTTCGTCTTTTGAAATATGGTCTCACTGAACCTGCGATGGTCCTCCTGCTTCATTTTCACATGTGCTGGGATTGCAAGCATTTGACATCCCTCCTGGTGTAGTTTGTTTCTCTCCTTAGGCTCCACAGCTCTCATCTTCACCCACTGAGCCATCTCAATGCCTACCCCTCCTACACTGAAAATGTTAAACTGAAAAGGAAACTGCTAAGTCGATCTAAGTGTTTATTTACTCTTTTGTTTCCTACTGGGTTTCATGTAGCTCAGGCTGAGCTCAAACTTACTATGTAATGCAGATTGGACTCAAATTCTTGACCCTCCTGGCTCAGCCTCCAGAGCACTGAAGTTTCAGGTGAGCACAACTACATCCAAATAGATATTGGATAATTTTGTTGGCTTTGGTGTTTGATTCTTCAATAGAATTGAGAACCTTGAATGTGTTAAGCAAATGGTTTACTACTGAGCTGTACCTAAACCCACTGACAGGATATGTATGTGTGTTTGTGCATGTGTGTATGGACATGCTCATGTTTATACAGGTGTCTGTGTGTGCATATGGAGGTCAGAGGACTACCTTGTGTATCATTCCCCAGGTACTGGCACCTTCATTTGTTTGTTTGAGAAAAGTCTTCTACTAGGCTTTAACCCAGCAAGTTGGCCTTCCCGGATCCACTGAGACCAGGGACCCTCCTTGACTTCCCCAGCACTGGAACTATGAATGGAAACCACTACCACGCCTGATCCTTCATGGTTTCAAGGTAGGCACTTTACTGACTGATCTATTCCCAGCTCCTTAAACACTCAAATATGTAAAGTGCTGGAAAACAGAAACAGGAAAATGTTATGAATTTGTGCAAAAGTTCAGTAGGAGTGAAAACTGAACATCACAATGTGGGATTGGTATATAAAAAAAAAAAGACTGTATGTTAGCTGAGAGTACTCCACTTTCCTCTCACCCACATTTCCCCCCTTAAACGTTGGGTCCCAGCAAGAGTTTGGAAATATCGTAGCCATGGAATCATTCTGGAGACAGACAAGATGGCAAAGCTTATCTTCCATAACAGACTAGCTGGGGCAAATCTTGCTGATGTACCTATGCTGTAAGTGGGTGACGCACACTTGAGTACGTTGCTTGACTAGCTGCAGTCTTGTTCAAGTGTTTATCTCTCACCTTAGCACAGGATGTTGGCATGGCTTATTACTGGATGAGGCTGTAAGGCAGATATTGTGCAGAAGTCACTACCTTCATAATTTTCATGTTGTCTCTAGGGTGTGTTTTCACTTCTAAATGATTTGAACTTTGGGTTCCTGAGGTTGGCTGTCTCCATTGGACGTTGTGCAGTATATGCTAGAATCCTGAAGCAGGCTGTGATGCCAGTGAAGGGATGGACTTGCTAGCAGCACAAGCACAAGAGTAAGCACATGAAGAGCAGTTTCCTTCCTCCATGTTCTTCCTTATATAGCCTCCCATCAGCAGGCACAGGCCAGATTAGAGCTGGATCGAAGGTGAATATTCCCAACTCAAGATTGAGATTAAAGATGTGTCTTCCTACCTCAAAGATTCAGATTAAAAGTAGATCTTTCCATTTCAAATGAAGCAAAAGTCCCTCAGTTATGCCCTCTATTTGAGTTGTTTGTTTTTTTTTTTTAATTCCAATCATAGTCAAGTTGATAACCAAGAATAGCCATTCCATGGTGTTTAAGCAGAGAATGAGTGTGAACCAACTTTACAGGCTTGGTTGGAGTTGGAATGAATGTGGCCAGCACCATGACAAATGGCGGCAGACAAAAGTGTATCTGCTGCTGCACTGTCAATATAGATCTGGAAAGAGCATGACTCAGAAATTAGAGCAGAGGGAAAAAACAATGCCAAAAAAAAAAAAAAAAAAAAAAGGCAGTGGAGAAGTGAGATCTGTGAGATGCAGATACTCAAGAAATGGAGTAAATGGAGCATGTGGGAAATGAAGGCTAGGAACAAGTCTGAAAGAAGTAGTCGCATCCCCTCCACACACACACCATTTTTCCCCTTCATCCCTTGCTACTCACGCACCAACTCATCTCCATTCTTAGCTGCTTTTGGAACATGTGGCCCCCAAAGCTTTTCAAGTCGTTTTTGGCCGATGCCCCAGCTTCATACCGAACCACACACAAAAGAAAAGGACTCGATCTCTTTATTCTCAAAACATTGTGATACTAAATAAAATCCAAGAGGTATTGGGTTGATCTTTGGTCCTTAGGGCTTTAGACTGAGCCCAGAACATGTCTGTCATCTCCAAGATGTAGAAGGTACTGTTTGAAGGCATATATCTCAAGTGTGGAAGGAATGAGCTCCAGCTCTTCCAGAGGAATGAAAGTTAATTTGAGAAGGCAACTAAGCAAGAAGACTGGGCCTTAGAACAGTAGAACAATATCTGGAAAGTGAAGGGTAAGCTCCTCTTTCCTTTCTGCTAGGATCCAAGAAAAGAGACTGGTGACTTCATCAAGGAACCAGAGTAGAGAGCTACTTGGACCCCACCAGGGTAGCAGTGGAGCACTCCATGGCCAGTCAGCTGCCATGCTCCGGTGTTGGGGCAGGCCTGCAGCTCTCATGTCCTGGTTCAAGCCTAAGAGGCAACCAGAGCTGAAAGAGAAGAGGGAATCTACGCCGGTCGAGAAATAATGGAACCAAGACAAGCAAGTCTGCTCAAGGTTCAAATGTTTAATAAAAGTCTGTGCTTATAAAGAGGGAAACCCCTCCCGAGTCACACCAAGTTTCTTGATGTCATCAGCACAGCCTTTTAGCAGCAATTCGACAGATTCACAGGTTGTTGTTAACTCCAGAAAATCTTGGAGAAGCACTTCAGCCTCAGGGCAGGTGAAGGCAGTGTCAAATCAAAAGAAACTAGTTGAATTAGAGAAGCAGCACATCAGGTGGCCCCACCTCAGTGGCATACAGTCTGAACCAGCCTGCCTAGGCTAAAGGAGGTTACACTCCGGGAGTGGAATGCTCTCCATAAGAATGGAGACAAACCTTTCCAATTTCTGTGCAGCTGCTTTCCCGGCATCCAGAACTTCCTTGTGATTGGCCTTCTCCAAGTTCTCATAATCCATGACAACCATGTTCGTAATGAGTGAGAAACCAAAGACACGAAGCCCACAGTGCCTTGCGACGATAACTTCTGGGACTGTGCTCATGCCTGAAGGGGAGAGACAATGACTCATGTGGCTCTTCTCACCCTCACTCTCTGAAGTTCACTGAATTTCAGAAAGCATCCACAGCAACTAAATTAGTGCAGAGCACTCGCTGCCCTACCTCTCCTCAGGTAGCCTTACTAGCTACTTATACACTTTGCCAACACAATCTTTTCCTCTGCTTTGTTCCAATTAATGAGTCCATCTTGCAGCCACAGGTAGAGAAGGTGACTGTACTGACATTCTGTAACAGTGCTGAGCTCAAGCCTGTTGTCTCTGCTTTCCTAGTATTCTATGTCATCCTCCCCCAAATCCATAAATTCTCTCTCTCTCCCCTTTGCTATTTTACCAGATCCTTTCCTCAAACCACCAGCCAAATCCCCCTTCTCACCAACAGCATCTGCCCCCAGCATCTTTAGCAGACGACTCTCTGCCACAGTCTCAAAGTTGGGACCTGCCAACATCACATAGGTGCCTTCTTGTAGCTTTCGTTGCTCCCCCATTTGTTTCCAGGCACTGAAAGCCTTCTGCCTCATATCCCGGTCATAAGCATCAGACATGGCAGGAAAACGAACTCCAAACCTGGAACACAGGTGGGATTATCTCAGATAAATGGCACCAAGTGAACTTTCTTTCCCAACTCCTGGACAAGGCCAGACTCTCTACATGTAGAGCAAGGGATCAAAGATGTGTACCTTTCATCGTTGGGGCCCCGGAGAGGGTTCTGGCCACAGAAACCAGGTAGGTTGATGTGATCACGGATCAGCATAATATCTCCAACTTCAAAATTGGGGTTGAGTCCTCCAGCAGCATTGGTGACCACCAAAGTTTCCACACCCAGAAGATGGAAAACTCTCACTGGGAATGTCACCTTAGATGCAAAAGATCAGAAAAGACTTTTCAAAACCTCACCAACCAACTCAAAGGTAAGGATAATATGAACCATGAAACAAAAGATCAAAAATTTGAAGCAGCCCAAATGGTTAGACAAAGTAGGACAGCTCTCCCATCTTCCTTTGATCCAACCAAGCTTGTGCCCCTGGTTTGTTTACCTCTGACAGTGAGTATCCTTCATACATATGGAACCGGCCTTGCATCATCACACAGGATCTGCCATTCAGCAATCCAAACACCAGTCGGCCTGCGTGACCTTGCACTACAGACAGCAAGAGAAAAAAGCAAAGTGATTATGCTCAGTGTAGTGAATGGTACATGCTTTTTCTTTCAGTACTCAGGAGGCAGAAGCAGGGAGGTCTCTGTCAGTTCAAGGCCAGCCTAGACTGCACAGCAAGTTCCAGGCCAGCCAGGGATATGTGGCGAGACTGCTACAAAAAGAAAAGCAAGCATACTTCCCTGTATCACACACACAAGCACTTACTAGAAGCCACTCACTGTGTCTAACGTATGATGATATAATTAACAACAACAGCAGTATGCTGATCTTTATAATCATACAACTGTACCTTAGAGACATGGGATAAGAACATTGATGTGAACATATAACAGAAGGAATTTCAAAAAACTTTTCCAAACGGAGAAAGTCATACTGCAAGGGAGCAAAAGAAAAAAGAAGCAATAGAACAAAGTAGACATAGCTAAACTTCAAGTTAACTTGCTTTCGGGACTAATATCCAATATGTATAAAGAACTCAAGAGGGTGGACTCCAGAAAATCAAATAACCCCCTTAAAAGATGGGGCTCAGAGCTAAACAAAGAATTCTCACCCGAGGAATACCAAATGGCTGAGAAGCACCTGAAAAAATGTTCAACATCCTTAATCATCAGAGAAATGCAAATCAAAACAACCCTGAGATTCCATTTCACACCAGTCAGAATGGCTAAGATCAAAAATTCAGGTGACAGCAGATGCTGTAGAGGATGTAGAGGAAGAGGAACACTCCTCCATTGTTGGTGGGATTGCAAGCTTGTACAACCACTCTGGAAATCAGTCTGGCTGTTCCTCAGAAAATTGGACTTAGTATAGTATTGTACTACTGGAGGATCCCGCAATACCTCTCCTGGGCATATATCCAGGAGATGTCCCAACAGGTAAGAAGGACACATGCTCCACTATGTTCATAGCAGCCTTATGTATAACAGCCAAGAGCTGGAAAAAACCCAGATGGCCCTCAACAGAGAAATGAATACAAAAATTGTGGTACATTTACACAATGGAGTACTACTCAGCTATTAAAAAGAATGAATTTATGAAATTCCTAGGCAAATGGTTGGACCTGGAGGGCATCATCCTGAGTGAGGTAACACAATCACAAAAGAACTCAAATGATATGTACTCACTGATAAGTGGATATTAGCCCAGAAACTTAGTATAGCGAGATATAAGGTACAATTTGCAAAACACATGAAACTGAAGAAGAATGAAGACTAAAGTGTGGACACTTTGCCCCTTCTTAGAATTGGAAACAATCACCCATGGAAGGAGTTACAGAGACAAAGTTTGGATCTGAGACAAAAGGATGGACCATCTAGAGACTGCCATATCCAGGGATCCATCCCATAATTAGCCTGCCGCAAGGCGTGGTGGTGCACGCCTTTAATCCCAACACTCAGGAGGCAGAGGCAGGCGGATTTCTGAGTTCGGCCAGCCTGGTCTACAAAGTGAGTTCCAGGACAGCCAGGGCTATACAGAGAAACCCTGTCTCAAAAAAACAAAAAACAAAAACAAAAACAAAAACAAAAAAACATAATTAGCCTCCCAATGATGACACCATTGCATACACTAGCAAGCGTTTGATCCAAGGACCTAGATTTCTCTTGTGAGACTAGGCCGGGACCTAGCAAACACAGAAGTGGATGCTCACAGTCAACTATTGGATGGATCACAGGGCCCCCAATGGAGGAGCTAGAGAAAGTATCCAAGGAGCTAAAGAGATCTGCAACCCTATAGGTGGAACAACATTATGAATTAACCAGTACCCCGGAGCTCTTGTCTCTAGCTGCATATGTATCAAAAGAAAGAGAGGCCCATTGGACAGGCAAACTTTATATGCCCCAGTACAGGGGAACGCCAGGGCCAAAAAATGGGAATGGGTGGGTAGGGGAAGGAAAGTGGGAGGGGGAGGATGTGGGGGACTTTTGGGATAGCATTGGAAATGTAATTGAGGAATATTCGGAATAAAAAAAATATTTAAAAAAAAAACTTGCTTCTCACATAGTACAGGGCTCTGCTCCACGCGGGGAGGAGTGGCAGATGGCCCACATCACTACTGTCTGCCTTCTCCCTTCTCTCTGAACAGGGTTACCCTTCCTTCCCTCACTCCCACACCTCCCTGCTCTGCTCTTCCATTCTTACCCCAAAGGGCTTTTAAATATTTAATAAAAGTTTCAATTCCCTTAGGAAAGGTAGATAGAAAGGAAGATATGTAAGAAGAAATAATCATAATAATAATACCAAAGTAAGTAAGTTATTTAAAATAAAGAGAAATGAAAAAGCTTGCTCTTGTCCTTTCTAAATCTGAGTCTGAGTTTTCATGCTTGCGTCACAGCGCTACAATGATGACAGAGCTCAACGTTACATTTCCAAAGGCCACTGTGAACCAAGTGTTTTCCTGTATTAATCCCTGTGTGCGCCCATAACCACAGTGGCCACAGTGCTTATTGTTGCTATGTATGTCTAGGCTGCACATAGAGGTGGAGATGAAGGAAGACAGGGAGGATGACCTGGAACAGGTTGTCATTGTCCTAGGGCTACAGGTTCTGCTTCTTCTACTGAAGGTGAGTGCGAGTGCTAGTGCGTGCTATAGCGTGAAGACAACTAGTGTGAACCAGTTCTTCCCTTTCAGTTCATGGGTATCAGAGAGTGAACATGTTTGTTCAGCACCTTTCCCAAGCCCCCCCACCCTAACACACACACTAATAAGGATTTCTTTCTGAAGCCTTTCTGATTCTGTGGTGTCTCTTTCCCTCTTACATTTATCTTTGGTCAAAAATTAGGACAATGGGGCTGGTGAGATGGCTCAGTGGTTAAGAGCAGTGACTGTTCTTCAAAAGGTCCTGAGTTCAAATCCCAGCAACCACATGGTGGCTCACAACCATCTGAAATGAGAACTGACGCCCTATTCTGAGGTGTCTGAAGACAGCTACAGTGTACTAATATAATAATAAATAATATAATGATAAATAAATCTTTTTAAAAAATAAATAAATAAGTAAGGAAAAGAAGAGAAACATCTCCTTGATTAGATTCCACATAAGAGCAGTGTGATGGTTTGAATATGAATGGTCCCCTAAGTCACCAGGAAGTGGCACTATATCTGAAAGTATTAGAAGAATTAGGTGTGGCCTTTGTTGTAGATGTGTGTCACTAGGGGTGGACTTTGAGGTTTCAGAAGCCCATGCCAGGCCCCGTGTAGCTGTTTCAGCCATCAGATCAAGATGTAGCTCTCAGCTACTGCTCTAGTGTCCTGCATGCTGCCATACTCCCCACAATGATAATGGACTAAACCCATAACAAAGAAAGCCTCTAATTAAATGCTCTTTCTTAAGAGTTGCCTTAGTCATGGTGTCTCTCCACAGCAATAGAACAGTGGCTAACGCCCCACAGTCCAGCCAGTACCTGTGCTTTGGGGAAAGTTGGGTATCTCATTGTAGTCAAAGATCTGAGCCGCCTTTAAGTGAGCAGTCAGCCCTCCTAAGCCGGAACCACAGATCACTGCCACTTGAGGTCGATATTCAGTGTGTTGCAGAAGCCACTTGGCAGTGGTCTCATAATCTTCGTATGTGAACCTAAGTATTAAAGGACAAGTACATAGGCTGTGAGCACAGAAAACCTAACAGGTATTCTAAGGAAACAGAGCTGAAAGCCCAGCCTGCTTATACAACCACTCACCTGCCTACTGCTGAATCAGGCCCACTAAAGGCCTGACAAGAAACACCCTTCATTCCAGAGCATGACAAAAATGAATGAAAGCCTGTTTTCACTGATGGCCCCACCTCAAGTGCTCTGCCGCTAAGTTGCACCTCCAGCACTAGAAAGCTCATATCTCTTCTCTCCTTCGGACAAAAATGGAACCAGGTTTATGACGCAGTGATCAAATCAATGTGAGGGCTCTAAATGAACTGAGGCCCTCCTAAAGGCAAGCCTCATGCCTTTTTTGTTTGTTTGAGACAGGGTCTCCCTATGTTGCCTACTACTCAACAGCCCACCACCATGCCCCCATTCCCTGCTCCAACAGCTCATCCATGGGGTAGATGTAAGGGTAGGCCAATTCAAAGCTCTGGATGTGAGCCTGGGTGGTGGCTGAGTCTACAGCTCCTCCACTCACATCACCTGGGTCAGCTCTCCCTCCCAGGTGAGGGTTGGGGCCAGATCTCCTGAGTGCTGCAGCCAATGAGGGGCAGAGTCAGCTCTGCACAGCCCTCAGTCATGTCCCCAGGTGGCAGCCCAGAAGATCCACTTGGCTTTTGGTGGTAAAAGACCCAGACATGGTTCTCAGTAGTAGCAAGGGCCAGGACCTTACCTTGGCTACAGATAGCACACCAGGCGCCTCCTCACTACACTCGTGTCTCCAGTTCCACTCCCTTCATTGTGCACACAACACTCTGCTTCCCTTTTTCTTCCGTCTCTCCATCTCTCACTTTCTCATCTATTAGTGCCCGTGGCAGTTGTTTTGGGCTTGCTCTGCTCACTGGGCCCATAATTAATTAATTAATTTTTAATTTGAAATTTTAATTACACTTAATTTAGTTGGTGTCTATGTGTGTGTGTGATGTGTTCAAAGCATGCCACATCATGTTTGGTGGTCAAAATGATAACGGTGAGTCAGTTATCTCCTTCTACCACAAGACTGGAACCCAATTCAGGCTTGGCAGCAAGTACCTTACTTGTAGAATCATGTCACTAGCCCTCAAATTTTAAAATTTTTATTAGTAAGTAATAACACTCCTAGAAATCTACAGGAGAGCCTTAGTTTCTCTAAACATGTTTCTTTGATTCCCAGATACAGATCTCTGCCATATGGAATTAACTAAACTTTTTTCTTTTTCCTTCTGTCCTTTTGTGTGTGTGTGTGTATGTGTGTGTGTATGTGTAGTATTGGAGTTTGTTTTCAGGCAGAGTCTCATGTAACTTAGGCCAGACTCAAACTGACTGTGAGTTCCTGATCCTCCTGTCTCTACAGTGTGAGCTATGATTTACAGTTAAGAAACTAAATGACTGTGGCCCACAACTTTAATCCCAGCAATTGGGAGGCAGAGGCCAGCCTGGTCTACAGAATGAGTTCCAGGATGGCCAGGACTACACAAAGAAACCCTGTCTCTGTGAGGAAAAAAAAAAAAAGAAAAAGAAAGAAAGAAACTAAATGATTGTAAAACAACACAAAACCCAGGCTTATTTCACAACATTGGTTATAAAATGCCAAGCTAGTTCAGACACTATTTCAAAATAGAAGTTTGTAGGCCCATCCCTTCAGATGAAAAACTTGTTAAAGATGTTATGAAGGGTGGCAAACAACTTTAATCCCAGCACTCAGGAGGCAAAGGCAGTCAGATCTCTGTGAGTTCAAGGACAGCCTGGTCTAAGGTGTGAGTTTCAGGAAGAAACGGGGCTATGTACAGAGACTGTTTCAAAACAACAGAACAAACAACCAGACTTGCTAGGAAGCTCTGTTGTGTAACAGTTAATCTTTCCACCTCCTGCTGCTCCCTCTCCCTCTCCCTCTCCCTCCTTTCATCTTGGCTTCCCCCCACACTAAGGTATTTTGTTCTTCAGAAAGCAAAGAACAAGGTACATAACTCATAACCAAGTACTAGTATCAACAGGGAGCTGGTCGTGGTGAGGCAGATCTTTAAAATCCCAGCATTAGGAGGAGGAGGAGCAAGGCAGGAAGATCTCTGCCAGTTTGAGGGTTCCAAAACAGAACGAAGACAAACCCTGTCTAGTCAGCCTGGACCTTCTCACAGTCCCAAGTCCAATTTTATCACACCCAACTGCAAAGATCAAAGATTGCTCCTAGGAGTGGAAGAACGGAGGTGTACACAAATTGAACACAACTAAAAAAGCCTTTTTTTTTTCTTCCACCCAGAGAGCTTTATGTATCAGAGACTTAAAGACATGGCAGACCCAGACATTAGTATAACTTGAGCCTAGCCTGGAGGTATAGCAAGACCTTGTCACAAACTGCAACAGAGTATACTATAGGAAACAAAACAGGATTATAACACAACAGGTTATCCACAATGAAACAATTAGGTAGGGCAGGGACAGATAGAGCCACAGGGTGACAAACAGAAGCAAGTAAGTAGGCAAGAATTTAGGATGCAGTCCTAAAGGGCCGGAAGTATGAGGCTTGGCCACCCGGCCATGTCCAGCCATAGCTCACAGTCCCCGAGGACACGTCGGACCTGAGATCATCCTAAAGCCACTGTGATCCCTACAGCTCTGCGGTGAGTCAGTCTAGAAATTCCCTACACAAAAGGGAGGGAGTTGACTTTTCTGGTTTTTGGTTTTTTGTTTTTGTTTTTAAAGTGGGCAGGAAGGTGTGTATAAGTATCTAAGCAGGTCAGTGAATACAGATTTCCCATCCTTAAAAAGACTCCATTCCTCATTTGTTAATGCTACTTCCAGCTTGGAGGAGAGAGAGGGGCAGTCGCAGAAAATGAGCAAATTTCCCTCTAAAGGAACTGCGGAATTGCACAACAGAATTATCTCCTGGGTTACTTGGACCGCTGGAAAGGAAATTTGTGTTATTAAGTTGTCAGGGCTCGTGCCTCCTTCCCCACATACATCCACATACACCAAGGAGGCACAATGTTCCTTGTGATGGTGCCTACACTGCGCTAACCTGTTTCTTCCTGCTCCGGGGCGCCCCTACCGCTGGTTCCCGCGTCTGCCTGTCGCGCCAGCCGCCCCACCATTCTGGAGCCCTATGTCTGCCACTGGGCTCTGTGCCAGGCCTCTCTGCATCCCCAACAGACTCGCTCCTTCTCTGGGCCCAGGCTGATAAGTTCCCAGTTCTCAGCTACAGCCCGTCTCTCTAGGCAGAACGCCCGAGTCCCCGGGCCCGGCACTTACTCTTTCTCTATGGTGTCACCGACAGAGGCGCCCAAATCTTGCCCTTTCTGCTCCATGGTGACACTGTCTGAGTCAGGTCAAGACTGTTAGTGCACTATTACCTAGGCCGGCCTTTACATCCTAGCCCCAGGCTCCAACCAATGGCAGCAGCCTTGTCTCCATGGTGACACACCCTCATCCAGAGGTGTGGCAGGAAACCTCTCCAGAGTTCATTTCAAAGAGATCCACTCCTAGTCTAAGGCCACCAGCAGGTGATCCCCCCCCACCCCACCCCACCCCCGCACACAGTCATGATTTCCCAGCTAGAAAAGGAGGCCTGTGTGGAAAGAGAAGCAGGGTAGAGAGCCCCGGAACTGCCTATCTGCAACTCCATTCTCCGCTGCGTTATTGGATAAGAATTTGAAAAGCGAAAAAATTCAATTTTTTCATAGATTGTGCAATCTTGAAATAAAATGAAACGAAACAGTGTCTGAGCTGCTTTCGGGATTAGGGAAGCGGTTGCTGGGTGGGTAACAGTGCTGACTAGGAGCCTGCAGGATTTTGGGGAAACACTTCGAGACCCAGATGGAAATGAGTTCTAGATAGTAGGCATAAACAGGATGGCAAGTTGATTGGACACACAGTACGGAGTCCAAAAATTCTGCTAACTTTGAGAACTTTTTTTTTTTTTTTTCGAGATAGAGTTTCTCTGTATAGCCCTGGCTGGCTGTCATGGAATTCACTCTGTAGACCAAGGCTGGCCTTGAACTCAGAAATCTGCCTGCCTCTGCCTCCCAAGTGCTGGGATCAAAGGTGTGTGTCACCACTGTCTGGCAGAGAACTCTTGTCAAGAAGAAATTTCACATAACAGAAGCACACATTGCTCCCCACCCCCACCCCAGAATTAAACAGTATACTGTGGAAAGTATTTGGCATCTCTTTTCTGTAATCAAACTACATAACCACCTATGCTTCGTTCTTGAAATTCTTTAACTGTTTCTCTCCTGGAAATTTTCTCTCCTGCTTGACAGTTTATACCACAACTCAAGCCACTATTTTCCAAACCTGTTTTTCTCACTCACTTAAAAAAATATTTATTGAGCATTAACTGTGCATCAGTTTTAGTGGAGTGAGCACAAGAGTAAAAATAATTGCTGGAAAGTTCGGTGTGGTGGTATATACCTTTAATCCCAGTACTCAGGGCCAAATCAGAGGATCTCTGGGTTCCAGGCCACCCTGGACTGTTGGTAATGAGGTTCTGTCTCAGTAGTAGTAGTATAGTAGTAGTAGTAGTAGTAGTAGTAGTAGTAGTAGTAGTAGTAGTAATAGCAGCAGAAAGGAAAGGCTGATGCAGGAGATTGTATAGATTGAGGCTGGCCTGGGCCAGTCTAAGCTGTTTTGTTGTTGTTGTTGTTTTCCTCCTCCCCCCACCCCTTCCCTTTTACTCTGGCCCATAGGTTTTTTGTTTCTCATTAAGGATGGTTGTGAGCCACCATGTGGTTGCTGGGATTTGAACTCATGACTCCAGAAGAGCAGTCAGTGCTCTTAAACCGCTGAGCCATCTCACCGGCCCGTTTTATTGTTTTTAAAAACTTTTTGTTTTATTTATTTATTTTTTATTATGTTCATGTTACTTTGCCTGCATGGTACCTATGTGAAAATGTCACAGCTCTGGAGATGTGAGTCACACAAAGGTGTATGCCAGAATTTAAACTCAGGACTTCTGGAAGAACAGCCATCTCTGCAGCCCTTAATTTTTATTTTTATTTATTTATTTTTTTGGAGTTTTGTTGTTTTGTTTTGTTTTGTTTTAAAAACAGGGTTTCTCTGTGTAGACTTTCCTGGAACTTCCTCCTGAGTGCTGAAATTAAAAGTATGCACTATCACGCCCAGCTAGGGCTTAGTTTCTTTGTCTATTTCATTGTATTACCCACCATAAGTTTGTAGAACTACATTTTATTGTTTTATTGTGTGCGTGTGCAAGTTGGGGACAACCTGCAACACTCTCTTCTTTTCTTCCACCTGTCAGGTTTTTGAACTCTGGTCCTCAGGTTTGGCAGCAGGTGCCCTTGCCCACTAAGCTACCTTTGTTCGTCTTTTGAAATATGGTCTCACTGGACCTGCGATGGTCCTCCTGCTTCATTTTCACATGTGCTGGGATTGCAAGCATTTGACATCCCTCCTGGTGTAGTTTGTTTCTCTCCTCCTTAGGCTCCACAGCTCTCATCTTCACCCACTGAGCCATCTCAATGCCTACCCCTCCTACACTGAAAATGTTAAACTGAAAAGGAAACTGCTAAGTCGATCTAAGTGTTTATTTACTCTTTTGTTTCCTACTGGGTTTCATGTAGCTCAGGCTGAGCTCAAACTTACTATGTAATGCAGATTGGACTCAAATTCTTGACCCTCCTGGCTCAGCCTCCAGAGCACTGAAGTTTCAGGTGAGCACTACATTCAAGTAGATATTGGATAATTTGGTTGGCTTTGGTGTTTGATTCAATAGAATTGAGAACCTTGAATGTGTTAAGCAAATGGTTTACTACTGAGCTGTACCTAAACCCACTGACAGGATATGTATGTGTGTTTGTGCATGTGTGTATGGACATGCTCATGTTTATACAGGTGTCTGTGTGTGCATATGGAGGTCAGAGGACTACCTTGTATATCATTCCCCAGGTACTGACGCCTTCATTTGTTTGTTTGAGAAAAGTCTTCTACTAGGCTTTAACCCAGCAAGTTGGCCTTCCCAGATCCAGAGACCAGGCACCCTCCTTGACTTCCCCAGCACTGGAACTATGAATGGAAACCACTACCACGCCTGATCCTTCATGGTTTCAAGGTAGGCACTTTACTGACTGATCTATTCCCAGCTCCTTAAACACTCAAATATGTAAAGTGCTGGAAAACAGAAACAAGAAAATGTTATGAATTTATGCAAAAGTTCAGTTGGAGTGAAAACTGAACATCACAATGTGGGATTGGTATATAAAAAAAAAAAAGACTGTGTGTTAGCTGAGAGTACTCCACTTTCCTCTCACCCACATTTCCCCCTTAAATGTTGGGTCCCAGCAAGAGTTTGGAAATATCGTAGCCATGGAATCATTCTGGAGACAGACAAGATGGCAAAGCTTATCTTCCATAACAGACTAGCTGGGGCAAATCTTGCTGATGTACCTATGCTGTAAGTGGGTGACGCACACTTGAGTACGTTGCTTGACTAGCTGCAGTCTTGTTCAAGTGTTTATCTCTCACCTTAGCACAGGATGTTGGCATGGCTTATTACTGGATGAGGCTGGAAGGCAGATATTGTACAGAAGTCACTACCCTCATAATTTTCATGTCGTCTCTAGGGTGTATTTTCACTTCTAAATGATTTGAACTTTGGGTTCCTGAGGTTGGCTGTCTCCATTGGACGTTGTGCAGTATATGCTAGAATCCTGAAGCAGGCTGTGATGCCAGTGAAGGGATGGACTTGCTAGCAGCACAAGCACAAGAGTAAGCACATGAAGAGCAGTTTCCTTCCTCCATGTTCTTCCTTATATAGCCTCCCATCAGCAGGCACAGGCCAGATTAGAGCTGGATCGAAGGTGAATATTCCCAACTCAAGATTGAGATTAAAGATGTGTCTTCCTACCTCAAAGATTCAGATTAAAAGTAGATCTTTCCATTTCAAATGAAGCAAAAGTCCCTCAGTTATGCCCTCTATTTGAGTTGTTTGTTTTTTTTTTTAATTCCAATCATAGTCAAGTTGATAACCAAGAATAGCCATTCCATGGTGTTTAAGCAGAGAAGGAGTGTGAACCAACTTTACAGGCTTGGTTGGAGTTGGAATGAATGTAGCCATCACCATGACAAATGGCGGCAGACAAAAGTGTATCTGCTGCTGCACTGTCAATATAGATCTGGAAAGAGCATGACTCAGAAATTAGAGCAGAGAAAAAAAAACAATGCGAAAAAAAAAAAAAAAAAAAAGGCAGTGCTGGAGAAGTGAGATCTGTGAGATGCAGATACTCAAGCAATGGAGTAAATGGAGAACGTGGGAAATGAAGGCTAGGAACAAGTCTGAAAGAAGTAGTCGCATCCCCTCCACACACACACCATTTTTTCCCCTTCATCCCTTGCTACTCACGCACCAACTCATCTCCATTCTTAGCTGCTTTTGGAACATGTGGTCCCCAAAGCTTTTCAAGTCGTTTTTGGCCGATGCCCCAGCTTCATACCGAACCACACACAAAAGAAAAGTACTCGATCTCTTTATTCTCAAAACATTGTGATACTAAATAAAATCCAAGAGGTATTGGGTTGATCTTTGGTCCTTAGGGCTTTAGACTGAGCCCAGAACATGTCTGTCATCTCCAAGATGTAGAAGGTACTGTTTGAAGGCATATATCTCAAGTGTGGGAGGAATGGGCTCCAGCTCTTCCAGAGGAATGAAAGTTAATTTGAGAAGGCAACTAAGCAAGAAGACTGGGCATTAGAACAGTAGAACAACATCTGGAAAGTGAAGGGTAAGCTCCTCTTTCCTTTCTGCTAGGATCTAAGAACAGAGACTAGTGACTTCATCAAGGAAACAGAGTAGAGAGCTACTTGGACCCCACCAGGGGAGCAGCGGAGCACTCCATTGCAGGTCAGCTGCCACGATCCGGGAGTGGAATGCTCTCCATAAGAATGGAGACAAACCTTTCCAATGTCTGTGCAGCTGCTTTCCCGGCATCCAGAACTTCCATGTGATTGGCCTTCTCCAAGTTCTCATAATCCATGACAACCTTGTTCGTAATGAGTGAGAAACCAAAGACACGGAGCCCACAGTGCCTTGCGACGATAACTTCTGGGACTGTGCTCATGCCTGAAGGGGAGAGACAATGACTCATGTGGCTCTTCTCACTCTCACTCTCTGAAGTTCACTGAATTTCAGAAAGCATCCACAGCAACTAAATTAGTGCAGAACACTCGCTGCCCTACCTCTCTCAGGTAGCCTTACTAGCTACTTATACACTTTGCCAACACAATCTTTTCCTCTGCTTTGTTCCAATTAATGAGTCCATCTTGCAGCCACAGGTAGAGAAGGTGGCTGTACTTACATTCAGTAACAGTGCTGAGCTCAAGCCTGTGGTCTCTGCTTTCCTAGTATTCTATGTCATCCTCCCCCAAATCCATAAGTTCTCTCTCCCCTTTGCTATTTTACCAGATCCTTTCCTCAAACCACCAGCCAAATCCCCCTTCTCACCAACAGCATCTGCCCCCAGCATCTTTAGCAGACGACTCTCTGCCACAGTCTCAAAGTTGGGGCCTGCCAACATCACGTAGGTGCCTTCTTGTAGCTTTCGTTGCTCCCCCATTTGTTTCCAGGCACTGAAAGCCTTCTGCCTCATATCCCGGTCATAAGCATCAGACATGGCAGGAAAACGAACTCCAAACCTGGAACACAGGTGGGATTATCTCAGATAAATGGCACCAAGTGAACTTTCTTTCCCAACTCCTGGACAAGGCCAGACTCTCTGCATGTAGAGCAAGGGATCAAAGATGTGTACCTTTCATCGTTGGGGCCCCGGAGAGGGTTCTGGCCACAGAAACCAGGTAGGTTGATGTGATCACGGATCAGCATAATATCTCCAACTTCAAAATTGGGGTTGAGTCCTCCAGCAGCATTGGTGACCACCAAAGTTTCCACACCCAGAAGATGGAAAACTCTCACTGGGAATGTCACCTTAGATGCAAAAGGTCAGAAAAGACTTTTCAAAACCTCACCAACCAACTCAAAGGTAAGGATAATATGAACCATGAAACAAAAGATCAAAAATTTGAAGCAGCCCAAATGGTTAGACAAAGTAGGACAGTTCTCCCATCTTCCTCTTGATCCAACCAAGCTTGTGCCCCTGGGTGTTTACCTTTGACAGTGAGTATCCTTCATACATATGGAACCGGCCTTGCATCATCACACAGCATCTGCCATTCAGCAATCCAAACACCAGTCGGCCTGCGTGACCTTGCACTACAGACAGCAAGAGAAAAAAGCAAAGTGATTATGCTCAGTGTAGTGAATGGTACATGCTTTTTCTTTCAGTACTCAGGAGGCAGAAGCAGGGAGGTCTCTGTCAGTTCAAGGCCAGCCTAGACTGCACAGCAAGTTCCAGGCCAGCCAGGGATATGTGGCGAGACTGCTACAAAAAGAAAAGCAAGCATACTTCCCTGTATCACACACACAAGCACTTACTAGAAGCCACTCACTGTGTCTAACGTATGATGATATAATTAACAACAACAGCAGTATGCTGATCTTTATAATCATACAACTGTACCTTAGAGACATGGGATAAGAACATTGATGTGAACATATAACAGAAGGAATTTCAAAAAACTTTTCCAAATGGAGAAACTCATACTGCAAGGGAGCAAAAGAGAGTACAAACCAAAGCTTAAAATGTGTATGATAATTAACTCTGCTAACTAAACTGTGTGTCTCCTTATTCCAGCGAGGGAGCTCCTGGCATATGTTGGCATCCTAAAGATGAACAAGGAAGACGAGCCCAATACGACTCTTTCTTTTTGGCCCACATAGCAATCCTGTGGGGTATGTGGGTCATGGGAGCATACAGATTAACTGTTACTACCATCCCCATTATCTGGCAGTGTCTTTCCCAGCACTCGGGAGGCAGAGGCAGGCGGATTTCTGAGTTCAAGGCCAGCCTGGTCTACAAAGTGAATTCCAGGACAGCCAGGGCTACACAGAGAAACCCTGTCTCGGAAAAAACCAAAAAAAAAAAAAAAGCAATAGAACAAAGTAGACATAGCTAAACTTCAAGTTAACTTGCTTCTCACTTAGTGCAGGGCTCTGCTCCCTGCGGGACGGAGTGGCAGATGGCCCACATCGCTACTGTCTGCCTTCTCCCTTCTCTCTGAACAGGGTTACCCTTCCTTCCCTCACTCCCACTCCTCCCTGCTCTGCTCTTCCATTCTTACCCCAAAGGGCTTTTAAATATTTACTAAAAGTTTCAACTCCCTTAGGAAAGGTAGATAGAAAGGAAGATATGTAAGAAGAAATAATCATAATAATAATACCAAAGTAAGTAAGTTATTTAAAATAAAGAGAAATGAAAAAGCTTGCTCTTGTCCTTTCTAAATCTGAGTCTGAGTTTTCATGCTTGCGGTCACAGCGCTACAATGATGACAGAGCTCAACGTTACATTTCCAAAGGCCACTATGAACCAAGTGTTTTCCTGTATTAATCCCTGTGTGCGCCCATAACCACAGTGGCCACAGTGCTTATTGTTGCTATGTATGTCTAGGCTGCACATAGAGGTGGAGATGAAGGAAGACAGGGAGGATGACCTGGAACAGGTTGTCTTTCTCCTAGGGCTACAGGTTCTGCTTCTTCTACTGAAGGTGAGTGTGAGTGCGTGCATGTGTGAGTGCGTGTGCGTGTGCGTGCTATAGCGTGAAGACAACTAGTGTGAATCAGTTCTTCCCTTTCAGTTCATGGGTATCAGAGAGTGAACATGTTTGTTCAGCACCTTTCCCAAGCCTCCCCACCCTAACACACACACTAATAAGGATTTCTTTCTGAAGCCTTTCTGATTCTGTGGTGTCTCTTTCCCTCTTACATTTATCTTTGGTCAAAAATTAGGACAATGGGGCTGGAGAGATGGCTCAGCGGTTAAGAGCACTGACTGCTCTTCCAAAGGTCCTGAGTTCAAATCCCAGCAACCACATGATGGTTCACAACCATCTGTAATGAGATCTGATGCCCTCTTCTGGTGTGTCTGAAGACAGCTACAGTGAACTAATATAATAATAACTAAATCTTTAAAAATAAATAAATAAGTTAGGACAAGAATAAAAACATCTCCTTGATTAGATTCCACATAAGAGCAGTGTGATGGTTTGAATATGAATGGTCCCCTAAGTCACCAGGAAGTGGCACTATATCTGAAAGTATTAGAAGAATTAGGTGTGGCCTTTGTTGTAGATGTGTGTCACTAGGGGTGGACTTTGAGGTTTCAGAAGCCCATGCCAGGCCCCGTGTAGCTGTTTCAGCCATCAGATCAAGATATAGCTCTCAGCTACTGCTCCAGTGTCCTGCATGCTGCCATACTCCCCACAATGATAATGGACTAAACCCATAACAAAGAAAGCCTCTAATTAAATGCTCTTTCTTAAGAGTTGCCTTAGTCATGGTGTCTCTCCACAGCAATAGAACAGTGACTAACGCCCCACAGTCCAGCCAGTACCTGTGCTTTGGGGAAAGTTGGGTATCTCATTGTAGTCAAAGATCTGAGCCTCCTTTAAGTGAGCAGTCAGCCCTCCTAAGCCGGAACCACAGATCACTGCCACTTGAGGTCGATATTCAGTGTGTTGCAGAAGCCACTTGGCAGTGGTCTCATAATCTTCGTATGTGAACCTAGGAATTAAAGGACAAGTACATACATAGGCTGTCAGCACAGAAAACCTAACAGGTATTCTAAGGAAACAGAGCTGAAAGCCCAGCCTGCTTATACAACCACTCACCTGCCTACTGCTGAATCAGGCCCACTAAAGGCCTGACAAGAAACACCCTTCATTCCAGAGCATGACAAAAATGAATGAAAGCCTGTTTGCAATGATGGCCCCACCTCAAGTGCTCTGTCGCTAAGTTGCACCTCCAGCACTAGGAAGCTCATACCCCTTCTCTCCTTTGGACAGAAAAGGAACCAGGTTTATGACGCAGTGATCAAATCAATGTGAGGGCTCTAAATGAACTGAGGCCCTCCTAAAGGCAAGCCTCATGCCTTTATTGTTTGTTTGAGACAGGGTCTCCCTATGTTGCCTACTACTCAACAGCCCACCACCATGCCCCTATTCCCTGCTCCAACAGCTCATCCATGGGGTAGATGTAAGGGTAGGCCAATTCAAAGCTCTGGATGTGAGCCTGGGTGGTGGCTGAGTCTACAGCTCCTCCACTCACATCACCTGGGTCAGCTCTCCCTCCCAGGTGAGGGTTGGGGCCAGATCTCCTGAGTGTTGCAGCCAATGAGGGCAGAGTCAGCTCTGCACAGCCCTCAGTCATGTCCCCAGGTGGCAGCCCAGAAGATCCACTTGGCTTTTGGTGGTAAAAGACCCAGACATGGTTCTCAGTAGTAGCAAAGGCCAGGACCTTACCTTGGCTACAGATAGCACACCAAGCTCCTCCTCACTACACTCGTGTCTCCAGTTCCACTCCCTTCATTGTGCACACAACACTCTGCTTCCCTTTTTCTTCTGTCTCTCCATCTCTCACTTTCTCATCTATTAGTGCCCGTGGCAGTTGTTTTGGGCTTGCTCTGCTCACTGGGCCCATATTTAATTAATTAATTTTTAATTTGAAAATTTAATTACACTTAATTTAGTTGGTGTCTGTGTGTGTGTGATGTGTTCAAAGCATGCCACATCATGTTTGGTGGTCAAAAGGATAACGGTGAGTCAGTTATCTCCTTCTACCACAAGACTGGAACCCAATTCAGGCTTGGCAGCAAGTACCTTACTTGTAGAATCATGTTACTAGCCCTCAAATTTTAAAATTTTTATTAGTAAGTAATAACACTCCTAGAAATCTACAGGAGAGCCTTAGTTTCTCTAAACATGTTTCTTTGATTCCCAGATACAGATCTCTGCCATATGGAATTAACTAAACTTTTTTCTTTTTCTTTCTCTCCTTTTGTGTGTGTGTGTATGTGTGTGTGTATGTGTAGTATTGGAGTTTGTTTTCAGGCAGAGTCTCATGTAACTTAGGCCAGACTCAAACTGACTGTGAGTTCCTGATCCTCCTGTCTCTACAGTGTGAGCTATGATTTACAGTTAAGAAACTAAATGACTGTGGCCCACAACTTTAATCCCAGCAATTGGGAGGCAGAGGCCAGCCTGGTCTACAGAATGAGTTCCAGGATGGCCAGGACTACACAAAGAAACCCTGTCTCTGTGAGGAAAAAAAAAAAAAGAAAAAGAAAGAAAGAAACTAAATGATTGTAAAACAACACAAAACCCAGGCTTATTTCACAACACTGGTTATAAAATGCCAAGCTAGTACTAGCTTCAGGCACTAGTTCAAAATAGAAGTTTGTAGGCCCATCCCTTCAGATGAAAAACTTGTTAAAGAAGTTATGAAGGGTGGCAAACAACTTTAATCCCAGCACTCAGGAGGCAAAGGCAGTCAGATCTCTGTGAGTTCAAGGACAGCCTGGTCTAAGGTGTGAGTTTCAGGAAGAAACGGGGCTATGTACAGAGACTGTTTCAAAACAACAGAACAAACAACCAGACTTGCTAGGAAGCTCTGTTGTGTAACAGTTAATCTTTCCACCTCCTGCTGCTCCCTCTCCCTCTCCCTCTCCCTCCTTTCATCTTGGCTTCCCCCCACACTAAGGTATTTTGTTCTTCAGAAAGCAAAGAACAAGGTACATAACTCATAACCAAGTACTAGTATTAACTGGGAGCTGGTCGTGGTGAGGCAGATCTTTAAAATCCCAGCATTAGGAGGAGGAGGAGCAAGGCAGGAGGATCTCTGCGAGTTTGAGGGTTCCAAAACAGAAGGAAGACAAACCCTGTCTAGTCAGCCTGGACCTTCTCACAGTCCCAAGTCCAATTTTATCACATCATACTGCAAAGATCAAAGATTGCTCCTAGGAGTGGAAGAACGGAGGTGTACACAAATTGAACACAACTAAAAAAGCCTTTTTTTTTCCTTCCAGCCAGGGAGCTTTAAGTATTAGAGACTTAAAGACATGGCAGACCCAGACATTAGTATAACTTGAGCCTAGCCTGGAGGTATAGCAAGACCTTGTCACAAACTGCCACAGAGTATACTATAGGAAGCAAAACAGGACTATAACACAACAGGTTATCCACAATGAAACAGCTAGGTAGGGCAGGGACAGATAGAAGCAATTAAGTAGGCAAGAATTTAGGATGCAGTCCTAAAGGGCCGGAAGTATGAGGCTTGGCCACCTGGCCATGTCCAGCTATAGCTCACAGTCCCCGAGGACACGTCGGACCTGAGATCATCCTAAAGCCACTGTGATCCCTACAGCTCTGCGGTGAGTCAATCTAGGAATTCCCGACCCAAAAGGAAGGGAGTTGACTTTTTTGCTTTTTGTTTTTGTTTTTAAAGTGGGCAGGAAGGTGTGTATAAGTATCTAAGCAGGTCAGTGAATACAGATTTCCCAGCCTTAAAAAGACTCCATTCCTCATTTGTTAATGCGACTTCCAGCTTGGAGGAGAGAGAGTCGCGGAAAATGAGCAATTTTCCCTCTAAAGGAACTGCGGAATTGCACAACAGAATTATCTACTGGGTTACTTGGACCGCTGGAAAGGAAACTTGTGTTATTAAGTAGTCAGGGCTTTCGCCTCCTTCCCCACATACATCCACATACACCATGGAGGCACAATGTTCCTTGTGATGGTGCCTACACTGCGCTAACCTGTTTCTTCCTGCTCCGGGGCGCCCCTACCGCTGGTTCCCGCGCCTGCCTGTCGCGCCAGCCGCCCCACCATTCTGGAGCCCTATGTCTGCCACTGGGCTCTGTGCCAGGCCTCTCTGCATCCCCAACAGACTCGCTCCTTCTCTGGGCCCAGGCTGATAAGTTCCCAGTTCTCAGCTACAGCCCGTCTCTCTCGGCAGAACGCCCGAGTCCCCGGGCCCGGCACTTACTCGTTCTCCATGGAGTCACCGACGGCCACGCCGAAATCCTGCCCTTTCCGCTCCACGGCGACACTGTCTGAGTCAGGTCAAGACTGTTAGTGCACTATTCGCTGGGCCGGCCTTTATATCCTCAGCCCCAGGCTCCAGCCAATGGCAGCGGCCTTGTCTCCATGGTGACACACCCTCATCCAGAGGTGTGGCAGGAAACCTCTCCAGAGTTCTTTTCAAAGAGACCCACTCCTAGTCTAAGGCAACCAGCAGATGAAACCCGCACACAGTCATGATTTCCCAGCCAGAAAAGGAGGCCTGTGCGGAAAGAGAAGCAGGGTAGAGAGCCCCGGAACTGCCTATCTGCAACTCCATTCTCCGCTGCGTTATTGGATAAGAATTTGAAAAGCGAAAAAATTCAATTTTTTTTCATAGATTGCGCAATCTTGAAATAAAATGAAACGAAACAGTGTCTGAGCTGCTTTCGGGAATAGGGAAGCGGTTGCTGGGCGGGTAACAGTGCTGACTAGGAGCCTGCAGGATTTGGGGAAACACTTCGTGACCCAGATAGAAATGAGTTCTAGATGGTAGGCATAGACAGGATGGCAAGATGGCAAGATGGCAAGTTGATTGGACGCACAGTACGGAGTCCAAACAATTCTGCTAACTTTGAGAACTTTTTTTTTTCTTTTTTTTTTTTTTTTCATGACAGAGTTTCTCTGTGTAGCCCTGGTTGTCCTGGAACTCACTCCGTAGAGCAGGCTGGCCTCGAACTCAGAAATCTGCCTGTCTCTGCCTCCCAAGTGCTGGGATCAAAGGTGTGTGTCACCACTGTCTGGCAGAGAACTCTTGTCAAGAAGAAATTTCACATAATAGAAGCACACATTGCTCCCCACCCCCACCCCAGAATTAAACAGTATACTGTGGAAAGTATTTGGCATCTCTTTTCTGTAATCAAACTACATAACCACCTATGCTTCGTTCTTGAAATTCTTTAACTGTTTCTCTCCTGGAAATTTTCTCTCCTGCTTGACAGTTTATACCACAACTCAAGCCACTGTTTTCCAAACCTGTTTTTCTCACTCACTTAAAAAATATTTATTGAGCATTAACTGTGCACCAGTTTTAGTGGAGTGAGCACAAGAGTAAAAATAATTGCTGGAAAGTTCGGTGTGGTGGTATAGACCTTTAATCCCAGTACTCAGGGCCAAATCAGAGGATCTCTGGGTTCCAGGCCACCCTGGACTGTTGGTAATGAGGTTCTGTCTCAGTAGTAGTAGTGTAGTAGTAGTAGTAGTAGTAGTAGTAGTAGTAGTAGTAGTAGTAGTAGCAGCAGCAGCAGCAGAAAGGAAAGAATGATGCAGGAGATTGTATACATTGAGGCTGGCCTGGGCCAGTCTAAGCTGTTTTGTTGTTGTTTCCTCCTCCCCACTCCCTGCCTCTTCCCTTTCACTCTGGTCCTGCTCTCTCCGGCCCATAGGTTTTTTATTTGTTTCTCATTAAGGATGGTTGTGAGCCACCATGTGGTTGCTGGGATTTGAACTCATGACTCCAGAAGAGCAGTCAGTGCTCTTAACTGTTGAGCTATCTCACCGGCCCCTGTTTTATTGTTTTTAAAACCTTTTTGTTTTATTTACTTATTTTTTATTATGTTCATGGTACTTTGCCTGCATGGTACCTATGTGAAAGTGTCAGAGCTCTAGGGATGGGAATCACACACAGGTGTAAGCCTGGATTTGAACTCAGGACTTCCGGAAGAACAACCAGTGCTCTTAACTACTAAGCCATCTCTGCAGCCCTTAATTTTTTTTTTTTTTTGTAGTTTTTGTTTTTGTTTGTTTGGAGTTTTGTTGGTTTTTTGTTGTTGTTGTTGTTTTAAAAACACAGTTTCTCTGTGTAGCTCTGACTGTCCTGAAACTCCCTCCTGAGTGCTGGGATTAAAGGGGTACACCACCACAGCCAGCAATAAGTTTTTATTTTTGATTGGTTTAAAATATTATATCACTATTGGGCTTTTTTGAAACATTAGGGCCATTTGTGGTAGCATATGCCTTTAATCCCAGGATCTTGAAACTCCTGAGACTCTGACTTGTGGCTAATCTGGCCTACAAGGAGTTCCAGAACAGCCAGACAACTTAGAAAGACCCTATCTTAGAAAGAAAAGAAAGGAAGGAAGGAAGGGAGGGAGGGAGGGAGGGAGGAAGGAAGGAAGGAAGGAAGGAAGGAAGAAAAAGAAAGAAAGAAAGAAAGAAAGAAAGAAAGAAAGAAAGAAAGAAAGAAAGAAAGAAAGAAGAGAAAAGAGAAAAAGAGTAGAAACTACTGGAATACAGTGAACACCTTTAATCTCAAACAATGAAGGTAAAGTTAGTTTGTAGAAGGAAGCATCCATGTTTGCAAGTGACTTCCAATTGAGTAGACAAAGTGATGAATCCGAGAAAGATCTGACAGACTTGGATATGCCCAACTCTCCTGAGAAGAGAGAGGAAAGGGAATCTACTTGAGGGGCAGTATATTAAGAGAAAAAGAGAAGGAGGCAGTTTTACTGGGACAGTTTGTACAGAGACAGGGTGCAGAGAGAGAACAAACTAGACACAGGTGAAGATAGAGTGAGCCAGAAAATGAGAAGAATCCATAAGAGTAGAACAAATAGATAATTTTAGGTCAACCAGAGCAATTTAGGAGTAGCCCAGAGAAGCCAGATTGAATCGGTTATCATGGAGAGGAGTTTGAGCCAGAACAGCTGAGTAGACTATCTAGCCAGAGATCAGAAAGGAGAAAGAATGAGCTTATTTAGCAGCAAGTGTCAGAGGCTGAAAACATTCTAGACCTAGATTAGATTGTACGGAGGCTGGAAGCTGCCAGGGTTAGGCCTGGGTTAGCAGACTAAGGCAGTAAGATTCCAAGGCAACCTTTACCACTAGAGAACAAAAGTTATCTATGCTAATGGTACCTGAAGGAGTCTCCATTATGACACAGAATTTGAGAATCATGGTCCCAGTCACTTTGATGTAACCTCATTCCTTTTTTTTTTTTTAAGATTATTTATTTATTTCATGTATGTTGGTACACTGTCGCTGTCTTCAGACACACCCGAAGAGGGCATTGGATCCCCATTACAGATGGTTGTGAGCTACCATGTGGTTGCTGGGAATTGAACTCAGGACCTCTAGAAGAGCAGTCAGTGCTCTTAACCGCTGAGCCATTTCTCCAGCCTGTAACCTCATTCCTGAGTTCATACAATATAAATGAGTAGTAGTACTAGTACAACCTACCTACACATGAGTTCACTCTCTAGCCTTTGCCTACCAACTATGTCATTCATCCCCAATAAACTTTTTATGCCTAAATTTTTCTCATCTGGAAAATTATTAGAGGTTTTTGGTTTTGCTACTCTTACAAGGATCATATGATATACTTAAGTGTTTTGTTAAGTATCTGGCGCTATAATTATAATAAACACAGTAAATGTTGACTGTTACTATTTCGTGGTTTTGGGGATTTTTTTAGAATTATTTATTTTATGTATTTGAGTACACTGTGGGTGTCTTCAGACACACCAGAAGAGGGCTTCAGATCCCATTACAGATGGTTGTGAGCCACCATGTGGTTGCTGGGAATTGAACACAGGACCTCTGGAAAAGCAGTCAGTGCTCTTAACCGCTGAGCCATCTCTCCAGCCCCTACTGTCTCTTTTTTATCTTTTGATATCCACCTAACCTTTAATCAGGTGCAACAAAAAATTAGTGGTTCATTGAGTTTATCAGCATCATCTAGAATCCCACAATGCTCAGAATAGTCATATGACTATTTGCATTTAATAAAATTATGACAACATAATCACAAGTGGTAGTTCACATTTTTAATCCCAGCACTTGGGAGGCAGAGGCAAGCCTGGTCCACAGGGTGAGTTCCAGGACAGCCAGGGCTACACAGAGAAACCCTGTCTCAAAAAGACCCAAACAGAAGAATCTCAAGGGCTGAGATCTGAGTATTGTCTAGTTGCATAAAGCCCTGGGCTCAATCCTCAACACAACATAAAACTAGAGTAAGCCCAGAACTTGGAATATAAAGATAGAAGGTTCAGAAATTGAATGTCAATCTTAGCTACAAACAGGTTGGAAGCTAGCCTGGACTATATGAGACCCCATTGCAAAAGAAAAGAATCCCCAGATCCTTTGTGTGAGAAACTTGTTTAATACTTCTCTCAACTGTTATCTCTCATCCTTTGTAGACCACAAACTAGTTTTATCCACTTGAAATATCATTTATGCTCACTACCACCAATATTTCTCCAATTACTGAAATTAAGATATTATTTTAGTTTATTTTGTTGTTAAAGGTATCACTTTTGGTTCTTTTATTTCATTACTCCATTTTTTTCCCTCACTTAATGCCTGGAATAACTGGATAGACATTAAGAACTAATCTAATGTCTTTGACCCCAAAGAATGGCCCCAGAGAGAGAGGCTGACTGCTTAAAGAAAAAGGGGAAAACTAACATTCATAAAAGACATGAAACACAGGGGAGTGAAGGCTCAGAGAAATTCCTGCTCTATCCCACCCTAGCCAACCTGCCACCTGAACTAATTCACTCTGCATATTATGAAAGTCATGTCGTAAATATGTATTTTATTCGGGGCATGGTGGCACACGCCCTAATACAAATACTCCTTGGGTAGAGGCAGGTAGGTGGATCTCTGTGAGGCTAGCCTTATCTTCATAGTTCCAGGACAGCCAGGGCTACATAGAGAGACCCCTGTCTCCAAAATACATATTTTAGCTTAATGTGTTTGTGGGGAGGAAGTGGGGATGAATGCTTATGGAAACCAGGGGTGCTGGGTCCCGTAGAGGTAGAGTTAGAGGCATTTGCTGGCTGCCTGTGGGTGCAGAGAACCTAACCTAAGTCTTCTGCAAGAGCAGTACACACTCTCTTAATCTCCAGCTCCTCAAAAGTAATCTTTAGTCTGTAAATGAAGCCAATATACAACCAACTCAGAGGAGAAGAGTGGAGCACATGGTGCCCACTGTTGAGGGCACTCTCTTACTGAAGACTGAACCTAAGGTCTTGTATGTGTTGGACAAGCCCTCTACTACTAAACTATATCCTCAGCCCTTCACTTTTGTTTTGAGACAGTTTCACTAAGTTGCCCAGGCTGGCTTTAGACTAACTCACTATGATGCCCATTCAAGCCTTGAACTTGTCATCCTCCTGCCTTAGCCTTTCAAGTACAGGTCTGTACCATCAGGACAATAAAGAAGTAATTATGGTAAATAATGTAAGCATAATGTTATTGTACATTGTGAAAAGATTATCCATGTATTACTCAAATGCAGATTTCTGTGCCCCCATATCTAGCTGTAATCTTTATCCTAAATATCTCCTGCCTCGATGTTGTGTAAGCATTGCTCCCCATTTCTTCTCTGATTTGTCAATAAAAGCTGGTCAGCCAATGACTGAGCAGAGAAGAGAATAGGGCAGGACTTCCTCCCAGCCGTGGGCTAGGGGAGAAGAGAGGAAGTGGGGATTAGCCACAAGAAGAAGAGTCCAAGAGACACCATTAAAAAATACCTGGATCCCAGGTTAGTACAAAAATGCAAGTATTGACTGGGATTTTTTAACTGCAAGCTAGCCAGATTAGTTTAGAGGATCAAAATTGAGCTATGCTGCTCAGTTGTTGTGCTCTTAAAGCTTATTAAATAAATATAATAGTCTAGACTCAAGTATTTGGGAGCTAGCTGGATTAAGAGGAAAACTGCAATAAATACTTTATAAACTGCTATTTACAAAATAACATCACAAGGAGGGAGAGGTGTTCAAATGAAGGCTGCCCTAATTGTGGGAATCAGCCACACCTGATGTGATGGTTTGAATAAGAATGGCCCCATAGGCTTATATATTTGAATGCTTAGCCAGCAAGGAGTGGACTGTTTGAAAGAATTAGAAGAATTAGAGGGTGTGATCTTGCTGGAGGAAGTATATCACTGGGTGTGGGTCTGAGGTTTCGAAAACCCCTGTTAAGCCCATGATCTCTCTCTGTGCCCTCCACCCCCTCTGAGGATTAAGAAGTAGCTCTCCAACTCCACTCCAGGATACTGCCAGGCTCCCTGCTGTGATGATAATGAAGTAAACTTCTGAAACTGTAAGCAAGCTTCCAATTAAAAACTTTCCATTATAAGATATGCCTTGGTCATGGTGTCTGTTCACAGCAATAGAACCCTAAGACAGAGGTTGGTGCCAGAAGTGGTGCATTACTGTCACAGGTCTAACCATACTGTGGTTGGTGAAATGTGGATTTTGAAATATTGGATTAGGAAAGTGGTTGGATGTGTGTTTGAGTTTCACTTGGGTAACGAAGAGCTCTACTCTGCACTTCACCCTATGCCGCCATCAGGTGCTGGGCTTGCAGGAAGCTCCAATACACTGTTCAGGGATTGGGAGAACACAGCCTAAAAATGGAGACCCCAGCTTGGGTGAGAAACAACACAGGCTGAGGACAAAGCTGGGGTCCCTAATACCCAGGAATCCAGTGGCAGCTGAAAACAACATGAAGTCAGGAATGGAGGGGGGCTGCGCTGCCCTTTGATGAGCTGGGGACCAAGGGAAGGGGAGGGGGAAGCTCTGCTTTAGCTTAGCTGGGAATGTCTGGGAGCACAGAGGGGCTTTCTGAAGGATAGTTAAGGGTGTGGCTCTGTATGGTGAAGGCTTCTTGTCACAGTGGTTCTTGATGAGAAATATAGTCCTTGCTTATCCATATTGTTTTTTGGCAGTAGAAGATGGATGCATACAACTTCTTCAGGGTGGACCAGAGCTTAAATACTTTTTGCAGGAAGGAATGTCCAGGAAGGGAAGCTTATTGTCTAAACCCTCAGGCCCATCTACATACTCCATTAACATGTAGAACTCTGTGTTCTGTGTTACATGACTAGTGGTCACCTTCTTTGTGGGGAAGTTGTGGCCAAGTGTTCCAGGCCAGGAATCTGGTCAGGGGTAAATGAAACCTACCATCCTCAGGTGTGAGGTACCACGGCTTCTGAACCCTCTCCACCGTATGTATCAAGGTTCCTGGCACGATCTACTGCCCCACAGTTGGATGCTTTAAGCAGAGCTTAATGGGAATGAAAGAGAGTGCTGCAAAGAGCAATGTGAGCTATGATGGCCCAGCTTAGTAAGTTTCATAGGGAAAGAATATTAGTAAGTGATCTAATGGCCATTCTTGTGATATTTTGGGAAAGAATGTGGCTGCTTTTTTACCTCATCCTAAAAAGTCTGTCTGAGGCTAAATTAAAGAGTTTGGATTAATGCTGTTGGCAGAAGGGTTCAGGACCACATAGTATTGACTCTGTCATGTGGTTATTAGTAATCACTCCTATGCAGATGAAAAGGAACAAGCTGGACAAATAAATACACAATGTACAGCCAAAGGAGAAAAGGAGCGCCAGAAGTGTAATGGAGTCAAGTCCAGTGCTCAAGGAGATAAAAAGTTTAAAGAAAAACCTTATACAAAATGAAAAAAAAATGTAATTGTGACTTCAGAGAAGACCCCAACCAGATAAGCTCTCAACTTGTGGAAAAATTACAGAAAAAATGTAAGCAGTGATGGAAACCATCAGTAACAGAAAGCTGCAAATATAATTAAACAAGGAGAGCAAGTTCCAGCCTCATCAAGCAGGAAGAAATGAGTAGCTTCAGTCACGTGGATCTGGCTTTAGAGTCAAGGATACAAGAAAGGGATTATGTAATCTCCCTCTGAAGCTAAGAAAAGCTGCTGAGGCCAGGCATACAATTAGGGATGTCCCTGCATGGATGCCCAGAAAGGAAACTGTATGAAAACTAGATTGTGTTGGAGAACCTAAGATGCTGCAGACACCAGAGTCATGGAATACCTCCCAAGAGTTATAGACTGGTGTGGAAATCAGACCAAGAGAGAGATGCATGTTGTAGTCAACAAAGCTGTAAGGAGTTGGAGATCTGAAGAGCACTTTGTCACAGTGACTAAGGCACCCCATATCCTACCTAGTACCTTCTGTAAGTTGCTAAACTCTTAGCATGTAACAGTCCCAAGGTGAGGCGGGCCAATAGAATCAACTTCCTAAATCACTGCTCTATATTCAAGTCTTGTATAGTGGTTCTCAACCTGTGGGTTATGACCCCATTGGGACATTGACTAACCCTTCACAGAGGTCACCTAAGATCATCAGAAAACACAGATATTTACATTATGATTCATAACAGTAGTAAAATTACAGTTATAGAATAGTAACAAAAATAATTTTATGGTTGGGGGTCACCACAACATGAGGAACTGTGTTAAAGGGTTGCAGCATTAAGAAGGTTGAAAACTACTGGTCTAGTACCTTCTCAAATCTGCTAAACTTAGAAACCCTTCTCTTCTATATTCAGATACCTCTTTCCTTTAAAGTCTATAAATATAAGGATTTTCCTTTGTTATTCAGGCTGCCATTATATCTTCTATCCCAGCCTCCTTCCTGACCACTGCTGTAAGTACCTGGCATTATTAAAGGACCATATTCCTTGAAATCGGGCTTAGTCAATCTCTCTACTGAACGTGGAAAGAATCTTCATTATTCATTTTTTTATTTTTAGTTTTTTAAAGACAGGGTTTTTCTGTGTAGCCCTGGCTGTCCTGGAATGAATCACACTTCCACATTGCTGTTCATTACTAAAGGAAGTCAGGACTGGAACTCAAGCAGGTCAGGAAGCAGGAGCTGATGCGGAGGCCATGGAGGGATGTTTCTTACTGGCTTGCTTAGCTTTCTTTAAAGATTTATTTATTTATTTATTTATTATATGTAAGTACACTGTAGCTGTCTTCAGACACATCAGAAGAGGTCTCATTATGGATGTTTGTGAGCCAGCATGTAGCTGCTGGGATTTGAACTCAGGACCTCCAGAAGAACAGTCAGTGCTCTTAACCGGTGAGCCATCTTTCTAGCCCCTCAGCTTGCTTTCTTATAGAACCCAAGACTACCAGCCCAGGGATGGAACCACCCACAAGCGGCCCTCCCCACTTATCACTAATTGGGAAAATGCCCCACAGCTGGATCTCATGGAGGCACTTCCTCAACCAAAGCTCCTTTCTCTGTGATAACTCTAGCCTGTGTCAAGCTGACACACAAAACCAGCCAGTACAAGCTGTTTCCAGAAATCTCAAAGAATCTCTCAGAGAACACACAGAATCAAGAGACTATGTGGCTGTTTGGGGGTGGGGGTGGGGGTGTTGTTCTGTCACTTACCATGTGACTAAAGACCCAAAAAAGCAGAGTTGAATAGATGGCTCAGCCGTTAAAACACCTGATACTCTTCCAGAGAAGCTGGATTCAACAACCATCTGTAATCCAGTTACAGAGGACCTGGTGTCCCCTCTGGCATCTGCAGGCAACAGGCAGGAAAGTAGTACACAGACAGACAAGCAAGCAAATTAAATGTGTACGTATATGATATCTATCTATCTATCTATCTATCTATCTATCTATCTATCTATCTATCTATCTATCTATCTAAAGACCAGAAGACCTATTCCTTTATGTTGATATGTTTTGTTTTGTTTTTTACCATCTTTACGGCCTTTCTCACAAATTACTTTGTTTTCTGAGCTTGTCATATCTGATCACTACCAAACCATATTCTCACTTGAGGAGATGACAAACTTCATTAACCTGAATTTTCCTAGGGTGCTCTCTGCCTAGAACTGTAGGCAGCTTTAGACCATAGACATCTCTCTAGAAGGGATCCACCACACTTTATGTCCTCTCTTAGACTGCTAGTCTGCTACGGTAGCAGCCCCAGAGGTATGGTGGGACAACAGGATTAACTTTCTAAATAGTGACCTTCTATCTAGTCTAGCATCTTACCCACTCTGCTAAATGCAGAACTCCTCTCCTGTCTCAGAGCCCCTCCCTTCTAATGTCTATCGAAGTAAGGGATTTCCTTTGTTCCATGAGTTGCTGTTATATATCCCATCTGAGCTTCTCCCTCTATGAGCAGTGGCAATAATAAAAGACCGGACTACTAGGAATCTATCCCAATGCATTTATTATTTAAGACAGGTAGTGAGTGATTACTCCACCTCCAGACTAAGTAGTGGGTCCTTGGCATTCAGGGATTATAGAAAGTCTTGGCATTCAAGGATTATAGAAAAGGCTGAAGAGATGGTTCAGCAGTAATGAATGCTTGTTCTTACAGAGGACCTAAGTTCCACTCCCAGCATCCACACAGCACTTTGAAGCTGCCTGTAACACCAGCTTTAAGGTACTCTAAAACCCTCCTCTCGTCTCAGCAGGATCCTGTATACATTTGGTGCACATAAACTCATGCAAATAAATACATTTAAAGATGCTTGTTGTCAAAGTTGACAATGTGTGTTTAATCACCAAGACCCACATGGTCGAAGAAAACCAATTACCAAAATTTGTCCACTGACTTCCACACAAGTGAATAGACACACCACACACACAAATATAGGCTAAGTTTAGTGGTATATGCCTTTGATCCCACCAATTGGGAGGCAGAGGAGACAGGTGGAGCTTGAGGCCAGCCTGATATAGTGAGCTTCAGGGCAGCCAGGACTACAAAGTAAGATCCTGTCTCAAAAATAAACAAATGAATGAATGCAATTTTTAAAATAATCTTTTTGTTTTAATAAAAAAAATCCAAGACTTTTTTTAACAACCCAGCATTGTCATGAGAGCACTAAGAGAGCAATTGTCTTCCCTGAACCCTCTCCCAGATCTAAGGCTGAAAGAGGTTTAAAGACAAGAGGGCGGTGTCTGTATCGAAACTGGGTATCGTGTCTCAAGCCTGTAGTCACAGCATTCAGAGGCCTGCAGTAGCAGAATCATTAGTCCTAGTAGCGCCTGGGTCACAGAGAGATCCTGTCTCAAGACACAGCACAAAAAGATGTAAAGGTGTGTACTGAGGAATTCATAAATTATCATGTACTTCCTTCAATACCTCACATACTTGTCAGAAAATATCCAATCTAGTGGCTAACATTTACTTTCATTTGATTTCTAGTCTACACCCTGTATTTGATCTGTAACAAAAACATCACCTAGAGGCCAAATGACAAATGAATAAATGAATGAACAGTAGATAAATACATAAACCATTTATTCTCTCTCTCTCTCACACACACACAAACTCATTTATTCTACTTTGACCCTTCAGAGTATAAAATGGGTTCTTTCCTCCCTACATTGTTTTGGTGGCAGGAATGCATACTAGGATTGAAATCCCGGGCATAATGTGTGCTAGGCAAGTGCTTCACCACTGAAATATGTCCCCAGTTCTACTTTTAACTTTTTTTGTATAGCTAGAACCGGATATAAGTTATCATAAAACACAACTTTAGTGAAGATGGAGGTATCGTATCACAAAAGGATAGATTTGGGGGGCTATATATAGCAAGGGCCCAAATAGCGAAACCTAACCTAATTGAGAGTCTATAGCAGAAATCAGCAAGAACAGCAAACTGGCCTGTTGTCTGCAGAGCTGTGACTCATTTTTTAAGTATGTGCTGGGGAGTGTTGGGGTTGTTGAAGACAAGTCTGATGGTAGAAACTAATCTGAAAAAAAAAAAAAACCTGTGTCTAAAACTATCAGAACCTAGAATCAGGCATGGTGTCTCAGGCCTTTGAGGAGAGGTGGGACTTGCCAAGAATTTAAGACCAGCCTAGTTCAAGGATGAGACCCTATTTAAAAAAAAAAAAAATCAAACCAAAACAAAAAAGCCTCCATTTACAATTTCTTTGCTGAAGACAAAAATTAAGCAAAGTCTAAAGACGTTCATCTACCAAATATGACAAAACTATCTTTGGATTTGAGTCACTAGCTGAATCAATAAACACATGTGTATATATCTGACAGGTCAGTATACATCAATTGAGTAAAATGATGCACTTCCCTTCCATCGGTGGAGAGAGACACTAATAAAAGATAATTTTCATTTCAGCAATGGAGGTATTTAGATCAGTTGTGGATCACTGTAGTGGCCTCCATCTGCTCTGAGGAAAGGCTGCTTCTTTAATGGTGTATTTGAGAGAGAGAGAGAGTGTGTGTGTGTGTGAGGGGGGGGAGCAGGCAGACGTGTGGATACATATATATAGGTATTTATTTAGAATGCTGTTCAGAATTTTAGTGTTTTAGGAGGGCAGCAGCAGTGGGTTTTCTCCTAGGGCCCATGACGTCACCAGCCACAGTAGTTGACAAGGTTGACAGAAGCACACCATCCCAGGCCTAAAGTCCAGCAGGTTACCCTTGAGATGAAGTGCCACACTATTGAACCCACTCTTGCTGGGCTGGCCATTGTGATTTGTAGGGGGTTTTAGTTGCTTTTCTCCCATGGCAGCTTCCGTAGACAGCACTTGCACACATGCTTTGAGAGGGGCTTTCAGGTTGGTTCCAACCTTAACCCTTGTAGAGACACTTGTAGAATTAATTATAATTTTACAGCTATGCTTAGAGGCAAATGCCTGTATTCTCAATTACCCGGGAGGTTTGCGAAGAATCACCAAATTCCAAGCCAGGATCTTGTCTCAAAACTAAAGACTGTGGATGTAGCAGTGGTAGTACAGCACATTTTCAGAATTAAAAAAAAATTATTATTATTATCTTTTTTAGGCGCTGAAAGGGAACCTAGGGCTTCCAGCATGGTTACCATTAAGTTCACCAGATAGCATCACCATAACCATCCTACAGGAACAGTCTCTCATTTCCGTTTGTGAGTCAAATCGGACTCAAACTCATGATCCTCTTGCTTTAGCCAGCCTCAGACTCAGCATGCGCACTAGGCTTTTAGACAGTCTTCATATAGCTCAGGCTGGTCTCAAACTCTTAGCCAAACCCGAATGTCTGATCCTCCTGTCTCCATCTTCCATAGTCTGGGATTACAGCCCTACACTGTGACCTTCTGTTTTTTTAACTTTGGACGTTTTTATTTTATATATATGTGTGTGTGCCCACGCACTTAAGCCACGTGTATGTAGCTGCCGGGTGCACAATCTCCAGGAGGTAGAGTTACAGGTAGCATCGGCCCTAGGACTCAAACTAGGCTCCTTTGAAAGAGCAGAAAGTTCCCTTAACCGCTAACGCATCTTCCCAGTGCCCCGCCCTCTTGTATTCTGATCCTCCTTGTGTAGTTCAGTGTTTCTCTCCGCTACCCTGGAATTCCCTTTCCTAACTCATCTCCCCAAGTGTTGCATTTACAGGCATACGCAACCACATCACCACTACTCGGGGGCCTTGTGCCAAGTCAGACAAGCGTGCTAAGCCCTCAAGCTCCCGGTGGCTTTTCGATTCTTGTCCAGGTTTTAGGGCGGTTCCCGCGGCCCAGGATACCAGCCCTGCCAGCCAGAAGGCAGCCGCCCTCACGTTCTGGCGCTAAATTTGGGCCAATAGGGTTACGTCCCACGGGAGACTTGGGCCCAATGAGGAGCGACTCACGCGACAGGCTGCGCACGTGACGCGTGCGGGGCAGCCGCCCACCTGGGCCGGAGGTAGCGCGACCGCCCCACTTCCAATCGCTCGCACAACTTCGAGTCACGTGCAGTGTTTACGGACTCAGCAGCTACGGGAAGACCATGTGACAGTGACGTGACACGTCTCTCTCCAATGGAGAAGGGACGCTCCCTTACAAACCGGGAACTGTTTCAGGTCCACGAATGACAGCGCAGAGGGGCGGGGCCAGCCTGTCACGTGAGCGGGGCGGCACTGGCTGCGGGCGAACGCGGCGCGCAGGCGCCTTAGGGACCCGGTAGCGACGGCGGCGGCGGCGGTGGCAGCGGCGGCGGGAGCTGGTCGCTGACCGAGCGGGAGTCGCCATGGCGGCAGACGGAGAGCGCTCCCCGCTGCTCTCCGAGGCCGGCGATGGCGGCGCTGGTGGCAACGGCTTAGCGGGCCCGGGCGGGAGCGCGACCGGGCCCGGTGGAGGCCTGACGCCCTCCGCACCTCCGTACGGAGCCGGTAAACATGCCCCGCCCCAGGGTAAGCCGGAGGTCTGAGGTGCACGCAGGCCTAGGGGCGGATCGGGTCAGGGGGCGGAGCCTGCTTCCGCGCCAGGTGTGGCCCCGTGGCACCTGTCACGGGGCGAGGCATCCTCGGTCCGCAATCACTGCCTAAGCCTGGCCTGAAAGCGGGTTTTGAGGAAACTGATCTGAGCGCTTTTTTTGTGAGCAGCGGATCGAGCTTACTCAGAGGGTTCCCCACGTCCGTGGAGCATCCGTGGGAAGTGTTCGAATGATGATTTTGGGTTTATCTGCTTCCTCTTCGTAGCATTTCCCCCGTTCCCTGAGGGACATCCAGCCGTGTTGCCTGGAGAGGACCCACCCCCCTACTCACCCTTGACTAGCCCGGATAGTGGGAGTGCCCCCATGATTACCTGTCGCGTCTGTCAGTCTCCGATCAACGTGGAAGGCAAGATGCATCAGCATGTAGTCAAATGTGGTGTCTGCAACGAAGCCACTGTGAGTTATAACTATCTGCAGAATGGGCCTTGTTTCCTGGATCCTCTTTCTGGTTCAACACCCTGTTCATGAAACTTTCAGTTCCTGCATCTTGCAGCAGCCATTTCTTTAGAAGCCACTCACTAAAAATAACGTTCACCAAGCTCTCACTTTTTGATCTTTCCTGGACCTGAAGTGTAGTTCTCACTGGCAGTTGTTGCAGTTGCTTTTGATTTTTGTATTTTGGGGTTCTCTGCTTTTCTGAGACGATCTCACAATGACCCGGGTTCCCATCAGACTCTGCAATCTTCCTGCCCCAGTCTCACAGGCACACTCTACTCTGCTGGCAACATTTGTATATCTCAAATGTCTGATTCTCTTTCTCAGTAATGTCCTTGCAGAGGACTGGGATAATGGGCTTCTCTGCTGAAATGCCCATTGTTCCTTTATTCATTGTTCTCTAGCCCATCAAGAATGCACCTCCAGGAAAGAAGTATGTCCGATGCCCCTGTAATTGTCTCCTTATCTGCAAAGTGACTTCTCAGCGGATTGCCTGCCCTCGGCCCTACTGGTAAGAGACCTAAGAAGAGAAGGCCATATGTAAGGAAAGTTGTAAAGCAATAGGGAAACAAACAAACAAAAAAACAAACAAAAATCTAGAGCTGGGCAAGGTGGTGCATGCCTGTGTTCAATCCCAGCACCTGAGAAGTGGAGGCAGGAAGGCCTGTGTAGTAGCACCTTGAATGTCTAGTCATCCTGCCTACACCTCCTAAGTGCTGGGATGCAGTGTGTCATCAGATCCAAATAGAACTAAGAATTTTAAAAACATACTTTTCCCCCTGTATAGCAAAAGAATCATCAACCTAGGGCCTGTGCATCCAGGACCTCTGAGTCCAGAGCCACAGCCAATGGGTGTCAGGGTCATCTGTGGACATTGCAAGAACACGTTTCTGGTGAGGAGGGATATTGGGAAACCCTGGAGGAGGCAAGTACTAGGAATAGTAGTAAATCCTGAAAAGAATTTCCTCCTCCCCCCTGCTTTCGGGTTCTCATGGAGGAGAGCCTTCTTTCTATGGCTGTTCTTCTTTTTCCATAGTGGACAGAATTCACAGACCGAACCTTGGCACGATGCCCTCACTGCAGAAAAGTGTAAGTGGTTAGGGATTGTACTGGTGACTGGGTGGTGGGTGGCATAAAATCAACAGGGCTATTCCAAATATCAGTTTCTATTGGCTCCCCACAGGTCATCTATTGGGAGACGATATCCTAGGAAGAGATGTATTTGCTGCTTCTTGCTTGGTTTACTCTTGGCAGTCACTGCCACTGGCCTTGCTGTGAGTAGCCTCAATGCAAACCTCTTACCAGCCTCATCACAGGCTAAGATTTGAGAAGGTGATACCTTAAAGAATGGTGAGAGAGCTGGTGTTGGGTTCTGTCCCTGTAATCAAAGAATACAGGCAGTTCTAAGGTAGCCCAGGCTACATAGCAAGACCCCATCTATAATACAAAATGAGGGAGTAGGTTGTTGCCAGCTGCAAATGTGGCTTAGCTGGTAAAAGTATTGGCCTAGCTTGCATGAACACGATCATCCAGCACCACACAAACTGAGCAGAACTGAGCATGGCGGTGCAAGCCTGTGGTCCCAGTACCTAGGAGGTAGAGGCAGGAGCATAGAATTTCAAGGCCATTGACTATAGGATTTGAGGCTGTGCAGGGTACCAACATGAGACCCTTGCCTTATAAAATAAAAACCTAAAATGAGTCTGGTGATAGGATGTAGGGGGAGTATACTTTTAGGTAGAGGTGAACTAAAGTTAAAATTCACTAATAAACTAAGAAGCTAAACAGTGTCCCCACTCTGGAGAAAGAAATGAGTTATCAGCAATCCTGGTTCACTCAGTAGATGTGAGAAATGCTGGCAGATGCCTGGGATGGCAGAGTACTTTACTGCTTAAGGGAAGGAAGCACTAAACCACCTGATCTTGGAAAGACCCCTGAAGGTGTTACAAGTGATTGGGGTACAGAGACAGAAGTTTGCATTGCATTACTGTTTCTAGGACTTTGAAATAGTAGATACCAAAAGTAACCTCATCTTTTTCTTCTTCCTCATCTGTCAGTTTGGTACATGGAAGCATGCACAGCAATATGGAGGGATCTACGCAGCCTGGGCATTTGTCATTTTGTTGGCTGTTCTATGTTTGGGTCGGGCCCTTTATTGGGCTTGTATGAAGGTCAGCCATCCTGTCCAGAACTTCTCCTGAGCCCCTTGATGCAGTCTGTGCCTGACCGCTGCCTGGTACCAACAGTAACACTACAAAAGGCTCTCTGGACTTCTACAAGGAAGCCAAACAGCTGCCTCCCTTTTCCCTGGGGAGAGGTAGGAAGGAAGCAGTCCCTTCCTTCCTTATGTTTGGAAGGGTAGGTAAGACCATTGCTGGCTGGCTGCTCTCTTCCAGGGGTTGCTGTTTAGGGTAAATAGGCAACATTGCCCCTAAGCCTGGATCCTAAAGATGGTTCTAGCCATGCCCTTCCTGTACGTGCTCCCGAGAACCATTCCTGTCCCTTAATACATTCCAGGGCAGGGTTGGGGTGGGAGATGGGAGGGGGTGTTCCCCTCCCTCTGTGCACCATTAGGACCTTGCTGCTGCTATTGCACTTCACCAGGGGCTGGCTCTGGCCTCAATACCCAGTCTCTTCTCCCCACATTTCTCGTCCTGTGGGGTGGGGTAAGCCACTGCTCTGTACAGAACTATAGGAACTGATGTGTATATATATAACTATTTAATATGGGATATGTTCCCCTAATCCTGTACTTCCCTGAATTCCTCCTTCCGATTTTACTTCCAGTTGCAGTATTGAACTGGGCTGAGGTAGGGTCACTGTCTTGGGAGAGGTTAGGGACTCATCTGTGCTTGTAAATAAATAATGTCATGACTCTAACCTTTCCCACTTAACAACTTTTGTGTATGAAAAAGGGAATATGTAGTTTTCACAAAGGGACAAAGAAAGCCAAGCTGAAAGTAGGGCCTTTTATTTCTCTTGGATTGTCTAAAGGAAACCAGAAGTTTGGTTTAATGTTTAAAATGAGGGAGCACATACAAAACCAAACACCTGAAGGCTAAAACACCAGACTTCTGCAGAGAGAGCCATCTCCCAGGCAGGAAGCTACTGCAGGAGGGTATCACAGTGCTAGGTAAAGGGTGATGGGACAGTGGTCACTGCCAAGAGCCTTGGACCGGATCTTGCTGTCACACAATGCAGGTAAAAGAGAGTGGGAAAGCAAAAAGTAATCAAGGCGCCAACCAACATTCTTAGAGCGGGCATTCATCATGTAAGTCCAGAAAGTGTAAGCGTAAGCAGTGTTGGGGTAGAGATGCCGGAAGCTGTCAGCCAATGGTACAGCTTGTAGCAGTTCCCCAAAACCTTGGCGCTCCTGGGGAGTAAAGCCAGCATTCTTTTTGTTTCCTTTGGGGTTACGGAGGTCAATTTCTTCATGAGCCACATTGAGATCCCCACATAGCACAAGAGGCTTTCTGGAAGCCAAGTCCTTTAGAAACTTTCGGAAGGCTTCATCCCAACGCTGTCGGTATTCCAGTCTTACCAGACCCCTGCCTGCATTGGGAACATAGGCTGTTACCAGGACAAAGGACTCAAATTCAGCCACAATCACCCGGCCTTCTTGATCATGTTCTTCCTCGCCTATAAAAATAAAAACCAGTGTAAAAATTTTAAGAAAGGTCTAAGAAAAAGTAGTAGAGTTAACTGAAGAACATTCAGACATGAATGTCATTAAGGTCTCACCAATGCCATAAGAGACTTTTAGCGGGCACTGGCGGGAAAGTAGGCCCACACCACTGTATCCTTCTTTGTCTGACGGAGCTGACCAGTACTGATGGGTGAGTCCAGGCAGCTCTTGCAGTTCAGCCGGGAGTTTGTTCTCCGAGCACTTGGTCTCTTGGAGGCACAAGATATCTGGTGCTTCTTCCTTTACCCACTGAATGGAAATGTGGAAAATTAAAATTTTATGTGCTACATGCTATACACAGAAGGCATTCGAGCAGCAGAATATAAACAAATCTTGTATGTGAGTGAGTGTCCGTTAGTCACCTGACTGGGGTGCTGGAAACCTAACTGGAACCTTCGGAAGCACAATGTGCTGTCAACTGCAGAACGCTCGCTCCCATTTGGATCTTAAGTAGTTACTGGGATTGAGGATATGCTAAGTAACCCAAAAGCGGGGGGGGGGGGGGCAAACAGTCTAGACTAGTTTTTTTAAAAAATGAAATGAGGGAGTTGTTGGGGTTTATATAGGCTTTTAGGAGCCCTCCACCAACCCCCCGGGGGGGCATCTACAGACGCGAAAAATAACGTTTCAAAGGAAACAAGATGATTGGTCCTTAAGACGAGTCAACCAAGAAAGGTCTACTTCCCGATTCTGAACTGTACTCACATCCAAACCTTTCTTTTTAATCCAGGCTCGAAGCCCATCCACATTCCAGGAGCATATCTTGAGTGTGGCAGATTTGCCACTGGGTGAGGTTTTCTGATCTGGAGGGTCCTCGTACAGGACAGGGCCCTCTCCCGCGGCCTCCTTCTCGGTTTTCTTTGCTGCCCCCTTACTCTTCTTGGTCTCTGGCTCTATAAAATGGGTAAAGTAGTAAGAGCTGGCAGTTCCAACCTCAGGCCAGAGTTAACTCTAACCTCATTAGGCGTTCTAATTACACAAACTTCTCGGAACCCAGCAACGTAACTTGGTCCATATTTACCGTAATTCATGGCGGTCTAGTAAAGCCCTGAACTTGCCTGGGGGGTGGGGTTGGGCACGCTTACCCGACTTGGGTTCTTCCCCGTCGTCGGCCGCCGCTTTCTTTCCCCGCTTTGGCATCGCTGTGACGAAAGCCCTTAGGCTCCTGGAGCACCGAAGCAGTGTTTACTGCGCTGCCTGCAGATAAGAAACGATGAAATCAAAACACAAGGAGAGGCAGCGAGGCGCCTCCCGTAGGCGTTTGCACACCCGGGGCTGCGGTTCTTCCGGCCTGGCCCGCCACGAGCAATGCAGCCCCTCGCCCGCGTTAGGCCCTTCAGCGAGCAGGGTCGCGAAACGCGCTAGAACAAGGTACCTGACCTCCCAACGAAGCCAGAGACCCTCACGGCACAAAGAATGGAGTCTGCCTGTTCCCACGTGGGCGATTGGTGTGGTCACGTGATTCGAGGGCTCCGCCCCCACGTGGTTCTGGAGCGCGATGATTGGTCCTCCTGGCACCTCGTGACATAACTTCTGGCGCCCGAAAGTCCCTTCGCTTGGTTCTGGGTTGTTCGTGGTAGTGCCGGTTACAGCTCGTCACTCGGCCTCACGACCGGGAGCCGTGAGGCACCATGCCCGCGGTGCTGGGGTTCGAAGGCAGCGCCAACAAGATCGGCGTGGGCGTGGTCCGCGACGGCACGGTGCTGGCGAACCCGCGGCGCACTTACGTCACGGCCCCGGGCACCGGTGAGTGGCTGCGGCCGCGCTTCCCGGCTCCTTGTCCAGTTTTGTTCTGTCCGATATTCCACACTGTTGCCTATGTCAGATTTTACAGGCTTCCCCACTCCAGACTCCCCTGATTGTGCGTTTGGTTGGTAACTTTTGACTAGAAGAGTCAGACACCTGGGGCTAGGTCACGTGGGTTCGTTCAGGTTTTGTTTTTGGGTTTTTTCATGCATTTTTTTGAGACAGGGTCTCTCCTTGTAACCTTTACTGACCTGGAACTTGCTGTGTAGACTCTTGACTGCTGGAATTAAAGGCATGAGCCACTACCCCCGGTTGTATTCTGATTTTATCGAGCAACTTTAATGAGCTAAGCATCCGAAAATATGTGTTCCGAGGCAGCGCTGTAGATGCACATAGAGATTGGTTTACACTGCACCGTGATAAATATAAAAGTAATCTACAACGAGGAGGGAAAGCTGGAGGAGTTCCTGTATTTTCGATCTGTTTTAGGTGTCTGTTTTTCGGTACTTTTAGAATGGAAATGGGTATCAGTGGGTTTGGACAGTTATGTGAAAAGCACCAGGCACTGCACGACTCTCAATATAGTTACAAGTTGTATTTTGCCTACCCTCTCCCAAAACTTGCACACACATATAACCTGCATGTACCTCTGAAGGCTCCCTAAGCAGGTGAAATGTTTCAGGTTACATAGTAGAAATATATGTGTGTTTAGGACTCACTCTTGTAGGCTCTAAAGCACAGAGGCTGAGATACGTGTGGTTAAAGGGAAGCTACTGACAGTTGTAGTGCTGTAGTTATCATATGTTAAGTCCAACGATATGACCTTTCATAGGGTTCTATGGAATTACAGGAAAAGTTAACAAAGAGTAGGAAGTTTGTAAAACTCAGATTGCTCCTGAACATTGTGTGTGGACCAGCACCATCTCTGAAACCCCAGTAGCCTATGTAGAGGTTGGAAAGCTAACAGAGTGTGTGGTGCAGTCTGTAATGGTGACACCTGGGAGACTGCGACAGGATCTGAGTTTAAGGCTGTCCTATGTTGTGACCTTGTCTCAAAAGTAGAGATTTGAAAAGAGAATATCTTGGGCTGGAGAAATGGCTCAGTGGTTAAGAGCACTGATTGCTCTTCCAGAGGTCCTGAGTTCAATTCCCAGCATTCACATGGTGGCTCACAACCATCTATAATAGGATCCAATGCCCTCTTCTGGTGTGTCTGAAGACAGCTACAGTGTACATACATAAAATAAATAAATCTTTAGAAAAAAAAGAAAAGAGGATGTCTTAAAACCTAGGCAAGTAGAGTATGTTTTTCTACATCGTTAAAACGTGTCTTTGTTGGTTTTTTACTTCTTTTTTTTTAATATTATTTTTATTACGTATTTTCCTCAATTACATTTCCAATGCTATCCCAAAAGTCCCCCATACCCCCGCCCCCCACTCTCCTACCCACCATTCCCACTTTTTGGCCCTGGCGTTCCCCTGTACTGGGGCATATAAAGATTGCATGTCCAATGGGCCTCTCTTTCTAGTGATGGCCGACTAGGCCATCATTTGATACATATGCAGCTAGAGTCAAGAGCTCCGGGATACTGGTTAGTTCATAATGTTGTTGCACCTACAGGGTTGCAGATCTCTTTGGCTCCTTGGATACTTTTTCTAGCTCCTCCATTAGGGGCCCTGTGATCCATCCCAGAGCTGACTGTGAGCATCCACTTATGTGTTTGCTAGGCCCCGGCCTAGTCTCACAAGAGACAGCTATATCAGGGTCCTTTCAGCAAACGCTTGCTAGTGTATGAAATGGTGTCATCGTTTGGGATGACTGTCTATGGGATAGATCCCTGGATATGGCAGTCTCTAGATGGTCCATCCTTTTGTCTCAGCTCCAAACTTTGTCTCTGTAACTCCTTCCATGGGTGATTGCTTCCAATTCTAAAAAGGGGCAAAGTGTCCACACTTTGGTCTTCATTCTTCTTCAGTTTCATGTGTTTTGCAAATTGTATCTTATATATCGGGTATACTAAGTTTCTAAGCTAATATCCACTTATCAGTGAGTACATATCATTTGAGTTCTTTTGTGATTGTGTTACCTCACTCAGGATGATGCCCTCCAGGTCCAACCATTTGCCTAGGAATTTCATAAATTCATTCTTTTTAATAGCTGAGTAGTACTCCCTGTGTAAATGTACCACATTTTTTGTATCCATTCCTCTGTTGAGGGGCATCTGGGTTCTTTCCATCTTCTGGCCATTACAAATAAGGCTGCTATGAACATAGTGGAGCATGTGTCCTTCTTACCGGTTGGGACATCTTCTGGATATATGCCCAGGAGAGGTATTGCGGGATCCTCCAGTAGTACTATACTATACTATGTCCAATTTTCTGAGGAACCGCCAGACTGATTTCCAGAGTGGTTGTACAAGCTTGCAATCCCACCAACAATGGAGGAGTGTTCCTCTTTCTCCACATCCTCGCCAGCATCTGCTGTCACCTGAATTTTTGATCTTAGCCATTCTGACTGGTGTGAGATGGAATCTCAGGGTTGTTTTGATTTGTATTTCCCTGATGACTAAGAACTTTGATCTTTTCTTTTAAGTGCTTCTCAGCCATTCGAGATTCTTCTGTTGTGAATTCTCTGTTTAGCTCTGTACCCCATTTTTTAATTGGGTTATTTGGTTTCTTAGTGGTTAGCTTGAGTTCTTTATATATTTCGGATATCAGTGGGATTAGTGACAATTTTTTCCCCATTGTGTAGGTTGCCAGTTTGTCCTATTGACTGTGTCTTTTGCCTGAACAGAATCTTTCCAGTTTCATGAGGTCCCATTTATCAATTGTTGATCTTAGAGCCTGAGCCATTGGTGTTCTGTTCAGGAAGTTGTCCCCTGTGCCAATGAGATTGGGGCTCTTTCCCTTCAGTGTCATTATATCTCATCTTAATGTGCATTTACCACATTTAGGTTTTGAAGAGCTTTTATTTTTTTATTTATTTTTGGCTAATGACATTTCTTGCTGTTTATTTGTCTTATACTATGGAAAAGATGTTAGACAAAAAGTAAGACTAAAGCCAGGTGTGGGAGCATAAACCTGGAATTCCAGTACTCCAGGAGGCAGAAGCAGGCAGATCTCTGAGTGTGGGGCGACCCTAGTCTGTATAGCAAATTCCAGGCCAGCCAGGGCTACATCATAAGACCTTGTCTCAAGATAAACAATAAAAAATGGAATCAAGTCATTTACTCTGAGTTTAGAGAGGGAGGGAAAGCAGTGGGGGTAGCTTGGAACACCAGCAATACCTAATATTTGGTCCCTGGAACTGCTAACAAACAGAGCCTTGGTTGTTCAAGAACTTGCAGAGGAGACAGACCGAGCACTGAAATGGCTATCAGAAGTTGGCTACGACCTGTATACTGAGAACAGTTGTGGAAGCGGACCTTACAGCTAAAGAAATACATACCAAAGAAGTCAGAATGGACCAATCAGTGATTATCGAATATTTGAAAACAGCTGAAAAGTTAAAATGAAACAAAACAAAAAAACCCTCAGTAAGTTGATGCCTCATAAACAGACTGAAAATCGAACAGCCATTGTTTTCAGTTCTCATGCATGAACCATTTCTCAGATTGTGATGACAACAAGTAGACTGTACAGGAAAACTAGTCACAGCCAGCTTAGTGGCTGGACTGAGAAGCCCCAAAGCCAGACTTTCACCAAAAACAGTCCAGTCACTGGTGGTCTGCTGCTGCTCTGACCCACTACAGCTTTCTGAATCCCAGAGAAACCATGGCATCTGAGAAGGGTACCCAGCAGATCATTGAGATGCACCAAAACTGTAACTCCTGAAGTCAGCAGAAAGAGCCCTATTCAGAGCAATGCCTGACTGCATGTGGCATAACCAGTGCTTCAAATCTGAATGACCAAAGTGGAGCTTTGCTTTATCCACCACATTTACCCGACCTCTCATCAGCTGACCACCGTGTCTTCAGAACCTTGACAACTTCTCTCAGGGAAAACATTTCCACTACAAGCAGTATGCAGAGAGAGCATGCTTTCCCACCGCAAGCAGTATGCAGGGAGAGCATGCTTTCCCACAGTGAGCGGTATGCAGAGCATGCTTTCCAAGAGTTTGTTAAAACTTTGGTTTGTTGCAGGAATAAACTCATCTTTTTGGCTTATTTGTGTGTTTGTTAGTTTGTTTGAAACAAGGTCAACAAATCCCTGGCTGTCCTACTCTGTAGACCAGGCTAACCTCAGACTCATGGAGATCCACCTGCTTCTGCCTTGCTGGGATTAAAGCTTTGCACCACCACCACCCAACTAACTGGTTTGTTGGCAAAGTGTGTTAAAGTGGTTTGTATTTTGATGAATAAAAATGTATTGGCACACGCCTTTAATCCCAGCACTCAGGAGGCAGAGACAGGCGGATTTCTGAGTTTGAGGCCAGCCTGGTCTGCAAAGTGAGTTCCCGAAAGCCAGGGTTATTCAGAGAAACCGTGTCTCGAAAAAACAAAACAAAACAAAAAAAATTAGTGATTTAAGGTTCATAGCCCCATATCACAGATCCCTTTGCACCAGCCTAGCACCTGCCTTCTTGTAGTTCATGTTCTATATGCCTTTCCTTAGGATTCCTTCCAGGTGACACGGCCAGGCACCATCGAGCTGTTATCCTAGACCTACTGCAGGAGGCGCTAACAGAGGCAGGATTGACCTCCAAGGACATTGATTGTATTGCTTTCACCAAAGGTAAGTCTGGGAGAGTTGTCAGCAAGGGCAGTATGTGGGTGGTGGGTACAGACCACCACCATTACACATTTTCAAATCTACTTTCTCTACATACTTTTCCTAATTTCTAGGATTCTAACCACATTTGTACGCTGTCAGGTCCTGGCATGGGATCCCCATTGGCTTCTGTAGCTGTTGTTGCCCGTACAGTGGCCCAGTTGTGGAATAAGCCTTTGCTTGGCGTGAACCACTGCATAGGCCACATTGAAATGGGCCGTCTCATCACTGGAGCCGTTAACCCAACTGTCCTGTATGTGAGCGGAGGAAATACCCAGGTACTTAAGAGGACTCTTTGTATTCCATCTTAATGCTAAGGTATTCTACCTGAGTTATAGGAGCTGCAAGAGCAAAACCAGGCTCATTCAGACCTAAGATATTATAGAGAATACAACAGAGATATGAAGTTGCAAGCTCTGGAGACAAATTAGAATATTTGAACTTTATACATACAGCTAGAATTTCTCATTTAAAAAGAAAAGAATGTGGGTTTCTTAACTTCAAGATAATGTCTCTCTCTTTTTACTTGTGTGGGTGTTTTGCCTGAATGCACATAGGAGCTTCAGGAAGACAGAAGAGGTTATGAGATCCCTGGGAACTGGAGTTATAGACAGTTGTGAGCCACTGTGTGGGTGCAGGGAATCAAACCCAGGTCCTTTGGAACAGCGGTTAGTGCATTTAACTATTGGACCATCTCTCCAGCCCTATAAATATATTTTTTTTCCCTTCATTTATCCACCCTGCTCTCCCTCTTTTCTAAAAGTCAGGGTCTCCAGATAACCCAGCCCCAAAGTTGTGGTTCTCCTTCCTCAGCCTAAGCAACTGGGATCACAAGCTACTGTGTGATGTGACTGTGGCAGGGACTCAATGCAGTAGACAGCTTCCCTTGTACTATTTTGATCTTCTGAACTCCTCCCACGTGCTGGGATTACAGACTTGCACCACCATGCCTGGCTCACCTTTTTCTATTTCTGACGGAATGTCTGTGTAGGTCACCACAACAAACTCAGTTTTGCCTGTTTTAAATTCTTTTTTTGTTAGTTTGGGTTTGGTTTTTTTGTTTGTTTTGGTTTGGTTTTTGTTGGTTTTTTTGTTGTTGTTGTTTTTTGTTTTTGTTTTTTAGACAGGGTTTCTCTGTATAGCCCTGGCTGTCCTGAAACTCACTCTTTAGACCAGGCTGACCTCGAACTCAGAAATCCGCCTGCCTCTGCCTCCCAACTGCTGGGATTAAAGGCAGGCAGCACCACTGCCCGGCTTTGTTTTAAATCCTTATTTTTAGGTGTGTGTGTGTGTGTGTGTGTGTGTGTGTGTGTGTGTGTGTGTGTGTGTGTGTGTGTGTGTGTGTGTGTTTTGTTTCTTAAGCTGTATAATGTGAGATGCTTCAAGAATTTGTGTGCAGTCCCTGCCCAGGGGCCGTACTCATCCTCTGCATCATTACAGTTTTGGTGTGTGGGCTACAAATTAAGCACCAGTTGGTTGGTTCTTGGAAGAAAAAAATTTTTTTAATTATTTGGCAACTTTATACATGTATGTAATATATCTTGAAAATATCTGGGTTTATTTTGTGTATGTGAGATGTGGGTATGTGGGTACACACATGTTATTGTATATATGCACATCAGGGGACACACTTTCAGAGTCCACTTTATGGTAAGGGATCAAACTCTGGTCTCTAGGCTCATGTGCAAGTGTTTTTGCCTTTTAGTAGCTCCTGGTGTGGTTTTCTTGAGACAGCATCTTGCTATGTGTCTAGGCTGCCCTTAGCAATCACTGTGTAGACCAGCATGGCTGCCTGTCTCAGCCATACCTGTACTGGAATTGCAGGTATGAGCCACTATAGACAGCTTCCCTTTCTTTCTTACTGGAATGTCTAGTGGCCATGTTAGCACTATGCTATTTTCTTCCACATAGCTGAACACCCCATTTTACAGACTGAAAGCTTCATGGTCTCACTCTTCTCAGGTGATTTCCTACTCAGAACATCGTTATCGCATCTTTGGAGAAACTATTGATATCGCCGTGGGAAACTGCCTGGATCGTTTTGCTCGGGTGCTGAAGGTAGGCGACTGAGACTGTAGAGTGTATAAGATGTGGGTCTGGGAAACAAAAAGAAGGAAAAGGCAAGAAGAAGTAACTAGATCTTAGGCTTCTTGTATATCTAAAGTTAGTCTTTGTCATTATATTTAACATAGGTAGAAAATTGAGCCCTTATGTATATGTGTATCTGTTAGTTGTTACTAATGTGTCTGTCCATGTGTATGGTTTATAAAAATATATACCAGTTGCTTGTTGGTTTGGGGAGGAGCCCCAGAGTGCTGAGTAGATATGAGAAAAATGTGTTTTACATTGTTCATTCATGGTTCTCTACTTCTCTCTCCTCCTGCTGATAGATTTCCAATGACCCCAGTCCAGGCTACAACATTGAGCAGATGGCAAAGCGGTAAGAGGATGTGAAGGCGAAGAGCCCTGGCTGTGCAGCTTTAGAGACGTCTTTTCGTTTATGTTAATGAGGTATGGGAGGGGTTCTGGAGGGTGAGCAGCCAGCTGACTCTGGCTTTAGTGCTTTTATTCATTTCTACATAGAGGCAAGAAGCTAGTCGAGCTGCCATACACTGTAAAGGGGATGGATGTCTCGTTTTCAGGGATTCTGTCTTTCATTGAGGTGAGTGTGAGTGTTAGGAGAGAGAGAGAGCAATCCCTGCTTTTAAAATGACATGTCTGCTTTGCTCACCATTATTTCCTGCATAAGCGCTCGCTCATAGTAGGTGCTGAATAGATTCATTTAGCAGGTACTGGATATTGTCTATGTGCCAGGCACTACTGCAATGATTGGGATACAGTACAGGACAAAACAATCCCTTCCTAAAGAGGAAAAAGATTTTAAAAGGAGAAGCCAATGTGGGGGTGCATCCCTCCCGTAATCTCATTGTGATGAAGTCAGTGATCCTTCCAAAGCCAGGAGGTTTTGTTTTTATGAAAGCCTCATACTGGTATTCATGTTTTTGGATCGCTGCCCCTTTAATTGCAGGATGCAGCGCAGCGAATGCTGGCCACTGGAGAGTGTACTCCTGAAGACCTGTGTTTCTCCTTACAGGTAAGTGAAAAGCTGGGGTGTAAAACATGCTCTAGACTAGAGCTGAAGTAAAATGGGATATGCCTCTGAGGTTCCCCCGTGTCTGTCCTCCACAGGAAACCGTGTTTGCAATGCTAGTGGAAATCACGGAGCGAGCCATGGCACACTGTGGCTCCAAGGAAGCCCTCATCGTCGGAGGAGTTGGATGTGTGTATCCGTGGGCAGTGAGCTGCCTTCTCCCTCCTGATACTCTAAATTGCCAGAGTTTGGAGGATTATTTGTTCCATCTCCTTTCCTTGTTTCCCAATCCTTTTCCCTGGTCTCCTGGTAAACTCATGGGAGCACAGCTGGTGTGATAGCAAGATGGCCAAATCTAAGTTCACTGTGTCTTCTCTCCTTGTAGGTAACCTGAGGCTGCAGGAGATGATGGGGACAATGTGCCAGGAGCGGGGAGCCCAGCTCTTTGCAACAGATGAGAGGTGAAGTCCCCTTCTTTGTCTCAAGTTCTTTTCTTCCCATTATTATGGCTTCTCTGTGTCTTAATCACAAGTTCTGTTCTCTTCTTTCCAGATTCTGCGTTGACAATGGAGCCATGATAGCCCAAGCTGGTTGGGAGATGTTTCAGGCTGGGCACAGGACTCCTCTCAAAGATTCTGCAATTACTCAGAGGTGAGTGGCAGACACCTTAGAGAGAGTAGATATAGGAGATAGGCAGAAACCAACATGTAAGAAAGTTGAAAAACAAGAACAAAAAATACTATGGGTGATGGGTATGGTGCTGTGCACCTATAATCCCAGCATGTGAGGAGAGATCAAGGCAGGAAGATTGTGGTTTTGCTATAAGCCTGGGCTACAGACACTGTCTCAAACAAATTGCTAAGGGGTCGTCAGTCCTTTACAGAGTTTTTCCCATTTTCCGCAGGTATAGGACAGATGAAGTGGAAGTGACATGGAGGGACTAACACCATCATCAGAAAGAGAAGAGCTTTCCAGGAGGAATGCTCAACTGAGAGTCAGTCTTGGTAATGTTCTAGACTGCCCTCTTCGCTGACAAGGGTATGGACCCTATATAAGGCTTAGGGTCCCTATGGAAACCCAACATGACGCCACAATAAAAATTTGGTTTTGTATGTTGATAATTAGGTTGTGTTTTTCAGTTAGCACTGGGTAAAGTCTTACTGATCTCAGGGACAACTGGTGGGGGTCAGAGTAGCACCTTGGTTGGTGGCGCAGCTACTTTTGATGGCTGCTACTTGGAGAAAACCCTGGGTGCCATACTAACATCCCATTAGCAGAAATACCCTAGCTAATAGTATTTTAGTGCCATGCCCTGTGCTGACCACTGTGCAGTTAACTGTGTTTACATTCACTGAAGTGGACATCCAGGACAACCCTTAAAAAGGCCTGGAAATGTATAATTTGTAATTTAAGTAAAACTGCTGCCTTCATAACTTTATTGATGTACTACTACTATAAATACTTCACGGGCCAATTTGAGGGACACCTCAAATTTACAATGCCCCATCACCACTACAAGCGTCAGAACTACAGATATTGTGCCCTTTATCTTGTATATATTGACACAAGGTGTCCTAAACTACCAAGCTCCTCTTTTGCCCTCTTTTAGCCATGTGTCTTTTCATTCATTCATATTCTCTCTCTCCCTCCCTCCCTCTCTCTCTCCGTCATTCATTTATAAAATCCATATCCCCTCACCGTCTCACCCTCATCTCCCAATGGTCCCTTCTCATTGTTCTGAGACCTGGTTTCTTAGTCCCTGCTTCTCTTACTACCTGTTGGTGAATCTTTCACATCCCTGTACCCCTGGGCCTAGACGTGGAGCACATGTCCTCCTTCCCTCCTCAGTTTGCTTTTCTTCCTTTTCTCCCCATCTTTTTTTTTTGAGACAGAGACTCTCTGTAGTCCTAGCTGGCCTGGAGTTTGCTATGGGAAACTAGGCTTGCTTCAAACTCAGAAAGATCCACCTCTGCTTCTGCCTCCTGAGGGCTAGGGTTTAGAAGCCTGCACCACCATGCCCCACCTCTTCTGTTTCTTGTTATCGCCTTTGTCCTTTGCAGCCCATTGTTCTGTATTTCAGTCACTTCTTGTCCCTCAGCCTCAGCCTTGCTACTCAGATTCATCCCTGCACCCGGACCCCCAACCCCCACCCTTACTTCCTTTCTACAGGCTTCCCTTGCAAATAAGCGCTTTGTTGTAGAAGCTTCCTCTCCCTTTACCATTAATAATAATTAAAAAAACAAATCCAAGGTATCATCAAGTTTCGCCTGGTCTTGACCCGCCTCCACCTCCCACACCCACACAGTGTAAGAGACTGAACCCACAGAACCACCTGAGCTGCATCCTTAGCCCCAATTATACTTCTGTCACACTTTATACCTAGATCAGCAAGTTAGAGGCAGGCAGATAGACAGACAGAGAGACACACACTCAGAGATAGATATATGTAGGGGAAGGCAGAGAGATAGAAGAGAGCACGCACTAAGTGGGAAGAGTGGGTTTTTGTAACATCAGAGCCCATACCCATTGACACAATTCTTCCAATACAGCCATACCTCCCAATCTTTCTCAAACAGTCCTACCAACTGGGTGTCGCGCCCGCTCTCGACCAGCAAGAACGACGCGACCACCAGTCCTTCTAACAGCAGTTTATTCAGTCCTGATTCTTCTTGTTTATATCTCCCCCGAACCCTGGGCCTCTCACTCCTTTTATACTCTCATCCACGCACCGCAGGCCACGCCCCCTCGCCAGTCACGAGGCTTCAGCTAATCAGGGCAGCAGGGGCAAATCTCCACCAAATTGGATTCACCTGTATCCTGGTACACCTGCGCAGCACTCAAGATGTTTGTGTCTTATATGAGGAAGTCAGGTGCAAGTCATATGACTTAGCTGCAGTCCCTGGCGCCTTTGGGACTGCCGCCACACCCGCTCCCCACAACTGGGGAGCAAGCACTTAAATATATAAGCCTGTGGAGCCATTCTCATAGAAATCATACCTTGGTTCTTTAAATTAGAAGCAAGGAGCACACATTTATCAAGTTCTCAGCTCCATACTGAATACTTTATATCATTTATACTTAGATACTCTGATTTCTGTTCCATTCCCACAGACAAGAGGTTCTCAACCAAGTCTGGTTTGGTCTTAGGAGGACAAAGAGAAGATGCTACTAAAGAGAAGCCAAGGCGGGCTGGAGAGAGCTCATTGATTAAGAGCACTTACAGAGGACTCCAGTTGGATTCCTAGCACCCAGGTGGCAGCTCACTGTTGTCAGTATCTTCAGTTCCAGGGGATCTGATGCTTTCTGGCCCTGGGCGCCGGGCACATATGTCATGCACACATGAGGCAAAACACCCATACACATGAAATAAAGCTACATCTTAAAAAGAGAAGCCAAGCCGGGCGGTGGTGGCGCACGCCTTTAATCCCAGTACTTGGGAGGCAGAGGCAGGCGGATTTCTGAGTTCGAGGCCAGCCTGGTCTACAGAGTGAGTTCAAGGACAGCCAGGGCTACACAGAGGAAATAAATAAAGCCAAGGATGCTAGAAAATACCCTACAGTTTTTAATAAAGCCCCACAAATAAAGTCCTATGCAAAAATGTTGTTAGTATCACAGTTGAAAACTGCCCCAGACAGGAATGTGTAATGGTTTGGTTTGGTTTGGGTTTTGAGAACTCTATAGAGTAGCTATACGCTGATTGACCTGGACAGTTCTGAGCTATGTCCTAATTGCTAAGCAGATCCAGCTGCTCTCACTGAGTGTGAGTTGACAGGTTAGCTGCAACTTCACAGCGTGGCTTAAAAGAGTTGCCTCCGGTTTTCCTCTGAATTCGCTATGAAAATCTATTCTGTTGCTGAGGGTGGAGCTTAGGTGGTAGAACATTTGCTTGATACAAAGCTATATAAGCGGTGATTAGGCATCTGGAATCTCCATGCTTTGCAGGTAGAGACAGGAAGATGAGAATTTAAAGGTTTTCCTTAGGTATATAGTGAGTTCAGGGCTAGCCTGGGCTACATGAGACCCTATCTCAGAAAATGAAAATTAAACTATCTCAGCAGATTTGTTGTTACCATATCATTAGTTACTTAGTCACAAATATAATGGTGGATTCTACTTCTTTTATAAGTCTGTCTGAAACATTTAACACTTACTCTTTTAGAATGTATTGTCTGCTTTCTTGCTGACTCTCTGTTGCCTTTGCTGGTTCTCATTTCTCAGTCTTAGCTTGGACTGAGTTGTCTCCTGCCTTCAGTCTCTTGAGTGCTGGCACCTGTGCCACTGTGCCTGTCTATGTCTACAGTCCTAACATCCGAGAGTCCTCAGACAGTTGGCACAGGCATGTGGGGTGATTGTGTCCAGTCTTAAGCCATGAAATTCATTAGGATATAGGTAACTCCAGTTTTATATCTCTAGCCAGGACTGCCCTCCCAAATACCAAGCTGCCCTTTGGCATCTTTGCCTGGGTACAAATGTAGCACCCTGTCTTGGGGTTTTTATTGCTGTAGTAAAATACCACAACCAAAATCAGCTTGGGAAAGAAAAGGTTTATTTCACTTTACAGTCTGGAGCATTCTGTAAGGCAGTCTGTACAGGCAGGCACTAGAGCTGAGGCCCTGAGGTGTGCTGCTTACTGGCTTGCTCTGTTCACCTTGCTTAGCCTGTTTTCTTATAGCACCCAGGACCACCCACAGCGAGCTGGGCCCTCCCACATCAATCATCATTGAAGAAAATGCACCATAGACTTCTCATCTCACAGGCCAATCTGGTGTGGACAGTTTTCCCAGTTGAAGTTCCCCCTTCCCACACTCAAACTTGTGTTACGTTGATATAAAATTGATTGGCACACACTTTAAGTTTAAGGTATCCAAAACTGAACTTAAGTTCCCCAGCCTTCTCCTTTAGTTATTTCTTATTTAAGTGATCAGTACCCCCTCTGGTTCATGTCAAAACACAGACCTTGGCATTCTTTTGAGTTCTATGAATAGGTGTGTGTGTTTCACCTTCAGTTAATCAAATCCACTTGGATTTACTTTTCAACATTTAACCACATTTAACCACAATCCTCTTTCCTTTTAAGCTGAACCAAATTAGTGGCTTATCTTCAGAATGCCCTAATTCCTTCCTCTCCCCCTACAGTAGTCTTTTGTACTGAAGGCCTGTGGCCATAACCTTAGGGTTTGTATGTCTAGCTCACTTTATGCAGCTCCTCCAGCTAGCGACTCAGGGCAGGGCTGCTCACAAAAGGTCATAAAGGTCATTGGGTTCATTTTTTCTTGCATGTCAGTAGATAGGGGATTAACATAGTCCTGTAATGATAAAGGGGGGTGACAAGCAGTCTTCCCAGCGACCTTTGGGGGGCAGGGGAGGAGGGTGTGTGTGCTGAGAAAGAGTACTGCCTGAAGGTTTCTTAAGTGGGAGAAGGGCAACGAATGCTTTGTAATGTAAGTGTCAACCCACCCCAACCAGCAAGGCTAAGTCTGTAGATAGGGCTGGGAAATCCTGAGGAGCTGTGGGGTGGGGGTGGGGTCTGACTGGGCAAGGCCTTTGAGCACAAGAGCAGTGCCAACAGATTGCTCGTCATTTTTATTACTAAGGTAAGGCATACATAGGTGAGATGGTTTTACAGTTTAAGCAAGTACAGATACTGTGAGGGAATATACCTGGTTTATGTTTTATGAATACTCTCTCTGGTCATGCTAAAGACTCAAGGATACTCCAGATCTTCACCTTTCCCATAGGGACAATTCAGACATTCCAGGTCCTTCCCTTCACGTGCTTGCTTTTGAATGCATTCACGTACCCTAGTGTATGCAATTCTTTCTAGAAGTACACCCGTGGGAAGACCATTCCGCAGTCTGCCCTATCCATGGTTCACAGTAAGTCGCACAGGCGCCCACAAAGTACCTGTCTGTGTTCTAGGCTTGCTTTTTTTCTGTGCATGATGTTGAGGTTGAGCCCAGGGTCTTGCGTGTACCGTGCAAGCACTCTGCCTTTCAGCTCTCCCTTGCCCTTGAGCCTCTCAAGTGCTAGTAAGCCTGCACCGCCATGTCCCACCCTGATGGTACCTCAGGCCACTACTGCTGCCTCCTCTTAGATCATTAACTTCTCCTTCTTTTCCTCTGAGACTTGGAAAGGAATGGGGGCTTCTGAGGGTCTTTTAGGCTTCCTACCACTATCATCACTGAGCCAGTTCACTGACTGCAGGCCCTGCTTTGACTGAATGTCATTTGAGTCTGCTGGTGTCGTAACTGCCCCAAAGAGAAAAATTATACAAAGTGGCTGTGGTGGTGCAAACCTGTTAAGCTCAGCCCTTGGGAGGGAGAGGCAAAAGAATCACATTCCAAGCCAGTTTGGGATACTGTCTTAGGGTTTCCATTGGTGCAGTGAAACATGACCAAAAGCAAGGTGAAGGCAAGGGCTCTATTTGGCTTTCACTTCCATAGTGTCGTCCACCCTTGAAGGAAGCCAGACAAGGCAGGGACCTGAGAATAGGACCTGATGCAGAAGTCATGAAGGGCACTGCTTACTGGCTTGCTCCACATGGCTTACTCAGCCTCCTTTCTTAAAGAACCCAGGATGACCAGCCCAAAGATGGCCCCACCCACAATGGGCTGAGCCCTACCCCATCAGTCACTAAGAAAATGTTCTACAGGCTTGCCTACAGCCTGGTGTTATGGAGGCATTTTCTCAACTTAGGGTTCTTCTTCTTGGGTGACTCTAGCTTGTATCAGGTTAACATAAAACTAGCCAGCGCAGATACACAGTGAGACCCAGTCTCATACCAAACAAAAGAGAAGACAAATTCCTTTCCTATCGAGCAGTTACTCTAACTCCATCCTCAGGCCATGCCTCCCTATTAGGTACTTTGCTTTTCTCAAATTATCCCACTGTCATGCTCAGCTGCCTTTGATACTCAGTTTCTGCTTTCCTCTCCTTATTCTTTGACTCACCATGGCCTTGTATTGTGTAGTCACAATTAGCCCTGCTGCCATCCTTCAGAGGCAGACACAACTGCAGGGAAAGGCATCCCCTGACGAGAGGAGTAAAAAGGCACGGAAGGAGGAGCTGAGGGAGGAAGGGCTTTCCCTCCCTTAAGAGCTGGAAACGCCAGGCTCAGTTCCCAGCATCCACATGGCAGCTCACACCTGTCTGTCTGTCTGTACCTCCAGTTCCAGGGAATCCATGGCACCAGACATGCACATGGTGATAAATACACATGCAGGCAAAACACCCATACATAAAATAAATACCCATACATGAAGCAAAATAAATCTCTTTTTACTGAGAGAGAGAGCTAGAAGCAATGGAATTTATCCTAATGTTCTTTCCTTTTAGTTCTAGTTCCTGACAACTTCTCTTTCCATCTCCCTGCCCTCCCCCACCCCCACCCCCACCCCCACCCCAAATAAAAGCATTACAATAGTCCTCCACAGCAGATATGGGCAACTGCCAATTTTGCTTATATCAGAACATTGTGCTTGAGAAGGCCTGCACCTCAGCCCTGAACGGAGAGGCCGTGGAGAAGGAGTAGGGCTGTATTATGTTTGAGAGGCAGGTGACAAGAAGGGTTTCAGTTTAGCAGATGCCTGCATGGACTCAGAGCCCAGAATGAAGCTTATGAGCAGACAGGTCTTGTATGGCATGTGTTAGTGTTATCTAGAGGAAAAGAAATGGTAGACTGTATATATAATAAAGGGGGGTTTATTAATCTGACTTAACGGTATATAGTCCAGGTATTCCAGCAAGGGCTGTCTCACTCTGGAGAGGTTAAGCATCAGGGAGTTACTTGGTCACTAAGGCTGAAAGTCTCAGCATTTCCAAACTGGTGCTGGAGGCCTGGAAGATTCCCAGAGAGCAGTTGCTCTTTACTGTACATTAGAATCCTAAAGAAGTTGGTTCTAACACCAGTAAAGGAATGCAGGTATGGGATAGATAAACTTGCCAGTCAGACTGAGGAAAGCAGGGAGGAAACAGAGTTGTAGAGTTGAAAAGAAACAGGCACATGGGAAAACAGAAAGGGGACACTGAGTACTCAACAGGGAGAGAAGCCGTGTGAGTGTCTTAGTTAGGGTTTTACTGCTGTGAACAGACGCCATAACCAAGGAAATTATAAGAACAGCATTTAATTAGGGCTGGCTTACAGGTTCAGAGAGTTAGTCCATTATTATCAAGACAGGAGTGTGGCAAGATTCAGGCAGGCATAGTGCAGACAGAGCAGAGGGTTCAACATCTGAAGGCTGCCAGTGGAAGACTGACTTCCAAGCAACTAGGAGGAGGGTCTCAAAGCCCATACCCACAGGACACAACTACTCCAACAAGGCCACCTCTCCAAATAGTGCCACTCCCTAAGCATATACAAACTGTCACAATGAGTCTTCTAAACATTCAGTCAGCTGATGTGAGTCTCAGCATCTTGAATGGCTTGGAGCTCCTAAGAGGGAAGCACAAACGCAGGCTGGGACTGCTACTTCCTTAAACTTCCTTAAGCGTCCTTCTCCTGAGTGCTCCCTGCTTTGCCAATTTTCTGTTCTTAAGAGCGTCTTTCATTGTGTAACTTAGGCTGGCTTCAAATTCATAATCTTCCTGTCTCAGTCTCCTGAGTGTTGGGGCTGCAGGCATCTACTAGCATAGTGGACTTTCTTTTTTCTTTTTCTTTTTTTTTTTTTGGTTTTTCGAGACAGGGTTTCTCTGTGTAGCCCTGGCTGTCCTGGAACTCACTCTGTAGACCAGGCTGGCCTCAAACTCAGAAATCCGGCTCCCTCTGCCTCCTGAGTGCGCCACCACGCCCAGCCATAGTGGACTTTCTAACCGTGTTAAGTTTCTCTAGCCCACTTGCCAGCCTTAGTTGTACATTGCTTCTCTTCCTGATTTGGTGCCCACAGATCACAAGTTCTTGGAGAAGGTTCCTATGAAATCAGCCTCATGTTGGTAGAGGTTCCTACGAAATCCACCAGGGCTGGGTGCTACTGGGGCCTGGAGGAGGCAGTCAGCACCACTGTGGCCTATGGACAGAATGTGTGGTGTGAAGGCCTCATCAGTGAGAACTGTACTCACCAGTGGGTTTTAGACACGAGGTTAGAGAGGTAGAATTGAGAGAAAGCCTAAAAGGCTCCTAGCCCTGGAGCTGTAACTCTAAAAACGGCTGTCAAATATCATCTAGAATATAATCTTTGTGAATCTGAGGTGAATTGTTTCTTTCCCATCCTATTTTAGTTTCTTTAAGATTATTTTCATATCCAGTCCAGTTTTCCAGCCAAACTAGTGTTAAATCCCAGCAGAGACTAATTCTCCCATTGGCTTTGATTCGCAGAGGTGCACCAGGATCATAATGAGGGTTCAAGAGCCTAGGACAACAGCCCTCACATTTAGCTCTGGGAAAGTGATCTGCACAGGAGCTAAAAGATATGAGGACAAAATCCACACTGTGTTTCTGCTTCCCTCTTAGGAGCTCCAAGCCATTCAAGATGCTGAGACTCAACATCACCTGACTGAATGTTTAGAAGACTCATTGTGACAGTTTGTATATGCTTAGGGAGTGGCACTATTTGGAGAGGTGGCCTTGTTGGAGTAGTTGTGTCCTGTGGTCACTGTGGCCATCAAGAATTAGAAATATTTAAATTGGATAAGATAGCTCTAGCATTTTATTTCAGTTTAAGGTAAGGTTTTTTTCAGACTTACCCAGTCAGTATCCAAAAGACTCTGTTCTGGCCCACGCTCTTGATTTTTCACACTGACTTCTTTGTATGTATCTAAATGAAACTTGGAGCCTTCTAGTCTATGGTTTATGGATCGCTGGTCTCAGAAGCCTTCATTTAGATAAGATTGGGCAACTGTGCAAGATATATCCAGCAATGTATTTCAGCATTGTTTAAAATTAGTGAAATCGTATTAAATATCTAATGAGAGGGTATTGATTTAAGCCACTGTGTGGCGCACACACACACACACACACACACACACACACACACACACACACGGTGAACTGGAAGTCATGTCATGACGTGATTGGTTGGGGAGCAGACAACTAAATTGATTCTTACCGACCTCTGTAGACTGTGTCATATCACATGCATTCATGAGTATTATTTTCCATGCTTGGGCTTCTCCTGGCTTAGGGATGTGCATAGCCCAGCAGTGAAAGCGGGTTTCTTCTCACGTGACTACAAGCCTGCATTCTCCAGCAGCCTCCACTCTGTTATCTTCTGTTACTGTGCTACTTGGGTTGTCACTTTGTTTTTTGCCCTGTTTTTGAAACAGGATCTACTATATAGCCCAAAGTGATTCTGTGTGAATAACCACATTTGTGAAGTAAAAATATCTTGCTCAAAATAGCTCCTGGGTTATTTAATTATTTGAAAAATATAGAACAAGTAATTTATTTCAGATTTTTGAAACCTTTCAGGCCTTGCTAGATTGATGTATAGAGTTGATGTGTTGTTTTTAAATATGTAATATATTTAAATGTGTTCTCTTAAGACAGTAATACATAGAAATTTCAGGTGAGTGTATACCTGTATGCTATAGGTAATATCACAGCCATAGAAAGTCATGTCTAATTTTATTGGCTTTTGAAATGAAGAAAAGACAAGATCCTGACCCTTTGGTAACAGATACTATGAAAGTCACCTTGGGAAAGCCAATGAAATATCCCCAACGTTAAACTCCTTTGTTTGAAATGGCCATATAAAAGTGTTGGCCAGCTGCCACCAGCCTTGGGTATGTTCCCTATTATGCTAATAGTGTTGTGGTTTTTGTTAATTGCCTTGTTTTGGAAAGAGGGTCTGCTATGTATCCCAAAATGCACTTTGACTCCATACATTTTAAAATCTTAAACTTTCAGGAACCATTCAGGTTCAGGAAAGGTATTTTGGAAACTGATGTAGGGGAATTTGGGTCTCTTGATTACTTTTCTGATCCTGCCTGATTGCATTTAAACAGACCCCAGAGAAGGGGCAAAGAGTTCAGACCAAAGATCTAGCCAGGTTGTAGTCACCAGCATTTGATGACAGTCACTGGAAAGTTGATAGGCAACTGGCTCCTATAACCCAGGCTCTAGGCCCTACATGGCTACTGACCCTGTCCTTACTAAGGCAGACTTCAGTTTCAGGGTGGAGTATGAAGAAAACATCAGTTGGTATCCAGCAGGCAGCTCTGAGTGCTGGCAATGTGACTTGGGAGAAGAGAGTTCAGAGCTTCCATTGGTGGACACCCTGATGAAGCCATCCTTGAGAAGCATTGGTCCAACTGGACCTGCAGCCTCACTTCTGTTCCCTTCTATGGTTTAGAGGCATGTCTAACAACATGATATAAGCTTCCTCTTTCTGAAGAGTCTGAAGAGGAAATCCACTTAATATGATGGAGGTGATGGACTGGGAGAAGAGAAGAGAAACTGTTGTAGGGGTATAATATATGCATTTTGTTTGTTTGTTTGTTTGTTTTGTTTTTCAAGACAGGGTTTCTCTGTATAGCCCTGGCTGTCCTGGAACTCACTTTGTAGACCAGGCTGGCCTCGAACTCAGAAATCCACCTGCCTCTGCCTCCCGAGTGCTGGGATTAAAGGTGTGCACCACCACGCCCGGCTGAGAGAATTTTTAAAAACGATTTCAAAAATATACAACTTTGATTTGCTCCTTCAGCTTGTTTTTCACTGCAGTGTAATGTTAGGCTGCTATGGAGATTTTTGCTTAACCCTCCGGGGGTTATGGAGGTACAGTAATTCTATCCAACAGCCAGGACAAAATCAAGTAGAGGTTAAGGGTTTTTTTTCCCCCAAATCTTACAGCTTATATAAACGGAAGATGACCCAAATGTCAAGATAGTTCCCAGATCCAACTCTCTTCCCACTTTGATTCCTCCAATTTTAGCCAAACATAAAAGTATCCTTTAATAAATTAATTTTCTTGGGCTGGAGAGATGGCTCAGCGGTTAAGAGCACTGACTGCTCTTCCGAAGGTCCTGAGTTCAAATCCCAGCAACCACATGGTGGCTTAAAACCATCTGTAATGAGATCTGGCGCCCTCTTCTGGAGTGTCTGAAGACAGCTACAGTGTATATACATATAACAATAAATAAATCTTTTTAAAAAAATTAATTAATTAATTAATTGTCTTGTTCTGTTCCCAGGCCTTTCACGGGGAATGTTGGGGGCACCCTATTTACTGATTATTTGAATTGTCCACTACTTGGCTCAGTAGGAGGACCCCGCAGCCCATGCACCTCAGCTTCCCAAGTCAGCCAGCTTTCAGGCAGCATCCCACCTCCATCCCCATCCCCTGCTCGGGCTTCCGGGCCCAGCTTCTGGTCTCTAAAAGCCGGCCTCAGTGGCTTGAGCGATGATTCCTGGCCTCTGGGCCCCGCCCCGCCTCCGCTCCGCGCCCAAGATGCCCTAGAAGGGCAACTAAATCCCATATGACTCACCCTTCCCTAAGACCTGCATGCTGTTTCCCACTGGAAAGCAATGCTGGGCTGCCGAAACTCCTAGCTTTCGGTCACTGCTGATTGCCTGGTCCCTGGCTCCTGGCGTACGACACTGAGGGGCCCTCTGTATATCACCACCTGCCACTGGGTTGTGCCAAGTGCATCCACAGCGGTCTAATTTCAATGACCGCCTCAGCCTTATAGTTTGTGCTTTTCCGTCTACAACTCGCTGAACGGAGACTAGAGCGTGGAGAGTCTAGTCTGGTCCCTGAAGCCAGGCAGAGGAGAAGTGTGTAGCTGCTCTGCGCAGCCACTCTCTTGCCAGTGGGAGGGGCAGAGGCCGCTGGTGAACAGAGAGGTCGCTGTTCCCCATCACCTACCAGGGAGGAATTTCTCCACCGTCCTCTTGGGTACTAGGGAAAAGGAAATAGTCCTGGAGTCTCTGCTGCTGTGGAGAGAAGTCCTAGTTCTTTGCTTTACCCCCATTCGGAAGCTTAATTTAACCTTTCCCCGTCTTCAGACGTACACACTTTATAAGAGGGATCTGTAGAAAACCAAATTGGTTAGGAGTGATTGAAACCTGGTTGTTTGTGTCATGGGTGGACTTGGTCAGTTCTGTGTGAACGAGGGCTATTATTGCTAAACAGTTTAGACAAGGAAAGAACATTGCATTTTAGAGTGTTTAGCAATAATTGCTATCTATTACTAATTAAATTACTTATTTTATTAGCTATTATTCATAATTATGTTAGCTATTAGTCACTAAGTTATTATTCTATTAAAAGATTTTACTAGGGGTTTAGAGAGGTGGTTCAGTGATTAGTAGCATTTACTGCTCTTACAGAAGGCCAGGTTCGGTCTCCAGAAGCCACATCTGGCAGTTCACAGCCACCACCTGTAACTCCAGTTCCAGGGAACCCACTTCTGGCCTCCATAAGTGTTTCATGCATGTGGTTACCATAATGACAAGAAGGCGCACACACTCATAAGCATTTATAGAGGATTTTTATTGGAATGACTTCTTTTTATTGTCAGCTATTTCTTTCTTTCTTTCTTTTTTTTTTTTTTTTTTTTTTTGAGACAGGGTGTCTCTGTGTAGCCCTGGCTGTCCTGGAACTCACTTTGTAGACCAGGCTGGCCTCGAACTCAGAAATCCACCTGCCTCTGCCTCCCACAGCTATTACTTATATGGCCTTTTTCCTCTACTAGCAGAGAGTGTAACAAGTCTCAGAGCACATCTAATTTAACAGTTTGTCACCAGCTCAGGGCCTGAGGAAAGGATTTGCTTAACAAAAGAAGCACCCATGTTTCATTTGGCTTTGCTGTGGACTCACTCTTAAGGAGGTGTGACTAAGTACCTTGAGTCTCAGTGAAGTCAAAGGTGCTGTGTCCGAGATGGGAAGGATGATGATCCATCCGCTGGTGAATAGACAGTGCAGACAAATGCGTCTGACCTAAAAGGCCCAGTGCCTGGAGGGAGGTTCAAGGGGGCGGGGGTCTGTCCCTATCTTACTCTTCCTTGGAAACCTGGGTCCAAACCTCAAGCCTGGGCCTTGCAGGAACCTCATACACCATGAATCACCAGCCAGACTGGATTCTCTCCTTGTCCTAGGCCTGGTGACTTTGTCCAGTCTTCCTGTCATGCAGCAGGCTTCTCCAAACCCCTGGCAGAGTGGTAGTCCAGAAACAGCTCCTGGTAATTGTTCTACTTGAGCTCTCTGAATCCTGATCCACCCACCAAACAGACCTGTCATAGCAAGACAGCCCTCCTGCAGCCCAGTGCCTGAAACCTACTTTAATAAGGGCTCTTAAACACTTCTTCGACCTCCCTTCTAGCCCACCAATCATAGAAAGGGGGGTAAATGGTTAATAGAACAAGGGAATGTGGATCTGTTTAGAAGTAAGCAGTTCTTTGGGGGTGATTCCAATTTTTGTTGTCAGGATATCAGCAGTCCAGCCAAAACATCCAACAACAGTAGTGGCTCAATCCAGAAGGAACCACCAGGATCCACCAAATGGGCAGGAGTCTAAGAAAGCAGCAAGAAACAGGTGCAGCACCATGAGAAGTTCTTTGGCATGCTTCTCTCCACAAAGTCACAACAAACAAAGATGAGTGAACACCAGCAAAGTGTTGCAAGGCATACCAATGCAATAGCATTGTCCAATGTCTGTTGGATTCAACTTACACTCTTTCTAAGCATCATGTGGTCCTCTCAAGTGTCCACCTCAGCAAAACATCCTGTCATAAAACAGCTTCCAGAAAAACATCACATGACACAACTGAGTGAGCCGGGTGGTGGTGGCACACACCTTTAATCCCAGCACTCGGGAGGCAGAGGCAGGTGGATTTCTGAGTTCGAGACCAGCCTGGTCTACAGAGTGAGTTCCAGGACAGCCAGGACTACACAGAGAAACCCTGACTCGAAAAAAACAAACAAAAAAAAGACACAACTGAGTGTCCAAAGAAACTGGAAATGTCCACTTCACATGGGTCTTCCCACATCAGTTCACATACTCATCCTCCCCATTCATTGTCAGAGGGAACCTTTACCTAAATATTCCCTAATGAGGAATATCTCCTGGGTTATCCTGGATTCCATCAAGCTAACAACACTATAAAGCATATTAAGGTAATATAGTGAGGTTGGCCTCATGTCCTCAATTCCCCCACTGTCCTTAACTGGAATATGCAACCTTGAACTGCCAGCAAACAAGGGAGGACCTCTATGGTGAATGAATATCTGTGGCCTATCCCACCTTTCTATATTACGTGTCCCCCAAGGATAAAGGGGTTAGAATGGCATGTCAGTGCTGAATACTCAGACTTCAGAACAGAATGCCATTAACTGGAAGGGACAAATGACTCATGACTTGTACATTTTCAAGTTTTGGGTTTTGTCTGGAAATTAGCTGGCTTCTGCTTGCTGCATTTACTTTGTACCAGATAGTTCAAAATGAAAGGTTTGTGTTGTAATTTTAAAATTAATCACATCCAGCCAGACCGTGGTGGCACACCCTTTAATCCCAGCACTCAGGGAGGCAGAGGTAGGTGGGTTTTGTGAGTTTGAGGCCAGCCTGGTCTATAAAATGAGTTCCAGGGCAGACAGGGCTAACAGAGAAACCCTACCTCAACAAACCAAAAATAAATAAAATTTAAAAAAATAAAAATTAAGTACATCCCAAGGATCCTCTCACCAGGTACTCAACAGTGTTTAACAATGTGAGTCGGTGAGTCTAACCACAGTGAAGGTTGGGGACATCCATTTCTCACTGTGTAAGGTCACCTTTCAGAGGCAAGAGCTTAGAAAGGAAGAGCTGAAAGAACCAGAGGCATGCTGGGTCACATTCAGCCCACGGTCTCATTTGCATTGCAGAGCATACAGAGCAGGGATGTCTTTTCTTGATGAGGGACTGCACACCGACCTGGCACTCATATTCATACACTGAGGATCAGAGAGGCAGTGCATCCAGATGCTAAAGGAGGGCAGTCTGTCCAGCCAGCCTGAGCCTGGTTTGCCTTCATGCTTCCTGTGTGACACTTAAGGCAATGAATACTGTATTGGAAAAATGTCACATACTCTTGGTCTTAGTTACATTTTCAATTCTGTGAAGAGACACCATGACCAAGTCAACTTATAAAAGAAAGCATTTCATTTGGAGCTTGATTATAGTTTCAGAGTGTCACTAAAATCCATGACCATCATGGTGGGGAGTATGGCAGGAGGCAGTCAGGCATGGCACTGGAGCAATAGATAAAAGCTTACATGTTGAGACAGCAAGCACAAGACAGGGAGAGGACTAAGCCCATTGGCATGGGCTTTTGAAAACTCAAAGCCCATCCCCAGTAGCACATATTTTCCAACAAGGCCACACTCCTTTCCAAGCAGTTCTACCAACTGAGACCAGGCATTCAAACAGAGGAGAGTGTGAGGACTGTGGTGGTTTGAATATGCTTGGCCCTGGGAGTGGCACTATTAGGGGGTGTGGCCTCGTTGGAGAAAGTGTGTCATTTTGTGGGTGGGCTTTGTGAGGCTTCTCCTCGTTGCCTGGAAGCCAATCTGATGTTTGCCTTCGGAACAAGATGTAGAACTCTCAGCTCCTCCAGTGCCATGCCTGCTTGGACACTGTTGTGCTTCCTGCCATGATGATAATGGACTGAATCTCTGAACCAGTAAGCCAGCCCCAATTAAATATTGTCCTTTATAAGACTTGCTTTAGTCATGGTGTCTCTTTACAGCAGTGGAAACTCTAACTAGGACACGGGCCATTCTTATGAAAACCACTATATGTTTAGATCTCACTGAGAAGCTCTGTCAGGAAACAGGGTTGAACTCCACCTCCATTTCACACCTAAATAGATTTGTCTCAAAGTGTCCTCCGTGGACCCTTATCTGGGTATAAACTGGCCTCCCTTGCCTCTGTGACACAAAGAAAAAACGACAGCAAGCATCTAGGAATGTTTAAAACATTGTGATTTTGTGAACAGCTAAGGTAAGCCATTTCAGGGAAGGGTGATTATTGTTTATTCCTTGATGTGGAAGTGTCATCCGCGGGAAGTGGAAGCCAGAACCCCGGCTCAACTGCAAAAATAAAGCTCTCAGTTGCCAGCTGTGGCTGACTGCCTCAGTTTCTTTCTTTGGATTGATTTGGTGATGTTTTCTATCTGTTGTTTGCTGCTTATTCTTTTACTTAGTGACCTCACCCAAGAGACATTCTGCTGTGCCCATGACCCCTGATTTGCCTGAACTGGCTACCTCAATTAGCCTCCAGTTGATTTCTGCTGGATGATCATGGGTGCCCATTTGGTAGTATTTTGCTGTCTACTGATTCTGTCTCCTACCTGCCATTTATTCTTTTAATTTTATTTGCTATATATTTAATAAACTCATTCATTAAAAACTGGAAGCATGGCTGTTGAGGATCATTCTTCAGACCGTACACAGCACTTGCTAAGTCCTTTGAACTTCCTCTGTCTCTATTCCCTGAAAGTTTGAGGTCATAATTGAAGCTCTCTGCTTATTAGTACTAAAACCATTAAAACAATACATACAGGGCTGGAGTGATGGCTCAGCGGTTAAGAGCACTCACTGACTGCTTGCTCTTCCAGAGGTCCAGAGTTCAATTCCCAGCAACCATGTGGTGGCTCACAACCATCTGTAAATGGGATCCGATACCCTCTTCTGGTGTGTCTGAAGAGAATGACAGTGTACTCATATACATAAAATAAATAGATAAATAAATCTTTGCCGGGCGTGGTGGCACACACCTTTAATCACAGTACTTCGGAGGCAGAGGCAGGAGAATTTCTGAGTTTGAAGCCAGCCTGATCTACAGAGTGAGTTTCAGGACAGCCAGGGCTACACAGAGAAATCCTGTCTCAGAAAAACAAAACAAAACAAAACAAACCCCAATACATACAGAGCCAGTGAAATATTCCAAACCTTAAAATCCTCTCGAAATGACCACATAAAATTGTTTATTTTAAAATCTTAAACTTTCAGGAACCATTCAGGTTCAGGAAAGGTTATTTGGAAACTGATGTAGGGGAATTTGGGTCTCTTGATTACTTTTCTGATCCTGCCTGATTGCATTTAAACAGACCCCAGAGAAGGGGCAAAGAGTTCAGACCAAAGATCTAGCCAGGTTGTAGTCACCAGCATTTGATGACAGTCACCAGAAAATTGACGGGCAACTTGTTTCTTTTTTTTTAATATTCATTTATTTTATTTATATGAGTACACTGTAGCTGTCTTCAGACACACCAGAAGAGGGCATCAGATCCTATTACAGATGGTTGTAAGCCACCATGTGATTGCTGGGAATTGAACTCAGGACCTCTGGAAGAGCAGCCAGTGCTCTTAACCACTGAGCCATCTCTCCAGCCCCGGCAACTGGTTTCTATAACCCAGGCTCTAGGCCCTACATGGCTACTGACCCTGTCCTTACTAAGGCAGACTTCAGTCTCAGGGTGGAGTATGAAGAAAACATCAGTTGGTATCCAGCAGGCAGCTCTGAGTGCTGGCAGTGTGACTTGGGAGAAGAGAGTTCAGAGCTTCCATTGGTGGACACCCTGATGAAGCCATCCTTGAGAAGCATTGGTCCAACTGGACCTGCAGCCTCACTTCTGTTCCCTTCTATGGTTTAGAGGCATGTCTAACAACATGATATAAGCTTCCTCTTTCTGAAGAATCTGAAGAGGAAATCCACTAGTGAGTTCAAATTCTCTTAGAGCATGGCCAGGAGGCCGGGGGGTGGGGGGCGGTTAGGGAAGGACAAGAGCCATTAGAGTTTAACTTTCTGGCAGTCCTAGTGGTACCTGCATATAATCCCTTCACAGGAGATTTCCACCAGAGTTCAGGACTTAAGGGAAGTGGAGGCCACATAGAAGACATTACCTGTTAAAACCAGTTCCTAAAAATACACATCTCTGATTTACACCTTCAGTTTGGTTATCACTGCTGTGTAAAGTGTTAGGCTTTTGGTCCACCCTCTGGGGTTATGAAGGAACAGCAAAGTCAGGCAGATGTTAAGAGATATTTCCCCCCCAAATCCCACAGCTATGATGGAGGAAGATGAGTCAAATGTTAATTGTTTATAGTCTAGACTTTCCAGACTCCCTCACTAGCCTCCTGTCACCTCCAGCCACCAACTGGGAAAACAGTCAGTCCTTCTGGCCTGGCTCACTCTACCCAACGTTTGCGTTCCCTTTGCTTTGCAATTTTCCCCACTCAACACACTCTTGTGACCTACAGGTTTGGAAGGAGGGAAAGGGGAAGTCATCCCAGGACTTGGCCCAGTGCATTGAGTGTCAGCTTCCAGCACTGAGAGATGAGGGTTTAGCCCTCAGGCTAGCTATAATTAGCCAAGTGCGGGCACTGCTAGGATCCGTACACAGCAGTCCTAAGCAGACTGGGAACTCAAGAGAGGGCAAGCAGAAGCCCGGTGTCTCCTGCCTGGGATTAAAAGAAAACGAGTGGAAAGCGGGGCTTTGTCCTGAGCCAGATGGCTACAGGCGTTTGTGGTTCTGTTGCACTTGGTGAACCCTATGGTTAGTTAGCGCCATATAGCCCAAAGTTAGTGTGTCACCGGACGGAGTGAGGGACTGACAGCTGAATTGAAGACAGTTCTGTTTTCCTGAGTGCTGCTCAGGTATACTTCTCTCATGCCTGGGCACCTGCGGCAACCTCACAAGCGTCTGGAAGATGGCAAGCCTTTCCTCAGACTTGGAGCATGTCTCCCTTCCTATCGAGAAGGACAGTCTTGAACTACCTGTGCCTGCCGGAAGAACCTTCTCCCGGTCTCCCTCTTCCGATGAGGATCCCGGCTTGTTTTCCTTTTCTCTGGCAGAGCCTGACCCACCTAGCCCCTTCGTTTCAGGAAACCTTCCCTTTCTAGCTTCATCTCCGGAGAAAGGGAAGAAGCAGGATGACAGCGACGACTCAGCGGAGCCTGAGATGCTGTGCAGCGTGGAGCACCCCTGCCAGTTCTTCGCTGAAGCGCAGAGACTGCGGGAGCAGAAGCTGCTGCTGGATGAAGAGGTGTCTGTGGGGGGACAGGTATATGGGGTGCATCGGGTGATCTTGGCTGCAATTAGCAGCCTCTTCCGAGGCAGGCTGCTGAGCGGTGGGGGTCAGCAGCCCAGTTTCAGCCTTGATGTGACCCCGAGGGGCTGGGAGGCTGCGCTGACCTTTGCCTACGAGGGGGTGCTGGGCCCCGCCTCACAGGACGAAGTGCTGGCTGCTGCAGAGGCGCTGGGAGCACCCCGGGTGAAGAAGGCGGCCCAGCTGAAGCCAGAAGGACTTGGTAAAGCCAGGGGAAATGAAAAGAAGCTCAGCCAGGCAGAGGAGCTGAGGGAGAATCTGCACAGCATTGAGCGTCTGTATCGAGAGGGCATCGGGTGCGACTTGGAGCTGGAGGCAGAGGGCTACCGCCTGCGGGGTGAGAGTCTGTGAGACAACTGCCAAAAATGCATGTTTTGCTTGTTTTGCGGTGGTAGGGATGGAACCTAAGGCCTTAATTCCACTCTACCATGGATCCACACCCCCTAGCCTTGCGAAATAGTTTTGTATTATTGCTTCAGCAAGAATGTCCTTTTTGGTGCTTCTCCAGAGCCACCAAGAAATGCACATGCGCAGTTGAATTGTTTTCCTAGACACCCGGACAGATTTGAACTGATAGATAGTTCAGGCAGTTTCCCCCCCCCCCCCCCCTCCCTGGTAGCTAGAATTTCCAGCCAGATGGCTAGGGCTTAGAGTACAGTCCATGGCAGCAAAACAGGGAGAAAGAGACTGACTCAAACAAATTAGCTAGAGCCTTTTGGCATCTACTCAGCACACAGCAAAGGGCAGCCGAGGCCATCAGTACAAGTTTCCCAGTGTGTCCTTTGTCCTAGGTGTGTTTGACTCTGGCAGCAGACTTCAGTCTGCTTCCCCTGTGCGGTTATCCCCTATGCAGTTATACCAGGATATGTCTGACCTGGGAAATGGAGTCTGTCGGAGACACAACAAAGCTTAAAGTTACAATAGATTTGCTTAGAGATTACCTAGTTCAGGGCTAATAATTTTCAAATGAAGAAATCAAGCAAACTGTGGTGACTTATGTCTGTAATTCCAGCACTAAAGAGACTGAACAAGAGGACTGCCCAGAATTTGAGGCCAGCCTATGCTACATAGGCCAGTGTGGACTATATTGGGAGTTCCTATCTCACAAACCAAAATGAAAAAGGAAAGAGAAAAGAAACCTAGTAGTGCCTTGTGACCTCTACCTGTAACACTTAGGAGGCTGAAAAAGGAGGACTGGCATGAGTTCAAGACCAGCCTAGACTGACTCCAACATGCCCACTCACAGCACTAAGTGCTTAGTGAGGTTACTCTAGAGGAAAGTCAGCCCTAAAGGTTTCCTACATTTCCTGTGGCACTAGCAAAAGGGTGATACTTCAACATTTCATAGTAGCTATAACATTCTCACTAAGGAATGAATTTAAACCTATGTATTCATGCCGCTGTGTGGGAACCCATCACTTTAAGTCGTAGGCTCCAGTGATGAGTAGCAGGGAGATCCCAAGTGGCTGTGAGCTTTTCACAATCCACTCTCAGATAAAAATGTTGCTTGGCGATGTGAAAGCTGAGCTGGTTTAGCTCATTGTCCAGAATGTAGATTTTTGCCTCAGACAACATAGAGCAGGAAGCTGTAACTGATGTTTGCTGTTTGGGAAGTACCAGGCCACTACATACTGCATATGTATAAAGGAAACATCATTAGTATCCCTTTGAGAGATACACATTCTACAGCTGGTCAAAAGAGCATTGGAGTTATACAAATCACAGGGAGCATGGAGGCCTAAGGCTTTCTGAGATACTTTCTAGCAGAGTGTTTGTCTTTCTGTCACGAAACACTTCAAACACAAAGCAAAAAAAGAAAAAAAAAAGAAAAGAAGAGAAAAGAAAAGAAAAACACAAGCCTTCATCACACTGGCTTAACGATTAATATGCTACCATGTTCATTTCATCTCATTCTTTCTAGTTGACATCTTATTGAGGGATAGGTGTTCTAAAAACAAAGGAGAGGTGAGAGAGATGACTTGTGGTTAAAAGCTCTGTCTCATCTTCTAGAGGACACAGCTCAGTTCTCAGCATCCATACTGGACACATCACAACTGTCTTGAGAACCCATGCTCCTACACACACATTCACACATAGGTGCACACATAAGCATCATTGAAATAATAAAAATATCTTTTGAAAGGATATTTGAGCTTTTGCTTTCTGTTTTATTTCTCCTTTTGAAGAGTCTCACTGAGTTCCCCAGGTCGGTCTTGAATGCATTCTGCAGCCCAGGCAGGCGTTGACCTTACTGCTCTCTTGCATTAGCCTTCAGGTAACTGGGGTTACAAAGCCTTAGACACAAAGCACAACCCTATTCTTTAACTCTTCTGTACTTAAAAATGACTACACTTAATGATTCATGTGTGTGTGTGTGTGTGTGTGTGTGTGTGTGTGTGTGTGTGTGAACAGCAGGACACTAGAGTACTCCTGTGCTTATGTGCAGTCAGAGGACAGCTTGCTGGAAGCAGCTGGCGCCTTCCACTATGTGGGCCCCACAGTTAGAACTCAGGTCCTTAGGCTTAAAGACGATTTCCTTTACCTACTGAGCCATCTTGCCTGCCCCCTGTTTCTTTCTTTCTTTATTTTCTTAGAGGTTTGCTTTATTTTATGTATACATGAGTGCCTGTATGTGTATCATGTACCACATGTGTGCCTGGTGCCTACAGAGGCTAGAAGAGGGTGTCCAACCCCCTGGAACTGGATCTACAGGTGATTGTAAGCTGCCAGGTGAGTGCTGGAAACCAAAACCATGTTCTCTGCAAGAGCAGCAAGTATACCACTATACCTGGCTGGCTTGAGTGGAGCCATTGGACAGGATGGCTGATGGCTTCGACTCATGAATCTATGAATAGAAAACCCTTATTTTGTATACAATGCAGTGATACCTCTATAAGTTACACTTTGTTCTATTCAGTTTATTTTATGTCCTCGTTAGCAAATGCTGTCTATGGGATTTTTCTCAACTCGACTCATTAAGACTGTTTTTCTAACTACCAGGAACCCAAAACACCAAAGTGACCTCCAGACAGTAACATGAGAATAATACAGGATACTTGAAAACGTCAAAATAAAGGTTGAGTATTGGTAGTCATGTCAGTAAGTCCCAGATTAGCCAACACTACATCGTGAGATCCCGTCTCCAAAAAAACAAAGAAAGAACGAGAAAGAGAAAAAGATGTTAAAGCAAAGAGTCCCTAGGTCACTATGGAATCATTATCCAGGGAGGGCAGCGAGGTTCCTGAAAGCTGCATTTTGCTTGCTAATCTACTGCGGTACCCAGGACAGAATTCAAGCTTTGCACACACCAGACACGTGCTCCACTGCAGAACTGCATTCCCAGCATGAAAGCTGCAAGCGTTCCATGCTATTCCAATGTATTCCGTGGCTTGGCCTATGGCCTTGCTGGACCCAAACCGCGAATTAGGATTGTAGTTAGCTGTCTTGCAACACTCTTGGTTTCCTCTGCTTCCTCTCTACTGCAGTGCACCGAGTAGCCCTGGCCTGTGGCAGTGAGTTCTTTGGGGCCATGCTTCTGAGTGGGATGAGGGAGTCCCAGGGCACAAAGGTGACTCTGCGTACCATCTCTTCCCAAGACCTGAGACTCCTCGTTTCTTTTGCCTACACTGGAGTTGTTCGAGAAAGATGGCCAGGATTGCTAAGAGCTGCCCAGGCTGCTCTGCAATACCAGAGCTCTTCCTGTCTGGATTTGTGTCAGAAAGCCTTGGCACAAAGCCTCTGCCCCGCCCTTTGCCTAGCTTTGTTCCCTATGATTGAGGCCCCTGGCTTGGAGAAAGTCTGGGGGAAAGCCCACGATTACCTCCTCAGTCACCTGCCTGCTGTGGCTTCGTGCCCTACCTTTTCATCCTTGCCAGTTACCTGCCTGGCTGAGCTCCTGGACAGTGATGAACTCCATGTGCAAGAAGAGTTTGAGGCTTTCTCAGCTGCACGGTGTTGGCTGGCTGCCAACCCCGAGACCCACGAGTCAGAGGCCAAGGCACTGTTGCGATGTGTTCGCTTTGGCCGCATGTCTACCAGAGAGCTGCGAAAGGTGCGGGCAGCTGGGCTCCCCCCATCTCTGCCCCCCGATCTGCTGTACCAGCTGATGGTGGAAGCTGAAGTTCCAGGTCAAGAGAGATGGAGGGAGCCTGACCAAGCCCTGGTGGTGATTGGTGGGGATGGGCTTAGACCTGACATGGACCGAAGACAGCCATCATGCAAAGTGTGGTGGGCCCGGGCATTTCACTGTGGCATGGGTCTGGTACGAACTGTGGAGTGGTGCCGGCTGCCCAATTTGCCTGCCCCAGGGCGCTTTCGGCACGGAGCTGCGAGCCTAACAGGAAGTGAACTCTATGTGTGTGGGGGACAGGATTTCTACAGCCACAATAGCACTCTGGCTTCAACTCTCAGGTATCTGTGGCCGGCAAGAGAAATTGCTAATGCAGCCAGCCATAGACTCTCAGAGTCACCCTCTTTATATCTTGTCTCATTGTGTCCAGATGGAGTTCCAGTCAAGAAGACTGGGAGGAGATGGCACCTTTGTGCCAGGCTCGGAGCTTCTTCCCTTTGGTGGTATTTGATGGACAGCTTTATGCCCTAGGTGGACGAGACAATGGTGTTGCCCTTAATTCTGTTGAGACCTATAACCCTGAACTCAATGTCTGGAGGTAAGTGGGCCAAGGGACAACCAGCAGAAACTAGGTTTGGAGTTGGGCATGGTTGCACACACCTGTAATCTTAGCGCTGCTCAGGTGGGAGCCTAGGCTATCTGGCTCAAAATAAAATAGAATAAAATAAAGTTGAGCATCCTGGTTGCCTGATCTCATGTTCTGTTCTCCCTCAGGCCAGCACCTGCTCTTCCAGCTCCATGCTTTGCCCATGCAGCTGCTATCCTTGAGGACCGATTATATGTCAGCGGTGGCTGTAGCGGGACTGGCCAGTACTTGGACTCACTGATACACTATGACCCCAAACTTAAGAGGCCTGGGACGCTTCTGAGCCCAATGGGAGTTGCCCGGGCTAGCCACGTGATGGCGGCACTGGGTGGGAAGTTGTATGTGGCAGGTGGAGTAGGGGACACTGGGGACCTACTAAGCTTTGAAGCCTATGAACCAAAGAGCGATAGCTGGACTCAGCTGGCATCCTTGCCCTCCCCCCATGTGGGGGCTGCAGGTGCCGTGCTACAGGGGGAGCTCCTGGTACTAGGGGGCTACAGCCACCGTACTTACGCCATCTCCCACCTTGTTCATGCCTACTGCCCTGGTCTGGATCGCTGGCTATGCCTGGGGACTCTGCCAAGGCCTCGAGCTGAGATGCCGGCCTGCATCTTGACATTGCCCAGTGTGCAGCACATAGCTTTGGTTCCTACTCAGCACCAAAACAAACCTGCTGGGTGACTGAGGATCAGCAGGTTGTGAGGGAGGAAGGGATAAGCAATACCACGACAAAAGGACAGAACTTATGAGAGGAGAAGACGGTCTTACTTGCTTGTTTACTTTTTAAAGTTATTATTATTAGGAAGGTTTTTTCAATTGTAGCTCTGGCTGGCCTTGAACTTGATATGTAGCCTGGGCTGGCTTCAAACTCAAAATCCCCTGGGTGCTAGGATTGCATGCTCTACCCCATCTTGATTGAGAGGCATGGTGATGATGGTGGTGGTGGTGATGTCGGTGATGATGATTGACAGGGTCTCTTGTATCCCAGGCTGGCTTACAACTCCCTATGTAGTCAAGGATGACCTTGAGCTCCTGATCCTACTGCCTCCACCTCGAAAGAGTTGGGATAGACGGGTGTGGGGGTGCACGCCTTTGATCCCAGCACTCGGGAGGCAGAGGCAGGTGGATTTCTGAGTTCGAGGCCAGCCTGGTCTACAAAGTGACTTCCAGGACAGCCAGGGCTACACAGAGAAACCCTGTCTCGAAAAACCAAAAAAAACAAAACAAAAAAGAAAGAAAGAAAAAAAGAAAGAAAGAAAGAAAGAAAGAAAGAAAGAAAGAAACAAAGAAACAAAGAAAGAAAGAAAGAAAGAAACAAAGAAAGAAAGAAAGAAAGAAAGAGTTGGGATCATAGGCATATACTACCACCCCTGATCAACCTTAGGACTTCCTGCATCCTAAGTAGGTATTCTGCCTACTTACCTCTATTCTTAACCCTCAAAGAAGGCTTTATTCTTTTTGTTTGCTTGTTTTGTTTTTAATTGTTTAATATTTATTTTATGGAGATGGGTGTTTTGCTTGCATATCTGTGCACACATTTGTATCTGGTGCCTGCAGAGGCCAGAAGAGAACAGCAGATCCTTTGGAGCTGGACTTACAGATGGTTGTGAGCAACAGTGTGGATGCTGGGAACTGATCCCTGGTCCTTGGGAAGAGCAAACCACTGAGCTATCTTTCCACCCCCTGCTTTTGTGATTTGAGGCAGTCTCATTATGTAGTGCAGATGAGAAGGCTTTGTTCTTGATGGTATTTTACTGCACATTACACCTTGAAACTCATACACTGCTTTTGTATATGATCTCTACTAAGAAAAGGGTACTTCTAGAACTCATGGGAAGCAGGCCTTGGAGAAAAGATTGGCAGATAAATATTTGGGTATAGGAGGCAACCAGGAAGAACTCCACAAGGATTAAAGAGGAGTTTTGTTTTGTTGTTGTTATTTTCGAGACAGGGTTTCTCTGTGTAGCCCTTGCTGTCCTGGAACTCACTCAGTAGACCAGGCTGGCCTCGAAGACAGAGATCTACCTGCCTCTGCCTCTCAAGTGCTGAGATTAAAAGGCTTGTGTCACCACTGCCCAGCAAAGAGGAGTTTTTTGTTTTTGTTTTTTTCGAGACAAGGTTTCTCTGTGTAGCCCTGGCTCTCCTGGAACTCACTCTGTAGACCAGGCTGGCCTCGAACTCAGAAATCTGTCTGCCTCTGCCTCCCAAGTGCTGGGATTAAAGGCGTGTGCCACCATGCCCAGTTACCAAAGAGGAGTTTTTGATGAAAGAAATACAGTTAGTTGGGAGTTAAAAGTGGAACTTTTTGGTAGAGTACATATTTGGTATGCATAAAGTTCTGGTTCTATAATCTCTGAAAAGTTTTTTTTAAAAGTAAAACAAGCAAACAAACAAACAAAAACCCAGACTTCAGTAATCAAAGTATAGGGACCAGGAAAACACTGGGACATTTCAAAAATCAGTGGAGGAGTTTGGAGGGAACTAAACAGTCCTCCCTTTCTTTGGCATTTTACTCTCTAGTCTCCAGGATGCCTGAATTTTAGCCATATTCTTTCTTGGGTAGTTTTGTAGGCCCAGCCTTGACTCCACAGGTTGCCTGTGGAGTCTTTTAGTTCCCACTTGAGACAGAAATGCCCAGGTCTGACTACACGGGCTGTACCATTAGGTGGTATACCCAGGGAATTCTGGCACTTGAAAGGAGGAAGCAGGAGGATCAGGATTTGAACTGTTTCAAGAAAACCAAACCACATCCAACAAAACAAACAAACACCAAAAGGGAGAAGCTCCCATCAAGAATTGCACAGCACAGGAACCTGAAGCCAGGCAGGACTAGCAGGGTGAGGTGGGAGCACTCTAGGGGTTGGGGAGGAGAAAGGCCAAGCAGAGAGCATCCTTGGTAGAAAAAAGGAAAGAATGAGGTTTGATGAGATGGTGGGAGAATCCACTCAAATGTCTTTCCTTCCCTTTGGATGAACTCAAGAACCAGGATGGGATCAAGACGATGAGAGAACATGGCTGAGAAGGTGACAGATAAAGAAAGGCAGTTGGGAAGGAAGTTTCTTCTTGTCAGCCCCTTCCCCTTCACATTATTTTCGACTTGTTTCCTCTATTTTTTTGTTTAGGTTTTTGTTTATTTTGTTGTTGCTCTAGACAAGGTCTCATGTAGCCGAGGCTAGCCTCAATCTCATTGTGTAGCCGAGGCTAGCCTCAATCTCATTGTGTAGTTGGGGATGTCCTTGAACTTCTGATCCTCCTTGTTTCCAACACCAGAGTCTTGGGATTACAGGTGTGGACCACCATGATGGGGTAAATGTCTATGTTTAAGATAGGCAAGGAATATAGTTGAAAATGAGAAAGTTTAGTTAGACTACATAAAAGAAAAAAGAAGATTGAAAAAGAAAAGGAAGAAGGGAATTGGGGGGTGCACATTTTTTTGTGATTTGTTCATAAAGATGAGCTTAAATAAAAAATTTCGCATGGACAAAATAATTCTTGTCTGAGTGTCTCTGCTATGAACAACTGCTTGAAAAGTAAAAGTCCCTGTAATTTGGCTTCTATATCATTATCCTCTGAAACTACCCTCCATTCATTGTTTCCATGATCTTCTCACCAAGGAGCAAAACATGGCCACCCTCATTTCCCCCCATCTTTCTTCAGGGTCTGACCGGAAACTGAGTCTCCTCCTAAAACTGTCACTGGCTCCAGAGGCAGCAGAACCTCCTAGGAGAACCTTCCATCCCTCTCTAACCCAAAGGGCAGAGATCCTTCCCCAGGGAGGTGGGGTTTTGTCCCAGGTGAAGCTGACATAAAGAAACCCTGCTCCCAACACTGCCCATATGGACATGACTTTCCTGGACAGGACACAGCTGCTGCACGAGTAAACTCACATGGCCTCTGACTGTATGCACAAGACCCTCACAAGGTCAAGCCAGACAAAAACTCCAGCAAAGAGAAGGGAAGGTCTCACAAAGTAATGGCCCTAGCTGAGTAGCTATCAGGCAATTGATGGATGCTGGGGATAGGAGAATGAAGCTTTTCCCCCACTACATTTATTTGTCTGTCTATCTATCTGTCTATCTATCTATCTATCTATCTATCTATCTATCTATCTATCTATCTATCTATCTATCTATCTATCTACCTATCTATGTATACATGTATATATGTATGTATATGTATGTGATATATATGTATATGAGGTATATGTACAAGTGAAATTATTACAGCACTTGTGTGCAGGTCAGAGGACAACTTGCAGAATTAGTTCTTTCCTTCTTCTATGTGGGTCCCAGAGGTCACTCTCTGGTTGTCAGTCTTGGTGACAAGTGCCCTTATCCCCTGAGCCATCTTGCTGGCCCACCTTTTTTTAAAAAAATTCAATCATATTATTATGAGGTGTGTGTATGCATGGATGTGGGCACTCATGGACCATGATGCATATTCTGTATTGCTTCTGTCACTATAAAACACTAACCAAAATCAGTTTGGGAAGGAAGTTTTATCTTAGAAGTTACAGCCTAACAGTGGAGGGCAGGAGCTTGAGGCAAGAACTGGGAGACAGGAACTGAAACAGACTACGGAGGAATGCTGCATACTTCCTTGCTCTCCATGGCTTGCTCAGCCTGCTGTCTTGTAAAACCTAGAACCATCTGCCTAGGGGTAGCTCTGCCCCTAGTGGCAGGGCCCTCCCACATCAATAATCAATCAAGAAAATGCCCCCACAGACATGCCCATAGGCCAATGTAATAGAGGTAAATTCTCAATTGTGGCTCCCTCTTCCCAGGTAACTCCAATTTGTGTCAAGTTGACAAAACCTAGCCAGCACCGTGTATTTGAGAGGTCAGAGGAGAGCTCTGGGGAGACGGCTCTCTTTTTTCCACAGGGGGCTCCAGAGAATAAACTTATGGTCCCAAGCTTCACAGTTAGTGAAAGCTTTTACATACTGAACTGTCACACAGGCCCACAATCCATTCCATAGAAGAGGAAGAAAATAAAGGTAGCTTCAACATCTGTGGAATTTAAGAAGCAAAGAAGAATGGTTTTATGAGTATAATCTTGGGTCAATGTAACTATGTAAGGACTGAAAGCCTCCCTCACAGTCACAGGTGAGGCCCAAAGATAGGACAGTTCTAATTACTTTCTTGTGAGCATTGATTGTGTTCTAAATCCTGGCTAATCTCTGGGATCAAAGAGTTTATTACAGTTCCTGATAACCCCTGAAAATTTATGTGTTTATGTGTACCTGTACATACACACATGGGTCCATCTCTGAAGGATATTCATGTACTCTTACTGTAGTCAACTCAGAATATCATGACCTGTGTTCCCTCCTAGAATAATGAAGTAGATGAATCCTGGAAAGCCTACTTAGCTAGAATCACAAAACTGACATGAGTCCCAATTCAGTTGCTGCTTTGGTATCTACAGATCAGTCGTTCAGTCAGTTTCTATGCTAATGTCCTAACCCATAATACTGGCTTATACTATAATGGCCTATACTATAAACACTACAATGTTACCACAAATATGGAGGCAGATTTGAAAAAGTGGCCTCTATAGGCCACAAATCAAGTTCACAGGCCAAGTCCTTTTAGATCAACAATGCCAAGCACAGTGGTCAGTATGTTGTGGCAAGCCTCTGAGGTGAGCATCATACTCCAGTCTAATAGCACTCTGAGGTAAGGCTGTAGGTTCATATGGACTCCAACTGGGTCTGAAGTATTTAGGGGTTAAGGGTTCACCAACTATGGTGGTTTGAATAGGTTTGGCCCCCATAGGGTCACGTGTTTGAAAGTTTGGCCCATGGAGAGTGGCACGATTAGGAGGTGCAGCCATGTTGGGGTAGGTGTGGCCTTGGAGGAAGTATGTCACTGTGGGGGTAGGCTTTGAGGTCGTCTGTGCTTAAGCATCTCCCAGTGTGGAATTCTGCTGCCTTCTGATCAAATGTAGAACCTTCAGTACCATGCTGCCTGCATGCTGCCATTGGTCCCACCATGGTAATAAATGGACTGAACCTCTGAAAGTGCCAGCCAATCCCAATGAAATGTTTTCCTTTATAAAAGTTGCCTTGGTCATGGTGTTTCTTCACAGCAATGAAACTCTAAGACAGAGAGAAAAGTGGAAGGAGGGTGAAGCTGTGAACTCTCAAGGCCTGGTCCCTGTGACCTCTTGAACAAGGCTACCTCTCCTAAGCCTCCCTAAACAGTGACAATGGGAATGAGTTCAGATAACTATGAGCCTGTGGGGCTGTTTCTCATCCAAGCCAACACAGTAAGGGAAAGCATGTTGTAGAAATAATAGAAGATACCACTTAGGCCCGACCTTTATTAGAAAAAAATAAATAAATAAAAGAAAAACCAAAAACCAAAACCCAAAACCCAAAACCAACCAAAATCCAAAACCCAAAACCCAAAATCCAAAAACCAAACCCATGGTTCAGAAGACAGAGGCTTTGATAATGTCCCACTACAAGAAACCACGGTAATCAGGGAGCATTCCAAATCTGAATTGCTTGAATTGGAATGTATTTATTTGTTTATTTGTTGAGGGGGAGAGGCTCCTGAGGCTGTGAGACTTGGGGCCAGATTGGACCAGTTTGAAGGTTGTGGAAGTGGAAAAGCTGAGGAAAACAGGTATCCATCCCTTCTTAAAATAGAGCTTGCATAACCTGAAGCATATGATGGGCTTAATAGAGCTGAGTTCATATGATAATTGAACAAGAACTTGAGCTGAACATGGTGATGCAAGTGGAGATGACAGCCTGCAGGAGACAGTTCTCTCCTTCAGCCATGTGAAAGGAGGATCAGGAGAAGTTAGGCCAATCAGGAAAGCAGGAATAGGCCCTATCAAGAGGGGTTGCCTCTCGATTCTGGGTTTGGTCCCTGCAATAATCCCAATTGTTACCAACTGCTATAGCTAGAGAAAAAGAGCTTACCTAAGGGATGATATTGTGGGTGGGACAAATCTGGGAGAAAGAGAGGGAGTCAGGAAGGGATAGGGGCAGGGAGCCTACTAAGAAACTCACCCTTGAGGGCTGGAGAGATAGCTCAATTGGTGGCTCATAATATAATGATATATTATATAATGATATAATGGGATCTGAGGCCCTCTTCTGGTGAGTCTGTAGACAGTATACTCACAAAAATAAATCTTTTTTAAAAAGGGTGGGGGCCATATCTATCAACTTGCACAAAGCTCAAGTCCAAGTGTGTTATTAGACGCGTTCTCACGACCGGCCAGGAAGAACACCACAGACCAAAATCTTCTGCGGCAAAACTTTATTGCTTACATCTTCAGGAGCAGGAGTGCAAGAAGCAAGAGAGAGAGAAAACGAAACCCCGTCCCTTTTTTAGGAGAGTTATATTTCGCCTAGGACGTGTCACTCCCTGATTGGCTGCAGCCCATCGGCCGAGTTGACGTCACGGGGAAGGCAGAGCACAAGTAGTCATAAAAACCCTTGGCACATGCGCAGATTATTTGTTTACCACTTAGAACACAGGATGTCAGCGCCATCTTGTAACGGCGAATGTGGGCGCGGCTCCCAACATCTCCCCCTTTCCTTTTAATAAGAGCAAATAGGCCACCCATATTAATGAGAGTGGAGATAGAGGTCAAATCCCCAGTGTGTAGGTAAAGGAGCCATGTACAGGATTAGCTCTTAGGCTCACAGGCTTTTACCCAGAGCAACCCTGACCTGCTCCCGTGTCGTTTTGCCTGGAGAGAAGGACACTTGGACACTCAACCTTCTTGAAAGATGACATGTCTCCCTAGAATAGGCTCATATATGCCGCAGAGCCTTTCTATTGCAGTGCTTAGCCGTGCAACTCTCTCGGGCTGCTGAAGCACACTCACTCTATCCCGTGCAATGAGTCTAGCCTCGTGAGATGTAAGAGCTGAGTGGCCAGCGACCTATTGCCTAAGCATAGATAACCATATATCAGGGGGAGCTCCATGTTCTAGTCCTGCAAGCGCCTGGGCAATAACCACCTTGTCTCTCCTAGTTTGGGCCTTAAGCTTACAGACCAATCAAAGAAGCAACACTAATCCACAGCAAAGTGTATCTCCAAATAATATTAATCCCACCCATTTTTTAAAGAAAGAAAATGCTGAGGAGATCCAATTGGGTAATCCTTTGGTCAGGGACAGGTCCAAGCGCGTGGAGTTGACCTGAAGTCTCAATTCCCGAAGGATCTGTTCAAATTCAGCCATCCAATTCTGTAACATATACTGAAAAAGACTTTTTGACAAATTAGCTGCCCTAGTAAATTTAACATACTGAATGGAAATAACACACAATCCCGGAAACTTTTGTTCACATCCCTGCTGAGTTATTTGTCATAATACATCTAGTTGTATCTGGACAAGATCTATGAGTTGATTAACCAGCATGAGACCTCTCTGTATCTTGACATTAGCTGAGGCCTGTTCATCTATGACTGTAGTCACTGAGGCTGACAAAGTGTTAATGGTGTCAGTTGTCTGGACCTGTCCAGACAGAGCCAAGGCTGTCTGAATCAAGGCTAAACCCAGTTCCTAGTTAGTGTAAAAAGGCAGGAGAATACTTGAGCATTATACATCACCGTCATTGGGAGTGGAAATGTCGACATTATCCCCCAACGCTGCTCTCTCTTTATTATTGACGCCCTGGACATCACCAAGACGATGGACATCAGTATTCCCTTGGTCAGTCTGGATTTTTCGGGTGAGTCTTTCTGGTATCCAAAATGGGTTGTCTTCATTCTGTGGGAAAACACAGATAGCTCCCCTGGATCTTATCAAAATAGGATCCGGGCCATACCATTTATTATCAAGGACATTTTTCCATTTAACCATCTCATTGGGCCTATCTGGCTCTGAACAATGACGTTCAGCCGCAGTATGGCCATGAGCATCAATATTTAAAAAATTGAGTGTAAAGAGTGCCAAAGACACCGACACTCTTGGTGCTCGGGGTAAAATCTCTTCAATTCCCCTCTTCTGTTTTATAAGATAGGCTTTGAGGGTGCGATGCGCACGCTCAACAATACCCTGTCCTTGAGGGTTGTATGGAAGTCCAGTCAGGTGGGTCACGTCCATCTGACGGCAGAACTGCTGGAATTTTTGAGACGTATAAGCTGGTCCATTATCAGTCTTAAGGAGTCTGGGTTTCCCCCAAGCACTCCATGCCTCAAGACAATGTTGAATCACATGTGAGGCTTTTTCTCCGGTTAACGGAGAAGCAAACATGATGCCAGAACATGTGTCAATGGACACATGGAGATATTGAAGTTTTCCAAAGGAAGAAACATGTGTAACATCCATTTGCCAGACCTGTAGAGGTCGAATACCGCGTGGGTTAATTCCCACATGAGGAACTGGCAAGAACTCACAGCAGCTTTGACATTGAGTAACAATGTCACGGGCTTCTTTTCTTGTCAAGGAGAAACGACTGCGTAATGTTTCAGCCGTCACATGAAAATTGTTATGAAAATTTCTTGCAGCCTCTACCGGGGATGATAGGGCAGCAGCCACCACTTTAGTGGCCTTATCTGCCAAATCATTTCCCAGAGCCATGGGGCCAGGTAGGCCTGAATGGGCTCTAACATGAGTAATATAAACAGGAAATCTTCTAGATAACAAAACTAATTGTATTTGCTGAAAAATATTGGCAACTCTACTGGAAGGCTTAATCACTCCAGCCACTTCTAAAAGATTTACTGCATTAACCACATAACAGGAATCTGACACAATATTAAGGGGTTCTAAAAAGGTTTTTAAAACTTCTAAAACCACTAAACATTTTACCACTTGAGGTGAATTTTCATTATATTGTTTGGATACCACTTTACCATTAGCCACATAGGCACCTATGCCAGTTTTTGATCCATCAGTATATACCACAATCCCATTTTTAAGTGGGTTTCTTACTGTTATTTGTGGAAAAACAACAGATTGATTTTGGGCAAACTGTAAGATTGGATGTTTTGGATAATGGTTATCTATTTTTCCTGAAAAGGAGGTAACTAAAACTGCCCAATCATTAGATGTGGCTGCCAAGGTTTGAACCTGTGCAGCGGTATAAGGTACAATTAAAAGATATGGACTTTGCCCAAAGTGGGTGATTGCTGCTTTTAGGCCTTTAAGGGCAAGCTGTGCAATTGCATCAGGATACCAATCTATTATTTTAGCTGGGGATACGTTTGGATGGATCCACAACAATGGCCCATTCTGCCACAAAACTGCGGTTGGCAATTGTGCTGTCTTAAAGACACACAAACTGAAAGGCTGCGAATCCTCAATACGTTGTAATTGTGCATTCTGTAAGGCTTTTTCCACCTTTTGTAAGGCCTGGTTAGCAGCTAGAGTAAGAGTCCTAGGGGAGGAGATATGAGGATCTCCTTCTAAAATACCAAACAAAGGCCTTAACTCAGCGGAAGGAATCTTTAAAAAAGGTCTGAGCCAATTAATATCTCCCAACAGCTTTTGAAAATCATTTAAGGTATGGAGGTGATCTCTTCTTCTCTCTACCTTTTGGGGCACAATCTTATCTGGGGACACCACAGAGCCCAAGAATTGTCCTGTATCAGAAATTTGGACCTTTTCTGTGGCTATCTGTAAACCCCACTGACTTAAAGTTTTAAGTAGAAAAGGATATGCCTTTTGTATTTTCCTTTGTTCCTCTCTGGGAATGAATGAGTCTGCGCACTGCCTCTCTGCGCAGGGCTGACGCACTACGCAGGGCGGGGACTCCACATAGGGCGGACCTTGAAGCCGACTGCCCTGAGGCCAATCAGCAAACTGGCCTTCGCCAGCCGCTTTTGGCTTCCTTAACTGATTAGCTAGCACTTTACCTGGCTGGTACCCTTTTTTCTCATAATGAGCTGCTTCTTCCTCCCAGTCTGTTTCTTCAGAGGAGAATTCTTCATCTGCTTCAGAGCTACTAAGAGCTGGCTCCCCGAGCCCATCCAGCGATGAGCACAGGCTCCTTTTCCTAGAGACCTCCGCTAATTGATCTTTCTTCTTTTCCCTTTTTCCTCTTTTTCTTCTAATCTCTCTCCAGGTATTCCTACCTAACCTTAACTTTTCCTCGGGTTCAAGACCCTTGGAAAGGCCTGTATACTTATTTTGTGTACCATATTTCCTCTTTGTTCCTACTCTCTCTCCCCGCTTTACTTCTGATAGCTTGTCCTGAATTTCCTCTAGAATTTTCAGCCCTATCTTAATCACTTGATAACATGTGAAAAGGAACAAAAGGGCTCCTAACACCAGAAAAAAATTCAAGGCCAAACATATTCCACTTTACTTCTGATAGACTGTCTTGAATTTCCTTAGAAAGTTCAAGACCAGACTTACCTCGTAAAGCTGTACTCACTGGTACTCTCGTTCCCCAGCTGAAAAGTTCTGAATTCATACAGTTGAATCCTTCTTAACAGTCTGCTTTACGGGAACCTTTATTACCGCGACCCGCAGTTCTGGTTCTGGAATGAGGGATCTTCCTTGCGCCAGTCCCGAGTTTTTTCTCGTCCCGGAATTCGGCACCAATTGTTATTAGACGCGTTCTCACGACCGGCCAGGAAGAACACCACAGACCAAAATCTTCTGCGGCAAAACTTTATTGCTTACATCTTCAGGAGCAGGAGTGCAAGAAGCAAGAGAGAGAGAAAACGAAACCCCGTCCCTTTTTTAGGAGAGTTATATTTCGCCTAGGACGTGTCACTCCCTGATTGGCTGCAGCCCATCGGCCGAGTTGACGTCACGGGGAAGGCAGAGCACAAGTAGTCATAAAAACCCTTGGCACATGCGCAGATTATTTGTTTACCACTTAGAACACAGGATGTCAGCGCCATCTTGTAACGGCGAATGTGGGCGCGGCTCCCAACACAAGTGGATCAAGGACCTCAACACAAAACCAGATACACTGAATCCAATAGAAGAAAAGGTGGGAAAGAGCCTTGAACTCCTTGGCACAAGGGAACATTTCCTGATCAGAACTCCAATGGCTCAGGCTCTAAGATCAAGAATTGATAAATGGGACTTCATGAAACTGGAAAACTTCTGTAAGACAAAAGACAGAGTCAATAGGACAAATTGGTAATCTACAAACTGGGAAAAATCTTCACTAACCCCACATCGGATAGAAGGCTCATATCCAAAATATATAAAAACTTCAAGAAACTTCCAAAAAAAATCAAATAATCCAAATAAAAAAAATTGGGGCACAGAGATAAACAGAGAATTCATAATAGAAGAATCTCAAATGGCTGAGAAGTACTTAAAGAAATGTTCAAACTAAAGAAGCAAATACACCCAGGTGGCAGGAAATAATCAACTCGGGGCTAAAATCAACCAAGTAGAAAGGAAAAGAATCAACAAAACTAAGAGCTGGTTCTTTGAGAAAATCTTTATCTTCTTTGCTTCTCTCTCTCTCTCTCTTTCCTTCTTTCTTTCTTTGCTTTTTATCAAATATAGTCAACAGGAATCAAACTGAAAAAAGGAAACTTCAGTTGACAAAATGTCTCCATCAGATTGTCTAGTAGGCAAAAGATCATTGAGTATTTTGTTGACTGGTGATTTACATTGCAAGTGCCATCCCTGAACAGACGGAATAAGAAATCAGGATGCACAAGATAGTAATTCTATTCTTTCATGATCTTTTCTTCAGTGCATGCCTCCAAGATCATGTTTGATTTCCTGTCCTGACTACCATTCATAATGTACTGCAAGATATAAGATGAAATAAACTTTTCTCCAAAAAGTTACAAATCTCTGGCATGAAATAATTTTAATAATCAACAATAAAATACTTACGACATTGGTGTAATTTTTTTAAAAAAATCTAGGATTATCTTCTTAGATCTAAATATGTTTTCTCAATCCTAAGGAATTTAATCTTAACTGTGAGACTATACTTATCTTGTCTTCAACTCCATCAGAAACGTGAGAGGAAATAAATATTATGTGAGTATGCAAGAAGTACAGTGCAAGCAGCTTCCAAATCAATGGAAATGAGAGAGACTGCTGGCTGCCTGGACAATCAACTTAATTTTTTTAAGTCATGAGAGCATCCATCTTTTTTTTTTTTTTTTTTGGTAGGTTCCACATTGGATTCTTAGAAGGTTCTTTATTTTGACTTAAAATATCCTATAATTTCTCTTCTATGGCCTTCAATCTAGCATTTAATATTTTAGTCTTCTCTTTCGCTAAGTTTGTTTTATTCTCATCTCCCTTAAAGACAATAAATGAAATTATAATCATTACTGAACAAAAAGGAAAAAATAAAACAATGAAATAGTCAAAGTTCTTAGTCATCAGGGAAATGCAAATAAAAATGACTCTGAGATTCCTCCTTATACTAACCAGAATGGCTAAGATCAAAAACTCAAGTGACAGCACATGCTGGCGAGGATGTGAAGGAGGAACGCTCTTCCTTTGCTGGTCGGATTGCAAGCTGGTACAACCACTCTGGAAATCAATCTGGAGGTTACTCAGAAAGTTGGAAGTAGTTCTACATGAAGACCCAGCTATACCACTCTTGGCCATTGTCTTAGTCAGGATTTCTATTCCTGCACAAACATCTTGGCCAAGAAGCAAATTGGGGGGGAAAGGGTTTATTCAGTTTACATTTCCATACTGCTGTTCATCACCAAGGAAGTCAGGACTGGAACTCAAGCAGGTCAGGAAGCAGGAGCTGATGCAGAAGCCATTGGAGGGATGTTCCTTACTGGCTGACTTCCCCTGGCTTGCTCAGCCTGCTCTCTTATAGAACCAAGATTACCAGCCCAGAGATCGTCCCACCCACAAGGGCCCTTTCTCCCTTGATCACTAATTGAGAAAATGCCTTACAGTTGGATCTCATGGAGGCATTTCCTCAACTGAAGCTCCTTTTTCTGTGATAACTCCAGCTGTGTCAAGTTGACACAAAACTAGCCAGTACAGCCATATACCCAAAAGATGCCCACCATACCACAAGGACACTTGCTCCACTATGTTCATAGCAGCCTTATTTGCAATAGCCAGAAGCTGTAAACAACCCAGATGTCCTTCAACTGAAGAATGGATACAGAAAATGTGGTTCATTTACACAATGGAATACCACTCAGCTATTAAAAACAAGGACATCATGACTTTTGCAGGCAAATGGATGGAAGCAGAAAATATCATCCTGAGTGAGGTAACCCAGACCCAAAAGTACACGTATGGTAGCTACTCACTATAAGTGGATATTAGCCCAAAAGTACAGAACATCTAGGCTACATCCCACAGACTGCAAGAAGGTTAACAAGCAGAAGGGCTCTAGTGAGGAGGCTTCAATCCCACTTAGAAAGGGAGAAGAAAATAATCATGGGAGGCAGAGGGAGGGATGGAGCTGGGTGGGAGAGGGGAGGAGGAGGGGAAAGCAGGGCAGGATCAGGTATGGGGGAAGGGGGAGACAGGCTGGACTGTAAAAACTACATATAAGTAAATTTTTAAAATCCCACCCAGAATCCCTGGGTTGACTCTCAGCTTTGAGGCCCTTCTCATCTTCTTGATGAGAGCTGTTTGTGTTATTTCATGTTACTTTTTTAAAAAGATTTATTTATTTATTACATGTAAATACACTGTGGCTGTCTTCAGACACACCAGAAGAGGGCGTCAGATCTTGTTACGGGTGGTTGTGAGCCACTATATGGTTTGCTGGGATCTGAACTCATGACCTTCAGAAGAGCAGTTGGTGCTTTTACCCGTTGAGCCATCTCACCAGCCCACGTTTTTTTTTTTTTTTTTTGAGATTATAATATAATTACATCATTTCCCCCTTCCCTTTCCTCTCTCCAAACCCTCTCATATATCCTTCCCATTGTTTTCTTTCAAATTCATGAGCTTTTTAAAAACAAAACAAAACAAAATTTGGTTGTTATTACACACATGAAAGTGTATATGTATATTCCTAAATGTGTAAATGCAATTGGCTCAGCCTGTATGATATTAGTTGTATATATATGTTTTCAGTGCTGACCACGTGGTATGGGATAACAACTGCAGTGCTCTTCCTAGGGGAAGACAATTTTTCCCAATCCCAGCATTTCTTAGTTGGCTGCAGGTGGGGGTGTAGCCTCCCTGGCTTTCCCTCATCCGTGTTAACATGGCGACTGGTGTCATTACTCAGGTCACATTTAGGCAGCTATATTGGAGAGACTTCATGGATGTGCAGCTTCTGGGAGACACTGTCTCATAGCAAATTCCTTGATTCCCTGGATCTTACAATCTTCCCGTTCTCTCCTTCACAACGATCCCTGAGCTTAGTTGCAAGAGTTGTTTTGTAGCTGTATCTGCTGGGATTGGGCTGTACAACTGCAATTTGATTGGTTGCAGTTTTCTGTAATGATCGATGTCAGTTGCCAAGGGAAGTTTCCTTGATGAGGGGTGAGGACTACGCTTACCTGTGGATGTAAGAGAAAATATTTAGAATGTAGTTAGGGATTGTGCTGGATAGCTTATGTCAACTTGACACAAGCTAAAGCCATCTGAGGGGGTGGGGTGGGGTGGGGAGAGGAGTAGGCAAGCCCCATAGGGTGTTCTTTTAAATTCAGGATTGATGTTCCAGGGAGCAAATTCATTGTGGGTGGTGCCTTTTTCTGGGGTGGTGGAGCTGGGTTATATAAAAACCAGACTGAGCAAGCCACAAGGAGCAAGCCAGGAAGCAAGTAGCACCCCTCAAAGGCCTCTCCATCAGCTCCTGCCTCCAGACTTCTGCCCCGCTTAAGTTCTTATCCTGACTTCCTTTGACTACGAACAGTGTTGTGAAAGCACAAGTGGAACAATTGTTTTCCTCCCCAAATTGCTTTTGGTCATGGTGTTTCATCCCAGTAATAGAAACCTTAAAGAAGGCAGGGACCATGATGGCTTGGTAAAGTGTTCTGTGTGTCTCTTTTAATCGTTTGCCTTTCTGTTTGCTGCCCCACACCTCCCACCTGTCACCGTTCTCTCCTTGGTGTCTGCTGCTGCTGCTCTTCCTTTCACAGCTCTGTATACTGTCTCTCACAGAGGTCCAACCCATCCTCTGTCATCCCACAGAACAAACCCCGCTGATTCCCTAACCAGCTTCCTCTTTTTCCCAGTCCACACATAACAATATGGGTCCCAGGGACCAAACTCAGGGTGTCAGCCTTGGCAGCAAGTGACGTTACCCCCTGAGCCACTCAGATTCTAATATATGCAAAGAACTTGTTACTAGAGAGAAACAGGGCAAATTAACGGAATGTAGCAACATCCACCCATGTTTCTAAAGGTCTAAGTGACATCTATAGTCATGCGGTGGAAATACAGAAGTCCTCATAAATATCAGGGTGTGGTGCAGGCAACCACAGTTGGGAGAGTGAAAGCTTATTATAAACCCAAGTTTTCAGCATCTTCACTGTTAAAGTTAGGTAAAGCATAGCTTTCACATAGTCATTACATGAACAAGGTTATACTTTAACTACTGTTTCTTCCAGGTAAAGACTTTAAGATTATATGTGAGCCTATTTTTTTTTTTTTGTAAATATAAGTAACAGAACCATGTGCAGAGTGGTTTTTAAAAAATAATGCTGATGGTTGTTACAGAGGAGAAATATACACTATACATCTAAAGAAAGTTATTGGAGATGAAGGGGAAAGGATTCCTATAGAACCAGGAGTGTTTTCTCTGGCTTACTCCCTTGTAAGCTTCTTAGCTGAGGCTTGTCCTTCCCTGTTCAAAGTCTATCTTCTCCAGGATATTGCTGGAAACTCCCTAAACCCAACACAGTATGTATCCCTGCAGTTTGTGTGTTGTATCATCCCCTTCGCCCTTAACAGGATTGTTGAATCAAAGTTGGGGAGGGCACCGAGTTGGGAATAAAACCGAGAACAGTCAACCATATTAATAAATGCCTGCCAGATGGCTCTGCTGGTAAAAGCGTGCCACTAAGTCTGACAATGGAGTTTGATCCCTGGAACCTCCCTGGTGGAAGGAGAAAGGCAACTCCCACAAGTTATCTGACCTTCACATATGTGCTATGGGCGTGCATGTATGTGTGCCCCCACACAAAGTAAGTACAAATGCAATAAGAATGTTTGAAAGGCTTCCCTTTGGAGGGAAGGGATAGAGGCAAGTCAGTGTAGATGTTACCCTTGTCTGATGGTCACTGGAGTTCACTGTCACTTGACAACAGTTAGGGCTGTGGGTAATAGAGAGAGGAAAATGGAGGAGGGGTATGAGAATAAAGTGTAATGACATGTGCATATGAAAATGTCATAATTATAAGGGGAGGAGTGGGGTGGGTATAATCAAAGTACACTGTATGAAATTATCTAAGAATTAATAACAATATTTACAAAAGAAAATGTCATAATTAAGTCCATTACTTTGCATGTTAACTTAAAAGTCAATAAATTTTAGAGGCTGGAAATATGGCAAAGTGGTTAAGAGTATGCACTGCACTTCCAGAGAATCTGGGTTCAATCTCCAGCACTTATGCCAAGCGACTCATAACCACTTGTACTCCAGTTCCAAGGGATTCAATATTTTCTACCCTATCTCTCGGAGGGCATGCATATATGTGGCTACACACACACACACACACACACACACACACACACACACACACACACACACACTCACACACACACACACACACAGATGTTGTTAAAAATAAATACAAAAATTAAATCTAAGCACTTGAAGATAAAATATGAGATTTGAGAACTAAACAAATTCAAGGTGGTGGAAAAGGACAGTGTCTCTTCAACTTGATTTGACAAAAATTCTTAGTGCAACAATGATTGTCAGCTAAAGAAAGAATGCTTCGACTCAAAGAAGGCGCTGCTTGGTGAAGTAGGGCATAAGGAAGCAAATGTGGGCAATTAACACTTAGCACCATCCAATTTAAAGACAAGATGAGAGGGCTGGAGAGATGGCTCAGTGATTAAGAGCTTTCAGAGGTCCTGAGTTCAATTTCCAGCAACCACATAGTGGCTCATAACCATCTCTAATGAGATCTGACACACTCATTTGGCACACAGGTGTACATAGGGATAGTACACTGATATACATAAAATAAATAAATAAATCTTAAAACAAAAGACAAGGTGAGTTTGGGCTTGGAAACCATCTCACTTAAACTTTTTCTTTGTTGTGAGCAAAGATAAACCTCACGCTTTCCCCAAATCCCAGCAGAAACGGCTTTAGGATTCAGTGACTGTTTCTAGAAGCCGAGTCCAATTTTAAATTTTGTTTTATTTCTGTTTTCTTTTTAAAAAGAATTATTTGTTTTATGTGTATGTGCATACTGTAGTCGTCTTCAGATACACCAGATGGTTGTGAACCACCATGTGGTTGCTGGGAATTGAACTCAGGACTGCTGGAAGAACAGTCAGTAAACTTAAAACTGCTGAGCCATCTCTCCAGCCCTGGCTTTTTCTTTTTTTTTCTTTTTCTTTTCTTTTCGTTTGTTTGCTTGTTTCGAGACAGGGTTTCTCTGTGTAGCCCTGGCTGTCCTGGAAGTCACTTTGTAGACCAGGCTGGCCTCGAACTCAGAAACCCGCCTGCCTCTGCCTCCCAAGTGCTGGGACTAAAGGCGTGCGCCACCACACCCAGCAGCTTTTTATTTTTTGAAATAAGATCTCATTATGTAACCCCAGCTGTTTTGGAGCTTGGTCTCAAAAACACAGCGATTCTCTTGCTTCTGCCTAACTGCTTGGACTTTGGGCATAGAAGTATGTCTGTCAAATTTGTAATGTATATGCTTATAATTCGGTCTGGAAAGTGTGTGCCTTATTAAACCTGTTATATAAGAATTACAGGAAGCTGTAGTTTTGGATTAGGTTTCTACACTATGACTCAATGGGGGAAAACTAAAAATGGAAGCTGGTGTGGTAAAGCATGCCTTAACCCCACAGCAAGCACCAGGAATATAGAGGCAGGAGGATCACTTCAAATTCAAGGCCAGCCTAGTCTACATATTGAGTTCTAGGTCATCTGGGACTTTGTAGTAAGTAAGACCTTAACTCAAAGAGCCAAACCAACTGGCCAACCAACCAAATAAAACAAACAAACAAACAAAACAACAACAAAAACCAACCCATGAGGGTGAAAGCTTCCTAATACCTAGCTGCTCGCCTGAACTGAGAAATCGGATCTTAGGGATGGAGGGCACAGTTGACACAACCCAGTTTCAATGGCTGTGACACGGAAGATGCCTTTGCTTCAAGCTTGTACAAAAAAGTTACTAAAATTACTTGGCATTAACTAATTATTTAGTTAACTCTGCCTCCCGAGTGCTGGGATTAAAGGCATGCGCCACCACGCCTGGCGTGATGAGTATTCTTGCTTGTCAACCTGACACATGTGGAAGAAAGGAAACCTCAAATAAGAAATTGCCTCCATCAAATTGGCTTATGGGCATGTTTATGGGGCGTTCATTATAATACTACTAATAACTGTTACTATTAATTGGTGAGGAGGGCCAAGGACACTATGGCAGTACCACCATGGCATTCAGGCCTAGGCTGTACAGGCAAGATGAGCAGAAGCAGAAAGCCAGCCAGTAAGCAGCATTCCTCTAATGTGTCCTCTAATTTGGCTTCCCACGGTGATGGTAGACCTGTAGAAGAAATAAACCTTTTCTTCCCCAAGTTGTTTTGTCAGTTTGTTCATTTTTTTTTAAAACCACAGCAATAGAAAGCAAAAAAGAACATCTCATGCTAGCAACTTTGAATAGCCCTGGGTTTTAGATTTTCAGTCTTGTGGTAAGAATCGTAGACTCATCATCCCTTTCCCTATAGAGAGATGTCAATTAAGACTGATGGCTATTAATATGGATGGTATTGCGTTCTAGGGATGGTTTTAGAACTCTCTCTCTCTCTCCCCCCCACACACACATTTATTTCTCACAATTAGGATAATTTTTAGCATTTAATATTTAGTAGGTGGGACTTAAGAGTGCTAGACCCTTAGTAACTGTGCAGAGCACTTCTACAGTGAGGGGCATTCTTGTGCTTACAACTTTGAATGATTCTGCCAGTCATTCATGCACATTAAAAATCCATGGGGCTATGAGATGGTGGCATGCATTTTAATCCTAGCACCCAGGAAGCAGAGGCAGGCAGATCTCTGAGTTAAAGGCCAGCCTCGTCTACAGACTGAGTTCCAGGATAGCCAGGGCTACACAGAGAAATCCTGTCTCGGAACTACAACAAAATCTATTAAAATTACTATTTATCTTTAGGGGTTTTTCATTTTTATATTTATTTATTTACTCACTTACTTATTTTATGGAGGCAAATGCTCCCTAAGGAATCTGGCTTGAACTTGAGATCCTTCTGCTTCAGCCTTTAAAATCTCTGGAATTATAAGGGTATATTACCTGGCTAGTAGTAATTTACATACAAAACAGACCTCCACCCACACACTCCACTTTGTATTTATGAGTTTTGCCTCTATGTATGTCTGTGCACCACCTTCATGCCAAGTGCTCTTGGAGTTTAGAAGAGGTCACCATGGGTAATTAGAGTTACCAATGGTTGTGAGGCATGATGTGGGTGCTGGGTACTGAACCTAGGCCTTCTGCAAAAACAGATTCTCTTCATTTCTGAGCCATTAGAGGGCAGCCTGGTCTACATAGTGAGCTGCAGGCCAGCTGGGGTTATATAGATAGACCTTGTCTAAAAATAAAAGCCCAAATCCCCAAAATCAAAATTTAAAAAAATTTGTTGCTGGGCGTGGTGGTTGGTGGTGGGGTATGCCTTTAAATCCCAGGAGATGGGAGGCAGGGGCAGGCGGATCTCTGTGAGTCAGAAGCCAGCCTGGTCTAAACAGTGAGTTCCAGGACATCCAGGGTTACATAGAGAGACCCTGTCTGAAAAAGAAAGAAACAATCAAAAGGGTTTGGTTTATTATCTCAGGTAGTTTGTCGCAGTAACAAAAAGATAACATAATGAACTCAAATAGCATGAGTAGAGTTAACTCTTTGATCTTCCTGCCAGAGCCTTCTAAGTACTAGGATTACATGTGTGTGCCACCATTCTGAATCATATTTTCAGAGGTTTTCAGTCAAGGATCTCTTGACCCTCTTGCTTTGGCCTGTGGCAAAGCAGTTCACGGATGGGGTGGAGTGGGATTGAGTGGGGTGGCGACAGACGAAACTGTTTACTTTCATGGTGGATGAAAGGAAGCAAAAGGGAGAGAAGGGGCCTGACTTTCAAAGGTCAGCCAAGGGCACACTCTCAGCGATCTTTCTTTCTAAACGTTTCACCACCTCCCAACAGCTGCCCAAGGCTGGCATGATTTTAGCACATAAGCCTCTGGGGTATTTTCAGGATACATAATAGCATCAGAGCATGATTGTATTGGGTGGAAATACAACTCGGTTGGTAAAGTTGGCCTAGCCGGAAGTATAAATCCCTAAACTGTGCAAATCAAACCGGGTGTGGTTAGCACAACCCTATAATCCCGGCATTTGCGATATCCTACACGCGGCAGCCCCGCCCTCAGCCCCGCCCTGCCCCCAGCCCCGCCCCTCCCTCGCCCAGCCTCACCCCTTGGCCTCACTAGGGTGTTGGTTTTCTTTCAGTTCTCTGCTTCCAACCAGTCCACTGGCTGACCCAGGCCGGTTTCTGCTCCCCGTTGCGGAGAACCAACGCGCCTCTCATTGCGCACAGCTTTTCCAATCCTGAGCGCAGGTAGAGCCCTGGCCGAGACCTGTGTCAGCTGGACTCCCGGAAGGACCTCTGGGCGAGCGTGGTGCAGCCGCTTAGTCCTTCCGGGCGGCTGGCAGGGAGGTGGGGTGGCCTTAGTGGGGCGGAGGGATAGATGCTCAGAGAGAATGGGTTCCTTTTGCCTTAAAGAATCCTAGGAGGGAGTGACTGTAACAAATGAAGAGTGTTGTGATCACTTTTGGCAACAGAAACTCACTAGACTGACACGTTTAACAGTAATGGACACTAAGGTGCCAACGCGGTAGGCCTCCACGACTTCCTAAGAAAAGAATAGCGTCTGAAGTATGGCTTCAGGTGCAAGGCCAAAGAAAAGGGACCGGGGTAGGAGTGGAGGCAGGTATACATACAAACTAGTGTATACACAGAATGTCAGTATAAAACTATCAATACCAGTTATCTCTGGAACTTGGGGAAGAACTTTTAAGCTTTCAGAAGTTAATCAGAATCTCTATAAACTCCAGAGAGGAAAAAAATTACATGTCTTTATTTCTCTGTTAACTTAAAATTTTAATTGAGAACTTGTTTTTCACTCTTGGATTATGCCAGATGTGGCTGTGTATGTCTTAATCCTAGCACTGGGGAGGCAGAGGCAGGTGGCTCTCTGTGAGTTGGAATCTGTATAGTAGTTCCAGGTCAGTCAGACCTTTTTAGTGAGACCTTGTTTCAATACATACATACATACATACATACATACATACATACATACATATTGGATTAATTCTGAAATTCCTTATTACTCGTTGGGTGTGTATATGTGTGTATGTGTTTGTTTGTGTGTGCAAGAGTATGTGCATATGCGGATATATATACGGGTATGTGGAGACTAGAACTCCACACCAGGTGTCTTATTCTATTGCTTCTCGAGTTACTTTTGGTAGGCTGGCTGGCCAGCTTGATGTAAGAATCTGCCTGCCTTTCAGTGTTGGGATTACAGTCATAGACTACTGAGCCTTACTGTCATCTAGATGTTTTATCAACTGACCTATCTTTCTAGCTTCCCACCTTTTTTTTTTTTTTTTTTTTGGACAAAGTCTCCTATATTCCAGGGTGATTTTGATCTTTTAACTTGCTATGTAGCCAAGGATGACCTTTGAACTCCTAACCCTTCTGCCTCGGCCTCAAGTGCTGGGAGTGCAGGTGTATGCCAGCCCAGCCCTCACTACTTTTTTTTTTTCCTTGTAGTACAGGGACATGAGAGGAATAGCAAGACACATTTTCTTTTGAGAAAGAGAGTGTCAGTGCTCACGTGGACCTGGAATTTGCTATGTAGCCCAGGCTGGCCTCCATGTTCTTATGGTCTCCTTTTCAGCTGTGATTCTAGACAGGTCACCGCTATGCCATGCCAGGCTTCTCTCTAAGCTTTTGCTTTCCCTTTTCCCCCCTGTCCCCTTAGAATTACGCCTGGATAAATCTAAAAGGGGGGGGGGCAGCAAGATGGTTAAAAGTGATGGCTGTACAACACTGCAATACCGACCACTGGAGTTCAATCCCCACATCCCACTGTAGGGGGAGAGAACCAACTCCCAAGGATTGTCCTCCAGCCTCACACATGCTGTGACACGCATGGCCAAACTTATAGACACACCTGTCTTCCCCTCTCCCTCTCTCAATACACACACACACACACACACACACACACACACACACACACACACACACGATAATAATAATAACAATAACATAATTTTAAGAAGTAGAAATATTTGTTTGTTGCCTATCACTGGCACAAACAGATGAGTATGGAGTTGATATGTTTCTAGTGCATCTCATTACCTGTTTTTTTTCTTCTAGGCATATGTTGATTGTTCTTCAGCTATGGAGAAGCTCTGTGGGCATGTGCCTGGCCATTCAGACATCCTCTCCTTGAAGAACCGGTGCCTGACCATGCTCCCTGACCTCCAGCCCCTGGAGAAAATACATGGACATAGATCTGTCCACTCAGACATCCTTTCCTTGGAGAACCAGTGTCTGACCATGCTCTCTGACCTCCAGCCCACGGAGAGAATAGATGGGCATATATCTGTCCACCCAGACATCCTCTCCTTGGAGAATCGGTGCCTGACCATGCTCCCTGACCTCCAGCCTCTGGAGAAGCTATGTGGACATATGTCTAGTCATCCAGACGTCCTTTCTTTGGAAAACCAATGTCTAGCTACTCTCCCCACTGTAAAGAGCACTGCATTGACCAGCCCCTTGCTCCAGGGTCTTCACATATCTCATACGGCACAAGCTGATCTGCATAGCCTGAAAACTAGCAACTGCCTGCTCCCTGAGCTTCCTACCAAGAAGACTCCATGTTTCTCTGAGGAACTAGACCTTCCACCTGGACCCAGGGCCCTGAAATCCATGTCTGCTACAGCTCAAGTCCAGGAAGTAGCCTTGGTATTTGCTTTTGGGTGCTCATCTTGACTCTAGCCTTTTTTTTTGCTATATGTTCTGTTAGTAGATTGATTTCAGTGCCTTAGTTTCCACCTCTGATGATCTGTGTCTGGGGACCTTCTTTTCTCGGCATTTTTGGTATCAGCCTTTTGGGTTTTTTTGGATAGTTCTAGGAATTGAACCCAGAGGCATGCACATGGTAGGTAGGCACTCTATTACTGAGTCTCTCATGACCTTTCTGAAGTACTCTTTACCTCAGGGCTGTTTTCATTGGCATCTTTATTCTTATCAAATATCTAGTGATTCTGGGTAATAGATCTTGCCTCTAGAAAGCCTCTGATCAAGAAGAAATCCAACATGATTATCATAACAAAGTTGTGCCTCAAAGGATGGCTTTGAGGTTAGACATGCTGATCTGTCTGTATCTGAGATCACTTCCTTGAATGCTCCTGTGTTTACACATGTAAGCACATTTAGTTCATAGATCAGAATTAGCAGACAGGACTGCATTTCCTCTGTGGATACGTGGGGAAAAGTTAACCTGAACTTATTGTATCTTAGCTAACTATAAAGTATATAGTATACAGTTTGCCTTAGGCAAAGCTAATATTCCCCCTGGAGCTTTGAGTTCCTCATCTTTCAAATCAAGTCAGTGAAAAATGTGCTTCACAAGGTTCTGGTCCAAAGTACAGCTGCTATTGCCCTTACGTGATTTGCAGTTTGTAGAGTCAGACATACCTTAGTCCACCAAATCTTTCAACAGCCCTCTCAGGGAGGTGATAGTGAATGAAGAAGCTTGGGGCTTCTGGGGAATAGACTTGGGGCTTGGCATTCTTCTGACTCAGAAAGCACCATAATGAGTTTAGAAGGTATGTGAGATGCCCCCGGCTCCCAGACTTGCAGTCATGAAATGGCAGCGGGGAAGACCACAGAGCATCTGAGAAAAAACCCAGAAGGCTGGGTAGAGAAAAGGTAGTGTGATAAAGAGCACCAAGCTGGGGTAAAGGGAGAGGGTTTATTAGTTTAGAGATTTGGACCTTTCATATTTCTAAGAGATACTTTCCTACCCCTCTGTTGGAGGGCTGTGCATGCATTCGTGGTGCAATTTTATAACAGCCACTGTTCGTAGGGTCAATGGTGTGTCTCCAAAGAAAAGGAATTTCAAGAAGAAGAAAGCACAGAAGTCCCAATGCCTTTGTACAGTCTAAGCTTGGAAGAAGAAGAAGTGGAGGCACCGGTCTTAAAACTCACATCTGGAGACTCTGGCTTTCATCCTGAAACCACTGACCAGGTCCTTCAGGAGAAGAAGGTAGAACTTCCAGAGTTGAGAGGTTGATGGTGGAGGGAAGGGTGAGGCTGGAGACCTGAATTGGGGCATCTCCCCATGTGGAACATGGTAGAGGGAAAAGATCCCGTTTCCTGCTTCCTAATCTACTTGTTCAGCCTCTCAGTTGAATAGACATCTTTCTGAACCTTGGTCCACATTCTCTGTACCTATTTATTTATTATTTATTTATTTATGCCTATGAGTATTTGCCTACATTTGTAGGTAGGCACTGTTTGTATCTTGTGCTTGTGGAGGTCAGGAAGGACGTCAGACCCCTCTGGGCATGGTGGCCCATGACTTGTATTCTGAGTATTTGGGAGGCAGAGGCAGGTGGATCTATGGAAGTTTGAAGCCAACCTGCTCTAAATAGTGAGTTCTAGCTAGGGCTACAAACTGAGACTTCCCCCTGCATCTGTCCCGCACTCTGGAGCTGGATTTAAAGGAGGTCATGAACCAATGTGGGTACTAGGAACTCAACCTGGGTCCTCTGCAGCAAATGTTCTTAACCACTGAAGCATCTCCCCAGCTCCTCTGACCTTGACCGTACAAGTTGGTCTGTATTTACTCCTTTCTTCTGTGTTTCAAGATGGCTCTCTTGACCTTACTCTGCTCTGCTCTGGCCTCAAATGTGAATGTGAAAGATGCATCTGACCTTACCCGGGCATCCATCCTTGAAGTCTGTAGTGCCCTGGCCTCCTTGGAACCGGAGTTCATCCTTAAGGTATTGCTGTATGAAGGAGTGGGGAGAAGAGGGAGATATTAATGTAATTATGGTACGAAGAGCTGGTTATTGGCTCCACGTAGGAATGCAAGGAACAGTTGCTCAGGAAGGGAGCAAGATGTCTGGGCAGTCTGGGGCCTAGTCCCTGGGGTTCTGTGGAGTGGAGAAAAGGGAGATGGGGGAAGGTGTACTAGAATTGGTTTACACAAGCTAAATGCACAAAGCTAGGCTGTGGGAGTCTTGTTAACATGATGAAACTTGGATCTGGACCCGTGGGTATGTAAAACTCTTCCCCAGATATGTGTGAAGTAGACAGATAAAGAATGGCTGCTTCAGAAGCAGAGAAGAGGGATGTTCTAGTTTCATTCTGTGCCTGCAGTAAGTTACTCTAAACAAAAGCCACTTAGGAGAGGGAGAGGACTGTTCTGTTTTTGCTTATACTTCCGGTCACAATCCATCACTGAGAGAGGTTAGTGCAGGAACTTGAGGTAGTAGCCATGGTGGAACACCATGAGCTAGCTTCCATAAGCTCATGCTTGGCTTTCTTCTTTCCTTTTTTATTTTTCTTTTAATTTTTACTCTTATTTAGTCTAATAAGACTATGTATGCTATAAATACAGCTCAAAGGATTGACATGAAATGAACACAGTTGTTTAACCTGGCTGGCTCATTACTTCCAGAATCAGAACATTACTATAGTCTCTCACAGAAGCTACCTCAGGCCCAGTCCCTGTCACTTCCCCCTTCAGCAAAACCAGCCACCAACCTCAAAGAAGTTGCCCAGGAAGGAAGAAAGCAGCCCTCAAGTCTTAGTCAGGGTTTCTATTCCTGCACAAACATCATGACCAAGAAGCAAGTTGGGGAGGAAAGGGTTTATTCAGATTATACTTCCACATTGCTGTTCATCACCAAGGAAGTCAGGACTGGAACTAAGCAGGTCATGAAGCAGGAGCTGATGCAGAAGCCATTGGAGGGATGTTCTTACTGGCTTGCTTCCCTTGGCTTGCTCAGCCTGCTCTCTTATAGAACCCAAGACTACCAGCCCAGGGATGGCACCACCCACAATGGGCCCTCCCACCCTTGATCACTAATTGAGAAAATGCCTTACAGTTGGATCTCATGGAGGCATTTCCTCAACTGAAGCTCCTTTCTCTGTGATGACTCCAGCTTGTATCAAGATGACACACAAAACCAGCCAGTACACCTCAGTTAGGTCCTCCTTGTTTTGGGGGAAAGGGGTGGGGACAATTAGGATGCTAACTTCAAACACCACTTCTCAATTTTATATACATATACTTACATATATATATATTTTTTTATAATATTTATTACATATATGTATGTAACATAACATTCATTCACAATGTTGCATACAGCTGGTGGAGTTTACTGTTGTAGTAAGTCTACATTCCACAGCTCATCTATGCTACAATTTAGCAGTGAACTGTTTGTACTTCTAGGCCATCATAAATAATGTTGCCCTGAACACATATGCTATTTAAGTGTACTCATACAGGCATTTCAATTATATTTTTGTACCAGGATTAAACATTTCAGATACCGATCAACCATTATTCAAAAGTATTTGTACCAATTCCAACTCTTTAGCTAGCTTCCTTATACAGTACAGGATGACCTGCCTAGAGCTAATGCCACCCACAGTGGAGCAAATAATAATTAAGACAATCTCCTCCCAGACACGCCCACTGGCCAGTCAGATCTAGGGAGTATCTCCCCTGAGGTTTCCCTCTCAGATGACTCTAGGCTGTCAAGTTGACAAAACTAACCAGGACAAGGGGAAAATGTTTTCTGTGAAGCTTTGGAAGATGACAGGTTTAATCAGCAATTGAACCCTTAGTAAAAGGTTTTGTTTTGCTTTTCTAATGAATAGTATTTTATTTTACTAAGCAATAATCTGGATACTGAATATCTTTTTCTTCATATGATTTAGTGTAATTTTAAGGCTCACGGTTACCAGAAAGATTTCAGGAAGATCAGAACTAGTTGTCAGCCTGTTATTTCTCTCATTTACAACGCACCCACGTTGCAATCAGTGAGTTCTTGTTAGATGTTGGAATGAAGACTCTTCCTGACAAGGCCAGGCCTGGTTGATGATGTAGAAGATGGCCAGGAGATGGCGTGATGCTTGTGTTTTATCTTTCCGTAGGTGGTGTGGCGTGCTCAGAAATGGTTTTATACTGGCAGATTCAATAAGCCAGATAGTTTAGGGCATGGAGCTGTGGGATAAGTGACCAACATGCCAATCTCTTCTACCCTCCCCCGCAGGCATCTTTGTATGCTCGGCAGCAACTTAACCTCCGGGACATCGCCAATACAGTTCTGGCTGTGGCTGCCCTCTTGCCAGCCTGCCGCCCCCATGTACGACGGTATTACTCCGCCATTGTTCACCTGCCTTCAGACTGGATCCAGGTAGCCGAGTTCTACCAGGTATGGTACTTAGCACTCTGCACTTTGACCTTTCTTCTTTTCCCCTTTTGATCATAGAGGACATTTTTAGACAAGGTAGCCTCCCCCACCCTCCCGTTTTCCTGCATCCAAATGCCCAGAGAGGATAAGTTTTCTCTCTAAGAGCCAAGTGGGCTAATGGAATAATGAGATGCGGGTTGGATCAAAGTTTGAGAAAAAGTTGGTCTTATTCTGGACTTTCTTCATTTTTTTAATTAATTATTTTATTTATGTACATCCCAATTGTTGCCCTCCCCCTACCCTCAGACTTCCTCCCCCTACCCTCAGACTTCCCTTTAACAGTGATGCACTTAGAGAAGACTGCTGATTTGTCTTGAACACAGAAATGTAATTTTGGACATGGGAGTAGGAAATTGTTCTTGTTCCTATGTAACTCTAGGATGTGTGTGTGTGTGTGTGGTGGGTTCTGCTGAGTTTTTTGTTTGTTTGTTTTGTTTTCTTCTACAGAGCCTGGCAGAAGGGGATGAGAAGAAGTTGGTGTCCCTGCCTGCCTGTCTCCGAGCTGCCATGACCGACAAATTTGCCGAGTTTGATGAGTACCAGCTAGCTAAGTACAACCCACGGAAACATCGGTCCAAGAGGCGGTCCCGCCAGCCACCCCGCCCTCAAGTCAGTCTTTGCCTCAGCCCTAGGAGTTCATGGCCCCTTTTCTCTGGGGAGGGAGGGAGAAAGGAACAAGTTGAGCTTGGGAGCTCCTATCCACAAGTATCTGACATGTTTAGATACCAGAAAGCAGAGAAGGCAGAGAGGCCCAGATAACCTGTGTAGCGCTCAGGGCCAGAAGGAACAGAGCCACCTCTGTGAACGCACTTCCTGTTTGACAGAGATATTCTTTCAGGGCTACTGGAATGAGCAACTTCCATTTCCCTGTTTGAAATGTTTTCTCCTATTCCTCCCTGTAGAAGACAGAACGTCCATTTTCAGAGAGAGGGAAATGTTTTCCAAAGAGCCTTTGGCCCCTTAAAAATGAACAGATTACGGTGAGTTCCTTGCTTGGGAGTTGTCTGTCTGTCTGTTTGTCTGTCTGCACTACCCCTCTGCATTGAATTTAGAAATAGAACTCCATCAGTTTTAGAAATCTCAGCAGCGCTGGGCGTGGTGGTGCACGCCTTTAATCCCAGCACTTGGGAGGCAGAGGCAGGCGGATTTCTGAGTTCGAGGCCAGCCTGGTCTACAGCGCGAGTTCCAGGACAGCCAGGACTACACAGAGAAACCCTGTCTCGAAAAACCAAAAAAAAAAAAAAAAAAAAAAAAAAAATCCCAGCAGCCAGTGTGGTAGACAGTTACTTGTCTCCTACCTGGGTGTTCTCAGTTGTGATTGTGTGGTTTGGTTCAGAGAACAAAGGGAAGGAGCTTTTTCTCCTCTGTTGTTTACAGGTAACATATCCAGCTGGATCCATGAATTTAAAATGTCAAAAACATTTCCACTCCATATAAAGCTTTAAAAATATTTATCTTTTTTATGTATCTGAGCATTTTGTCTCTGTGTGTCTGTGTGTCACATGTATTCCTTCTGAGCCCAGAGGATGGCATCAGGTCCCCTGGGATTAGAGTTACCGACATTTGTGAGTCACCATGTGGAGGTTGAGAGTTGAAATGGGACCTCTGGAAGAGCAGCCAGTATTTTTTTTACAATTGAGTAGTCTCTCCAGCCCCTTGTAGAAAGTTTTCAAGTCAAACAGATGCCACCACAATGAAGGCTCATGATCTAGATAATAGTTGCCTCTTTTTCCTTCTCTGAGAGAATGAGGATCTTCTACGTTTTCATTCCTGCCTTGTTCTTTATAAGCCAGTCGCTCCATAGTGACTCTGATAGGTCAGTCTTGTAGGAGTGAAACACAAGAGCTTTCAGAAAGCTGATGTTATCCCCCACCTACCTACCTCTCTCTCTCTCTCTCTCTCTCTCTCTCCTCTCTTTCTTTCTTTCTTTCTTTCTTTCTTTCTTTCTTTCTTTCTTTCTTTCTTTCTTTCTTTCTTTCTTCCTTCCTTCCTTCCTTCCTTCCTTCCTTCCTTTCTTCCTTTCTTCCTTTCTTTCTTTCTTTCTTTCTTTTTCTTTGGGGACCCAAAGAACTACTACCTTTTGATCCTTTTTCTGTTTTGACGTGTTCTACCATGTTACCCATACTGCCTTGCGCTCTCTGGATCTGTTGTGGAGTTCTTTTGCCTTAGTCTCTCAAGTTGCTGACGCTGCCGGGGCCTTTAGCTACAGCTGTGTCCTTGGGAGCTCCCACAGATTTTCCCTTGATGTTTCTATTCTTTGTCATCATATGTTTTAGAGAATGAAATCACCTCAAGGGTATATGACCATTTTATGCTTTACTTCCTGATAGGGTAAGGTAGGCTTATGTTTTTATTTTGATACCCCACGATCATGGCTGAAATGAACCCTGTGGTACTTGGGGCTGTTTCCACAGTTTGAAGCAGCTTATAATGCAATGCCAGAGAAAAACAGGCTACCACGGTTCACTCTGAAGAAGTTGGTAGAGTATCTACATATCCACAAGCCTGCTCAGCACGTCCAGGCCCTGCTGGGCTACAGGTGAGACAGGGTATTTCACATGCATTCCATTGACCTGGTCATTCTGGCTCATTCATGGCTCCAAGCCTGATAGTTCTCACTCCCAGCAGTATGAGGGTCGTCAGTGGTGTGAACATGACTGGCTGATTTTGGCTCTTTCCAAATTTGTGTAAGTGTTGAACTGATAGGTACTTTCTTCCCTCTCTCAGGTACCCAGCCACCCTAGAGCTCTTTTCTCGGAGTCACCTCCCTGGGCCGTGGGAGTCTAGCAGAGCTGGTCAGCGGATGAAGCTCCGAAGGCCAGAGACCTGGGAGCGGGAGCTGAGTTTACGGGGAAACAAAGCTTCTGTGTGGGAGGAGCTCATAGGTAGGTGGCGTTGATCGGTGATCAATCAATCGATTCGATCGGCAGTTCCTTTTCTGACTTCTCCCTTCCTACGCCTGTATTTTAGATCCCACCCTGAAGATTTCCACAAAATGGTGCAGTGAATTTTCAACTTAATTTACATAACCAAAAAACTGGATTTTTGAAGTTTGCCATTTACCGCACCACTGTAGACCCTGGAATTTGCTTTAAATAGTGTTGCTATCATAGGTCGATCATGATTCCAGATGTCTGTAGGCGATACACAAGTCTTCAGAAACACAGGGCAGAAGAGTTGTACCTCTTTCCTGTTTGCACTTGTAGCAATACGCCTAGAATATATTGTAACCAAGTGGGATTAGATCTCAAGAGCTACAGAAATTCATGTAGGATCTGAAAAGTTTAATCATTTTTCCCTCTACTGGTAAAGGAAGAAAATTCACTTTGGGGAAGACCAAATAACCTTCAGTCTTTTCTTTCTCCGTTGATTGTCTATTTTTAACTATGAAAGGCTCCTTAATGCTTTTTTCTTTAAGTATTTAAATTTTATTTTTAATTGTGTATGTGAGTTCAGGTGCCCTCAGAGACCAGAAACGGACATCGAATACCCCGGAGCTGGAGTTATAGACTAACTGTAGGTGTTAGGGGTTAAGCTTAGTAACACTGCAAGAGCTGTACTCTTTCTTCACTGCCGATTCACTCTCTTCAGCCCATTTTTGAGGGGGTGGAGAGTTGTCCTAGCAGTTAAGAACATTGGTTGTTCTTCAAAAGGTTCTGGGTTTGATTCCCAGCACCACGTGGTTGATCACAACCATCTGCAATTCCAGCCTTAGAATATCTTATGCTCTCTCCTGGTCTCCACAGAACCAGACAGGCATGTGGTTCACAGACACACATGCAGGCAAAACACTCATACACATAAAACAAACAAATTAATGGATAATTTTAAAAAGAAAAAGGTCAGCTCTGTTCTCTCCTTTATACCCCTTTCCTTTTGCTTCATCTTTGGTCTTTGGAAATTCAATTTCTCTCTATGTTGAAATATATGTAACATTAGACCTTGGTGGATGTGGTGGTTTGAATATGCCTGGCCCAGGGAGTGGCACTACTAGGAGGTATGACCTTGTTGGAGTGGGTGTGGCCTTGTTGGAGTGGGTGTGGCCTCATTGGAGTGGGTGTGGCCTTGTTGAAGGGACTGTGTCACTGTGGGGATGGGCTTTGAAACTCCTTGCTGCCTGGAACATAGTCTGCTTCTGGCTTCTTTTGCATGAAGATGTAGAACTCTCAGCTCCTCCAGCACCATGCCTGCCTGGATGCTGCTGTTCTTCCTGCCATGATGATAATGGACTGAACCACAGAACCTGTAACCCAATCCCAATTAAATGATGTCCTTTAGAAGAGTCGCCTTGGTCATAGGGTCTCCTCACAGCAATGGAAACCCTAAATAAGACAGTGGAAACCTTCCAATTTTGGAATTTTTGAGCCCAAATGCCTTTGTTGTTTGTTATATATTGTACTCAAGGCAGCCTGAATTGCTTTGCTATGTAATAGTCTCTCTGTACCGGTGCCTCTGTTGATATCTGTATAAGAAATGCCTGGGAATTAAATTCCCCATCATCTGTCAGCCTTTCCACCAATTTACAAGTTAAGATATAGTGAGGAAAAGGCTTTAGGTGTGGGTAGGTGTGGTGATGCACACTTGTAATCATAGTGATTGGGGACTGAGGCAGGAGGAGGACTAGTTTGAGATCAGCCTGATAAATTCTCTTCTCAAGCAAACAACACAAACAAATAACAAAGAAGGATGTTGTAGTGTTGGGCTGAGTCTACATGCATGTCTCTACTTTTTTTCACTTTGCTGAGAATCTCTAACCCTGAACATTTCAACGGCAGCATTTATCTTGTTTGAGACTAAATTCTCCATGGTTAATTTCTTTTTTTCAAATTTTTATTTTCTATGTATATAGTCTTAGTCACAATTCTGTTACTGTGAAGAGACACCATGACCAAGGCAACTCTTATAGAAGAAAGCATTTAATTGTAGATGTGAGTGGACTTGCTTATAGTTTCAGAGATTTATTCCACTATTACCATGAAGGGATGCATGGTGGCATGCCTAGTGCTGTAACTGTAGCTGAGGGCTATATTCTGAGACACAGAGAGAGTGGGGAGGGGAGTAAAAGGGGGAGGGGGGCAGTGGGGGAGGCAGGGGGGAGAAAGAGAGACTGGGTCTGGTATGGATTTTTTAAAACCTTAAAGCCCACCCTGAGGGACACACTTCCTCCTACAAGGCCACAGCTACTCCAACAAGGCCACATCCCCTAATCTTTATAATCTTTTCAAACACCATTCAAATATATGAGCCTATGAAGCCATTCTTACTCAAACCACTTCAAGGGAGTTTTGCTTTTATGTATGTCTGTGTATCACATTTGTGCTTGGTGCTTGAAAATGCCAGAAGAGGGTATTGGATCTCCTGGGACTGACTGGAGTTACTGAGGGTTGTGAGCCACCATGTGGGTTTGAACCCAAGTTTTCTGGAAGAGCAGCCAGTGTTGTTAACTGCTCAGACATTTCTCTACCCCTCCCCCCTTTTATTTTCAAGATAGAGTTTCTTTATATTGCCCAGGCTGTTCTCAGCTATTCTTCTGTTGAGACTGTAGGCATGCACCTAGCCTGAAAGACACTTACTTTCTTTTTCTTCCTCTCTCGTTATCTCCCTTTTTGAGAATGCCTACCCGTGTAATCCAGCCTAGTCTCAGATCCCAGTCCTTATGCTTCAGGCTCCTCAGTGCTGAAATCATGCTTCCGCGTGTGGTCACCCAGAGTGCACAGAAAGGCCAGAACACGGATGGAGCTGGGTGTGGTGGCTCACACCTATAATCCCACACCGATTTAGCTCCACAGCCGAATTCATGTTTCCCTTTTTGTTTCTTTTTTTTTTTAAAGATTTATTTATTTATTATTATATGTAAGTACACTGTAGCTGTCTTCAGACACACCAGAAGAGGGAGTCAGATCTTGTTACGGATGGTTGTGAGCCACCATGTGGTTGCTGGGATTTGAACTCTGGACCTTCGGAAGAGCAGTCGGGTGCTCTTACCCACTGAGCCATCTCACCAGCCCCCCTTTTTGTTTCTTAATCTTTAGAAATATTTTTTACTTTTTGAAATCAAAATTACATGATTTTCCCTTTTTCCTTTCTTTCCTCCAACCCTTCCGTGTTGCTTGCTGTCTCTCAGGTTCATGGTCCTTACTTCTTTGTTATATTCCTAAATACATAAATACAACCTGCTCAGTCTGTATAAAGTTACTTGTATGTACATGATTTCAAGGCTGAGCACTTGGCATTGAGTAACAAATTTGGGGATTCAAAGGAAAACCTACAACCTCCACTTTACTAAACCAGAATATTAGATCACTGAAAAGTGTAGAGGTCACTACTCTTCCTTTAAAAAAAAAATTACAGCTGAGGCTAGAGAGATGACTCAGCAGTTAAGAGCATGTATATTGCTCTTGTAGAGGATCTGAGTTCAATTCTAAGCATGTACATCAGGCGGCTCATAACTACCTATAACTCCAGCTCCAGGGCGCATACCGCATCCTCTTCTAGACTCTGTGGGCACTTACTTGCAAACAAGTGGTATTCTCTGTCTGTCTGTCTGGTCTCTCTCTCTCTCTCTCTCTCTCTCTCTCACACACACACACACACACGCACACACACACACACACACACACACACAGAGAGATGAATAAAGATAATTTTTAAAAGAAGAAAACCTGGGAGTGGTGGTGCATGCTTTTATGCCAGCACTCAGGAGGCAGAGTCAGGTCAATCTCTGTGAGTTTAAGGCTAGCCTGACCTGCAGAGTAAGTTCCAGGACAGCCAGGGCTACACAAAGAAACCTTTTCTGGAAAAACTGAAGGTTATACTTATATATTTGTGTGTGAGGTGAGCTGTGTGAAAGGTCAAAGGACAACTTGTAGTAATCAGTTCTCTCCTTCCATCAAGTGGGTGGGGAAAAGAAGAGTATATTGGGCCGGGCGTGGTGGCGCACGCCTTTAATCCCAGCACTGGGGAGGCAGAGGCAGGCGGATTTCTGAGTTCAAGGCCAGCCTGGTCTACAAAGTGAGTTCCAGGACAGCCAGGACTATACAGAGAAACCCTGTCTCGAAAAACCAAAAAAAAAAAAAAAAAAAAAGAAGAAGAGTATATTGTACCAGTTGAACTGTTGTATGCTGGCCTGCGGCTTACAAGGACCGGGTACACCAGGGAGGCAGGCTGGGGCTGAAAGAGACTTAGACGGCGAGAGGTTAATGGAGCCAAGACATGATTCTGTTCAAGGCTCTCCGTTTACTAAGAGAGTGTGCTTATAAAAGGGGAAGGCCCATCCCTCGCCAGTCCATTCTTGGTGTCTGGAGCCAGCCTGTAGGTCGTGTGCAGAATAGGATGTTCCTCCGGAATGTCTCAGGTGCTTCTCAGCAGGTAGCAGTGTCTTGGAAAGGCCAGTGGCAGGTGGCAGAACAAACGAGCCATCTAGGTCAGAAGGCTCCACCTTAGGTAATTTCCTTCACCAAGCAAGGTCAAAGTCTGGATCAGCCTACTTCAGTCCTGAGGGAGGCTACATTGAACCAGCAAGTAGAGCCAACAGTTAGTGACATAAGTTGTTATATAAGCAGCTATCCGATACACATTGTTATATGTTTTTACTCCCCAGTTCAGGCCAATCCTTGCTTCTTCTTCCTGGATCTTTAAAATCTTTTGAGTAGAGCAGATTGCATTCTCCCATTTGAGCTTCTGTGTGGCTCTGTGTTTCCTGCTGGGGACTATAACTTTGTATGTGTCACTCACTTGCTTTATCCTGTCCCCCATGACTGAAGACAATGGGAAACTGCCCTTCATGGCCATGCTCCGGAACCTGTGTAACCTGCTGCGGACTGGGATCAGTGCCCGCCACCATGAACTCGTTCTCCAGAGACTCCAGCATGAGGTACGAGTGATCCCTGGGGAGTGTGTGGCTCGGTCAGGAGACTGTGCACCTAGAGGCCAGACTCTTCCACATGCCTGAAGCAGTCATGGCTACCAGCTTGTTTCTATGTGGGATGTAAGAGGTGTGAAAACCTACAGATGTTGGGAAAGACAGGTCTTTGGGCTTAGTCAGCCCTCCAGAGATTACAATAGAGAGTAATAATTTTCATGTTTACTTTGTGAGCTCACAAGCTTACAGAAAGATCCCCATCTATGAATTAACTCACTTCAGGAGCAGTGTAATATAAAAAGCAATGGGGCTCTGTGACTGGAGGGATGGCTTGAGGTGGGTAAGGGCACCGACAGCTCTTCTGGAAGACTTGGATTTGATTCCCAGCACCGATGTGGCTGCTCACAACCATCTATAACTCACTTTCCAGAGGATCTGGTGCTCTCTTCTGTCCTCCGTAGCACCAGGCATACACGTGGTGCACATGCATATCTGCAGGCAAACACTCATACACATACAATATTTTTTCAATTAAATGAATAAATAAAAGGAGAATGGGGCTCCTGTTAATCCCCCTTTCACATCATTCATACCTTTCTTTCTTCCCCTTCTTCTTCCTCTTTTTCTTCTTGAGATCTTTTTTTCTTTCCTTACCTTCCCGCAAGCCTGATAGAGTTACTCAGTCACTGTCCTGGTACTGTAGCCCCATGGCTCCTCATCCTCCCTGTAGCCCCATGGCTCCTCATCCTCCCTGTAGCCCCATGGCTCCTCATCCTCCCTGTAGCCCCATGGCTCCTCATCCTCCCTGTAGCCCCATGGCTCCTCATCCTTCCTGTAGCCCCATGGCTCCTCATCCTCCCTGTAGCCCCATGGCTCCTCATCCTCCCTGTAACCCCATGGCTCCTCATCCTCCCTGTAGCCCCATGGCTCCTCATCCTCCCTGTAGCCCCATGGCTCCTCATCCTTCTTCCTCCTCTGCTCACCGTCCTTCTTGTTTTACAGAAATCTGTGGTTCACAGTCGGCAGTTTCCATTCAGATTCCTTAATGCTCATGACTCTATCGATAAACTTGAGGCTCAGCTCAGAAGCAAAGGTATTCTTTCTCTTCTGGTTTCTGTTTGCTTCTTGTTTGTAAATGAGACAACGCTCAGGTATTTTCAGCTTCTTGCTTTGTGGACTTAGAGTGTGGTGATGTGTAGTCAGACCTTTACTAGCCCTGAGGATAGGGGTTTAACATACTAAGGGAATAGAGGTTGCCTGACTTGCTATTTTCCTGTTACTATACAGCATCACCCTTCCCTTCCAATACAACATTGATGAAACGGATAATGATTAGAAACTCAAAAAAAAATAGGAGGCCTGCCAGTCGGAAGCACCTGTGCACCCTGACGCGCCGGCAGCTTCGGGCAGCAATGACTATACCTGTGATGTATGAGCAGCTCAAGCGGGAGAAACTGAGGCTGCACAAGGCCAGGTATGTGCTTGCTAGCTGGGGGGAAATTGTAAACAAAACAAAACAAAAACCCAACTGGATGCTCTTCAGAAAATCTGGGTTTGAATCCCACTCACCATGTGGTAGCACAGAGCTGTCTTTAACCCCAGTTTCAGGGAATCCAACACCATCTTCTGGCCTCTGCAGGTGCTTTGAGCACCGGCTTTGCCACGGACTCTGCCTTGCTTGCTGTGGTCTGTGTAAGAGTCCTGTGGTATGGAGAAAAAGGAAAGGCTCTATCCCAGCAGTGGAGGTAGGCTGTGGGAGGATGGGATAGTGCGTAAGGAGAGAGAGAGAGAGGATTTAGTATTAAAGCAGTACATTTTGTCTGCTTCAGAGTCACAGGCAGACAAGCTGCTGAGCCCCGTGTCTATGTCTTCTCTTGCTGCAGACAATGGAACTGTGATGTTGAGTTGCTGGAGCGCTATCGCCAGGCCCTGGAAACAGCTGTGAACCTCTCAGTAAAGCACAACCTATCCCCGATGCCTGGCCGAACCCTCTTGGTCTATCTCACAGATGCAAATGCCGACAGGCTCTGTCCCAAGAGTCACTCACAAGGGGTAAAGAAAAAAACCCTACATCTTCTGAGGGGCTGGCAGCATGTTGAGTCTTGAGGGGGTTTTGTTTTCCTCTGGTTCTCTGAGAACCACACAAACTGAAAGAAGTGGTATGGGTTTCTTCCAAGTGCCCTGGGACAGTTTTAGTCAGCCTTGATTATGGATCATAATACTAACATTTCAGGTTTAGCTAGCTAATTACAGTCTCTGAATTTCTGTCACAAGTATATCTTACACCCACTTGAATTGGGCAGGGATTCTGACTTCTTTATGGTTCCCCCAAGTCACTTCTTCCAGAGAATTGCTGACGATGACCCACAGTCTTTCATTTCCCCAAACCAGGCGTTTGGCCTCTAGAGCTGGGGAGCAAAGGTGGGTTCTAAAGTCTTATTTCCTGATGATGCCCTGCTCCATCAGCCTCCCCTGAACTATGTGCTGCTGCTGATCGGAATGATGGTGGCTCGAGCCGAGCAAGTGACTGTTTGCTTGTGTGGGGGAGGATTTGTGAAGACACCGGTACTTACAGCCGATGAAGGCATCCTGAAGACTGCCATCAAACTTCAGGCTCAAGTCCAGGTCAGAAACACAGCCCTGCTGTTCAGAAATATATAAGTGACAGAACGCTGGGCTCATCTCAAATAATTGATAAAGGCATGAGTAGCCAGGTTTAATAGAACACACCCTCAATCCCAGTACACAGAAGCAGGAAAAATGCAAGTTTGAGGCTAACCTGGGATACAAAGTGTTCTCGTTCTCGCTCTGTCTCTCTCTGTCTCTCTGTCTCTCTGTCTCTCTCTCTCTTTCTGCCTCTCTCTCACTCTTTCTCTAGCATATAACCTGGGCATGGTAACTAGTATACACCTTTAATCTCAGCACTTGAGTAGCAGAGGCAGGCAGATCTCTTTGAGTTCACCGTCAGCTTTACTTACATAGTGGATTCTAGTCAAGACTACATAGGGAGACACTGTCTAGAAAGAAAAAGAGAAAAGAAAAGAAAAAGAAGCATAGATGTATTAACTTTGAAGATTTCTCAAACAAATCAGTACTTGTTTTTTGTTTTTGTTTTTTTAATTGATTATATTAGTCTTTCCTTGCCCTAATGAAATACTGGAGGTTAGCTAACTTCATAAATGACAGATGTTTATCTTGCTCACAGTTCTTGAGGCTAGAGGGTATGGCACTGGCATTGGATGACGATGGTAAGGATCTCAGGGCAGGAGATGTGGTGTGGAAACACACACGGAAGACAACTGTTATGTCCTGAACCAAGAGAGAAAGTGACTGATGCTTCAGGTTCAGGTTCAGGTTTTTACAACTTATGTTTGCAGGAACAGATAGATACCTCAGAGTCTCCCAAGAGTGCTACATAATACCCGAAGGATATCTTGCTGGGCATAACCTATCAATACAGGGTCCAGCTGAGCCCCCTCTTTTTACCGCACATTGGGTTCAAATTTCAACCCAGAAGCCAGTGGAGGATACATTCAAACAGCATCCAGGGTGGGACATTGACACCTCAGCCCAACCTCCTAACCCAAGTTTCTTTCCTTCAGGAGTTAGAAGGCAATGATGAGTGGCCCCTGGACACTTTTGGGAAGTATCTGCTGTCTCTGGCTGTCCAAAGGACCCCCGTGAGTCCTACTAGATTCCTATGAAACTCCCTCCTAGCATTTCCTCCACAGCCTGCTCTTTTTTGTTGTCAACTGTAGCTGAGGCTGGCCTTCCATACCTGCTTCTCCTGCCTCCATCTCCCAAGTGCTTGGCTCATAGATGTGGGATATGTGCCTAATTGCCTCTGATTTCTTGACCTTTCTAAATGATCTGTCAAACTTTGCAGTGTTCTCGTCAGCTCACTGCTCAGTGTATTCCCTCGGAAAGGGCTGTGCTCCTAAATCTTTAGTGATAGATGGAAAATAGGAGTGTTATGTAATGTTTGCTAGTTCCCATGGTATAAATTGTTCCACCGTGGCAGTCTTCAAGCTTATGCCCTTGAATACAGAGCTGTGCAGAAATACACAGAAGCCTGTCCATTGATTGTATTTCCACAGTAATGGGATGTAAATATGTTCAGGGTTAGATGATAGTGAGATGTAGTAACATAATTAGAAGGTAATGCATTTCGAGAATTATTACCATTGTCCTAAACATAATAGAAATACTCTAGTGTTTAGAATTGAAGTCAGGGTAAGTGCTTCACTTTGAACTATATCCATAAGCTCTTTATTTATTGAACTGAATGTTTAAAATGGCCATGTAGAGAACATGCTTAGCTTAACATGCTCAAAGCCCACACCACTAAATATAAAACAGCCACACTTAAGGACTGACCCACAGCCAGGCATGGTGGCACACTCCTTTAATCCTAGAAGAAGGAGGAGGTGGGAGGATCTCTGTGAGTTCAAGGCCAGTATACTATGTATACTATGGTATACCTAATAAGCTCCAAGACAGGACTACACAGAGATCCTCAAAAACAAGCAAAACAAACAAAAACAAACCCCAACAAGAACAAAAAACGAAAAAATTTAAAAAACCAAAAAAAAAACCCAAAAAACAGTTTCACAGTGAACCTTCATCTCTCATGAGCATGAATGAGCTCCACAACACAATCCCTCACTTCTTTTTCTTTTCTTCCCATCCCTGCTGTCCCTGATTCTTTGATGCCACCCTAGGTTGGGGTGTAGTGGCATCCCTTCTAAGCATTCTCAGGAGCTGCACTTTCCTTTCCCCTCAGCATTCTAACCCATCAGTCCTTAAGCATCCTGACGCTCTGAGCTCATCCATGTCTATTTTAGCCTGGATCCCGGATCTCAGCCTCCTCTTTTCATCTTACAGATTGACAGGGTCATCCTGTTTGGTCAAAGGATGGATACCGAGCTCCTGAAAGTAGCCAAACAGATTATCTGGCAGCATGTGAATTCCAAGTGCCTCTTTGTTGGTGTCCTCCTACAGAAAACACAGTACATGTAAGGTTGCTGGTTGTTCTTGTACGGCGTCTGAAGACAGTTGTCCATATTTTCCCGTCTGCTCCTGTCAAAGTCTCACTTGTTTGATGTTTTGTATCTTGCCTTCTTGCTTTATTAGTTCTATTGAATTTAATTTTCTAGGACTTTCTTTGAAGTCTTTTTGCCCCTGTATGCTATTAGATACTGGACCCAGACCTTCTGTCCTTCTAGGCAAGCATCCTCTCACTGAGCTGTACTCTGGCCACATAATTCTATTACGACAAGATTGGTTGCACTCAGGGTAATACAGCTATCGGTCACAAAACTGTTATATAGGGGTGAGGTGTATATCTTAAGGTACTGCGGAGTAGAGTCTAGGTATATAGCCTTGGCTGGGTTTGAACTTGATATCCTCCTGTCTTCCAGGGCAGGTGCTGGGATTGCAGATGTAAGCCACTACCCCTGACTCCAGGCATCGATTTCGGTGCTTAGTGACTGCTTCTTTCTTTGGCAGATCACCAAATTTGAATCCCAACGATGTGACGCTCTCAGGCTGCACTGACGGGATCCTGAAGTGAGTCCACATTGGGCATCGGAGGGGAAAGAGGTTGCCTTAGAATGCACTTAAGGGATTCTCTATGCCTGTTAGCTCATTTATTTATTTTTCAAAATAAGATGGCTTATTTTCTTTCACAGATGTCTAAGCTTATCAGCAATACAGTGTGATAAGGGTTCCAACCTTCACTGCCTTTTTTTTTTTTTAAATAGAGCACTTTTGTTTTCTTTTTTTTTCTTTTTTAATTTAAATGTATTTGTTTAGTCCATGTGTATGAGTCCACTGTCACTCTCTTCAGACACACCAGAAGAGGACATCAGATCCCATTACAGATGGTTGTGAGCCACCATGTGGTTGCAAGGAATTGAACTCAGGACCTCTGGAAGAGCAGTCAGTGCTCTTAACCACTGAGCCATCTGTCCAGCTCAACCTTCACTGTCTTAATGCTTGATCACTCTCAACAACCTCTACCTCCTGGCTAAAGGTGGTACCTCAGCTCTGTGTTATACACATCCAAGTTTATGCTATATCCAATGAGAAAGAGGAAAAGCAGGTTGGAACCTTGGATCATCAGTTAAGAGTACATACTGCTCTTGCAGAGGTCCTGGATCTTGATCTGGTACCCAGTACTCAGTACCCAGTACCCAGTAACCATGCCAGGTGGCTCCCAACTACCTGTAATTGTATCCAGCTCCAAAGGGATTCAACAACCTCCTGCAACTCCAGAGATTTGATGCCTCTGCAGACACTGCACTTTTTGGTGCACACGAACCCATAGACGTACACACAGGCATACATAATTAGTTTTTAAAAGGAAATCTTTCTGATCTATTTTATTGAGTTATTATTTGCAATTATTATGCATAATTTTTGTTATTCACCACTTTATTAATTTCCATATGTTTTTAGCTTTTGAGATTAAGTTCTAATTACATCATTTCCCCCTTCTCTTTCCTCTCTCCAATCCCTCCTGTGGTTTGCTCCTCTTGCTTGCTCTCAAATATATAGTCTCTTTTTCTTTGTTCCTGTTACACACAGAGAGACTATAACTAGCTCAGCTCAGTTGGTGTTCCTTGTATGTGAATGATGTCAGGGCTGACAACTGGTATTACGTAACAAAGTTAGAGGGCTCATCCCTGGGGAAGCCTTTCTTCTACTCTTAGCATCCCTTAGTTACCTGTGCTTCTCTGTTTAGATCCCCACTTGGGTCTCTTGGTGATGTACTTGTTCAGGCTTTGTTTAGGTTGCCACACAGAGACATATACACAAACACATAATTGAAACTTTTTAAAACAATTTTAAAAAAACAAAAGTCGAGTGTGGTGTTGCATGCCTTTATTCCCTTGAGCAGCAGTAGCAGGCAGAGATCAGCCTGGTCTACATAGTAAGTTCCAGGCTAGCCAAGTCTACATAGTGAGACCCTGGAGAGAGAGGGGGGGAAAGAGGGAGAGAGAGAGAGAGAGAGAGAGAGAGAGAGAGAGAGAGAGAGAGAGAGAGAGAGAGAGAAAGAGAGAGAGAGGGAGAGGGAGAGGGAGAGGGAGAGAGAGAGAGAGCGAGAGAGAGGAGCGATATGAAAAAATTATATTACTTTTATGTGTATGAATGTTTTGCTGGTGCAAATTATATATATATGATGGGCAAGGCCAGAAGAGGGCGTCAGGTTCCCTAGAACTGGAGTCACAAACAGATGTGAGCATCCATGTGAGCATGTGGGTGATGGAAACCTTCCTTGGGAAGAGCTGCAGATGCGTTTGAACCTTCATGTTTGTTTCCTCTCGTCAAGTTTTCTTTGGATGTCACCTACACTCTTCAACTCATATTGGGAAGCCTCAAGCAATAGGGAGCTATTGTAGTTTATACAGAGCTGATCGCACAGAACAGGGAAGGTCTTAAACTGTAACTTTAGCTCAGACCAGTTTTCTAACAGGGATCTTAAGGTCACCATGCACAGAGAGTGGGAGGGGCTGGGCTGGTGACATCCTTCATCCCCAGTGTTTTGTAGTCTTATTTTCCAGTACACTTTCCTGGCTTATGGTTATCCTTTTTGTCTGGCTAGTCTTTTTGAGATGGGTCTCATTATATGATCCGGGCTCACCTGTACTTGTGATTGCCCCTAGCTCAGGTTGAGAACTGTGACCATGACATACCAGGTCTGCTCTATGGCTGTCTTCCTGAGGGGAGCCGCTGAACTGAGCAGGCGTGTCTTTGCTGCCTGTTTCTCTTGGGATGCCTTCCTGGTTCTGATCTCCAATATTCTGTTTTCATCATGCTTTTCTTAGATTCATTGCCGAACATGGAGCCTCTCGTCTCCTGGAACATGTGGGACAACTAGATAAACTATTCAAGATCCCCCCACCCCCAGGAAAGACACAGGCACCGTCTCTCCGGCCGCTGGAGGAGAACATCCCTGGTCCCTTGGGTCCTATTTCCCAGCATGGGTCAGTCTAGGTTGTGGGACTTGGTGATCTGGGAGGGTTGCCATCAGAACCTGGAGAAATCCTGTGCCTGCCATTCTGTCTGCTAGGGGCATTTGCATTTGGTCTGTTTACTAAGGTCTTTGTTCTCCTCCCCAGGCAGGGGCTTCCTGGGAACTGTCAGACTGTGAACCTATTCCTTGCTTTACTAGAGAGAAAAAAAAAATGTCTGTATGTAGGGAGGAGAGAAGACTCCACATCGATATAGCCAAGGCTTAGGCAAAAGGTTTAGGGCACAGGCTCTGGCTTTTCACATGGGCTTGCTTGATTGTTTTAATTTCTTAAAGATATAAGATATAGTTAAGAATAAGGTTAAGGTTTGCCTCAAAGCATTGCATTGATCGAATAGTAACTTTTTAATATGATTTTTTTTTTTAAAGAAAGAGGCACATAAGAAGTGGGGCTCAAATCTCAGGTTTCTGTAATTAGTCCCACAGCTAGGATATTATCTGGAGGCTGGTAAGACACCCTTCTGGCTATAGGGTTTATGTCAAGTGCTTAAGGGTCATTGCACCTATAACTCTGGACTTGAGATGGGGACTGAGCCCGACCCTCCACTTGCCCCCAGATGGCGCAATATCCGGCTTTTCATTTCATCCACTTTCCGTGACATGCATGGGGAGCGAGATTTGCTGATGAGATCTGTTCTGCCCGCACTGCAGGCCAGAGTGTTCCCCCACCGCATCAGTCTTCACGCCATTGACCTGCGCTGGGGTATCACAGAGGAAGAGACCCGCAGGAACAGGTGCAGGGCCACAGGGAAGAGGGGCTAGGTCAGGGGTGAGACGATTGAGTGGTGGAACTCGAGGGACCATGATCAAGACTACAAGAATAAATGAGGGTGAGGGCGGGCCTTTTAGATACCAACAGAAACTTTATCACCACTTTGCCCAGTTCGATTCAGGACCCTGCCGCCTCTGTATTACTATTGCTTGAAACTGCCCCCAGTGACTCCTTCCTGTTCCTGTAATCATGCCTACAGACAACTGGAAGTGTGCCTTGGGGAGGTGGAGAACTCACAGCTGTTCGTGGGGATTCTGGGCTCCCGCTATGGCTACATTCCCCCCAGCTATGATCTTCCTGATCATCCCCACTTTCACTGGGTAAGGCAGACAAGGTTGGTGGAGCTGGGGAAGAAACAGGGGTTGGAAAAAGCCCCTTGACAGGATGATGCCCCAGCAGGTCCTTGAGTCTTGATGTGAAACGCTGGCAGACGACTCTACCAGATGTACCTAGATGAAGCAGTTCCTTTGAGAGGGGTTTCTTCCCTGCGTTCTCAGAGGGTTGAAAGTTAATCTGCTTAGCTTTTGTCATCAGTTGGATGGTTTAGGTAAAAGGATCAGGAGTTGCAGGCCAGCCTGGGCAACTAAATGACATTGTTTCAGAATATAATGCAAAAAGTCATCTGGCTCCTGCTTTTAATGGTTTTAATGGCTTTAATGGTTTTCACTGGGGAGTGAAAGGCAGAAGGCCCTCCATGAGTTTGAGGTTATCCTAGTTTGCATAGTAAGTTCCAGGCCATCCAGGTCATACAGTGAGGACCCCCCCCCACACACACACACACAAAAGGGTCTGGGAATATAATTTGGTGGTAGATTACTTGGCTACTACAAGTATGGTTCCGAATCCAATCTTCAACACTAAGGAAAAAGTTGTATTTTAAAATACCCAGTACCAGGCTGGAGAGATGGTTCAGCAGTTAAGAGTACCGACTGCTCTTCCGAAGGTCCTGAGTTCAAGTCCTAGCAACCACATGGTAGCTCACAACCACCCGTAATGAGATCTGATGCCCTCTTCTGGTGTGTCTGAAGACAGCTACAGTGTACTTATGTATAATAATAAATAAATCTTAAAAAAAAAATACCCAGTACCTGTTAATCATTTGCTAATGGTTAGCTAGTAACTATATTTTACGGTCTGTGTTTCGGGGAAGGACACAAGATTACTGAGATAAGGGTGATCTCGGGCATCTGAAGGCTTCCAGAGATGGGCTGATGCTTGGGACTGACCCTACCTCTGTCTTCCCTCTCCATGCAGACCCATGAGTACCCTTCAGGGCGATCCGTGACAGAGATGGAGGTGATGCAATTCCTGAACCGTGGCCAACGCTCGCAGCCTTCGGCCCAAGCTCTCATCTACTTCCGAGATCCTGATTTCCTTAGGTACCTCCTGTTGCTACCAGGTTAAAATGTCCCCCACAGAAAGCCAGATAGATCCCGTCCTCAACCCCCAGCATTCAGTGCTGAAAGAAACAGGCCTCAGATCCGTTTTTTTCCACTCCGACTCTAGTACAAAGTTTCAGGGGGCAGAGCCTTATCTCCTGGCTGATGACAGGAGACAGAGGGTCTGAGTCTGGCCCTGCACCTGAGTCTGGCCCCGCCTCCGGGGTGTCTTTTGTGATCAGCTCTGTGCCAGATGCCTGGAAACCTGACTTTATATCTGAGTCAGAAGAAGCTGCACATCGGGTCTCAGAGCTGAAGAGATATCTACACGAACAGAAAGAGGTTACCTGTCGCAGGTGAGCTGCCGGAGGCCGAGGCACCCCTCCGTTAGAGGCGTGGTGCAGGGAGCCAGGCTTACTCTGGGTTGGGTTATGTTTTCCCTATAGCTACTCCTGTGAATGGGGAGGTGTAGCGGCTGGCCGGCCCTATACTGGGGGCCTGGAGGAGTTTGGACAGTTGGTTCTCCAGGATGTGTGGAGCATGATCCAGAAGCAGCACCTGCAGGTGAGCGGGGGTGCAGACAGAGAGGGGCGAGCTTGGTAGTCCTGGGTGGGAGCAAGTTGGTGGGTTTTAGGCCAAGAGGGTCCAAGAAACATGGAGATATAATCAGCGCTCTGTGACCCTCAGCCTGGGGCCCAGTTGGAGCAGCCAACATCCATCTCAGAAGACGATTTGATCCAGACCAGCTTTCAGCAGCTGAAGACCCCAACGAGTCCGGCACGGCCACGCCTTCTTCAGGATACAGTGCAGCAGCTGTTGCTGCCCCATGGGAGGCTGAGCCTAGTGACTGGGCAGGCAGGACAGGGAAAGACTGCCTTTCTGGTATGAGCCTCGGACAGCAGGAAGAGCTTTGGGGCTAAAGAGGTAGATCCGGGAGATTATGCACATACTGAAATGCAAATATGGTTCTGTTTGCCCCATGCAGGCATCCCTTGTGTCTGCCCTGAAGGTCCCTGACCAGCCCAATGAGCCCCCGTTCGTTTTCTTCCACTTTGCAGCAGCCCGCCCTGACCAGTGTCTTGCTCTCAACCTCCTCAGACGCCTCTGTACCCATCTGCGTCAAAAACTGGGAGAGCTGAGTGCCCTCCCCAGCACTTACAGGTGTGTACCTCAAGATTAGCCAGCTGTGTTGCTGTCCGGCTTCCCTACTTCTGACCCCGGCCTCTTCACACACAGAGGCCTGGTGTGGGAACTGCAGCAGAAGTTGCTCCTCAAATTCGCTCAGTCGCTGCAGCCTGCTCAGACTTTGGTCCTTATCATCGATGGGGCAGATAAGTTGGTGGATCGTAATGGGCAGCTGATTTCAGACTGGATCCCCAAGTCTCTTCCGCGGGTGAGTGTGAGGCCAAGCTGAGACAGGAGGAGGGTTGGAGAGAAGGGTGCCATGGCGGGTGATCGGGACAGGGACCTCTCTAATGCTGTTCTTTTTTCCCCCTCTACCTTTCTGTTCCCTTCGTACAAATGTCACAGCGAGTACACCTGGTGCTGAGTGTGTCCAGTGACTCAGGCCTGGGTGAGACCCTTCAGCAAAGTCAGGGTGCTTATGTGGTGGCCTTGGGCTCTTTGGTCCCATCTTCAAGGGCTCAGCTTGTGAGAGAAGAGCTAGCACTGTATGGGAAACGACTGGAGGAGTCACCTTTTAACAACCAGGTTGGACCCAGACCAGGGCTCATGGAGATGTGGGGTACACCAGGGAGTCATAAGGGTGCAGCTGCTGAGGCCACTAGCTGTCATCCTAGCACGGCCTTTTGGATGTCTCCAGACCTTTCTAGCAGGGGAAGTTGTTCATTAGATAGTGCTGATGTTTCACAGGACCATCCAGACTTTTCCATGGTGATCTATCTCCCTAGGGAGGATGAGTAGAATTATGGCCAAGGGATGCTAGGCTGAGGCGTGGAAACTTTCCTGACAGAGGATCTAGCTGGGATGTAGGAGCGGGGTATGCATTTTGAGGTGACGTAACATGCACACCCTTTAATTAGACTCTCAGGGGTGTAGGCACTTGACAGTTGGTGCTGTCACAGACCCAGCTATGGTAGGCTTCCCTAATCTCCTGAATAATGCTGAATCCTTCATATCTGACCAGATGCGGCTGCTGCTGGCAAAGCAGGGTTCAAGCCTGCCATTGTACCTGCACCTTGTCACTGACTACCTGAGGCTCTTCACACTGTATGAACAGGTTAGTTGTATTTCCCATTGCTGGTGGCCTTTTTGGGTTCCATCCCTCATCCTAGCCTGTCTTAGTTGCCTTTCTGTTGTTAAGATAAAATACCCTGACACAAGCAGCCTGCCTCGGGAAGGAAGGCTTTATTTGGCTTTGACTCACGGTTGGAGTTTACAGTCTATTGTTGCAGGGTTGTTAAAGTGGCAGGAGCTTGGAGCACCTGCAAGAAAGAAAGAGCTATAGATGCTGTGCTCAACACATTTTTAATGTGCAGGATATCAGCCAAGGGAATGATGCCACCCATAGTGAATAGGTCTTTTAACCCCAAGTTCCCAGGACGCAAGCAGATTGAAACCTGATTCTTGACTAAAATATTACACAAGTATTCCCTACCCAAGTTTTTGATAAAGTACTGTTGCTCTCTGAAACTTCTGGTATAATGTTTTCTTAGTTTCATTTTCTATTGTGATAGAAACACTGACAAAGCCTACTTAAGGGTGTAAGCATTTCTTGCTCAAAGTTCACGGGTATAGTTCCTCATGGTGAGGAAGCCAAGAGGAGCTTGAATCAGGGATCAGAGGATGAATGCTGCTCAGCTTCCTTACTCTAAAAATATCATGAAATCTATTCATTTTATGTTATGTGTGAGTGTTCAACACACACACACACACACACACACACACACACACACACACACACACACACACACACACTTGTATATGCTTGGTGCCCACAGAGGTCAGAAGAGGACATTAGATCCTCAGGAACTGGAGTTACAGATGGTTGTGAGTCTATCATGTGGGTCTGGGAGTTAAACCCGAGTCCTCTGCAAGAGCAACAAGTGCTCTTCACTGCTGAGTCATCTCTCCAGTCCCTCAGCTTTCCTTGTAGTCCAAGATTCATCCAGGGAGTGATGCTACCCAAAATGAGTAGGCTTTCCTCAAGATAATTCCCCAAGGAATGGCCAGCAGCCTATCTTTAAGGTGGTTGGAAATTAACACTACCTGTCACGGCATTTTTCATCTTTTGCTGTCTTTGGTCACCCATTCCCTCTTTCCTGTTTTTTGTTTTTTTTTTTAACCTCTTCATTCCTTCCTACTGTAGTTCTTGCTACTCCATCCTCTCTTGTACTGCCAGAGTCACCTGTCTGCCTCCTCCCGCCCCAGACAAAGTGTTTTCTTCTTTCACTGCCAGGTGTCTGAGAGACTTCGAACCCTGCCCGCCACTCTCCCACTGCTCTTGCAGCACATCCTGAGCACCTTGGAGCAAGAACATGGCCATGATGTCCTTCCTCAGGCTTTGACTGCCCTTGAGGTCACACGAAGTGGTCAGTGATTGGGGAAGGATGGGAGGCTGAGAGCTCAGCTATTGGCTAACCTTAGTTCAGCTGGGATATTAGCCAGAGATGCTGGGTGGGGTCATGTATAATGGAGATTGGCTGGCTCCCTGTGTGGTTTGAGCTGCCAGAGGGTTTGCATTTTCAGGTCTGACTGTGGACCAGCTACATGCAATCCTGAGCACATGGCTGATCTTGCCCAAGGAGACTAAGAGCTGGGAAGAAGTGCTGGCTGCCAGTCACAGTGGAAACCCTTTCCCCTTGTGTCCATTTGCCTACCTTGTCCAGAGTCTACGCAGGTAATGCTGCCCCAGCTGAGCTCTCTCCCATTAGGACATCCTAAGATTCTTTCTTCATCCCACCCGTCCTTCGGTAAAGCCCCACACTTGCCTCCCAGGTCCTGAATGCTACTCTTCCAGTTTCCATTCTGCAATGGGAACGTTGGCACATGTGTTCACTGACTGGCTCTGTTTCTCCTCCCTTACTCTTCTCCCCTCTTTTCTTGAGGACAGTTTACTAGGGGAGGGCCCAGTGGAGCGCCCTGGTGCCCGTCTCTGCCTCTCTGATGGGCCCCTGAGGACAACAATTAAACGTCGCTATGGGAAAAGGCTGGGGCTAGAGAAGACTGCGCATGTCCTCATTGCAGGTGATTACAGCCTGAGTCAGCCTGGGCAGGAGTATGAGGCATGGATCTGGAGGTCAAGACCATACACTGGCCACTGGGTAGATAAGTCTGCTGCAGCCTAAGAGCTCGGATATGCTGCAGTGGGAAGCCCTTCTCAATGTCTGTTCTTGCAGCTCACCTCTGGAAGACGTGTGATCCTGATGCCTCGGGCACCTTCCGAAGTTGCCCTCCTGAGGCTCTGAAAGATTTACCTTACCACCTGGTGAGTCCCGGCTGCTCTTAGTTTCCTTAGTCCAATCTAAACGGTCTGCTTGGACCGTTCTTAGATTGCTCTTCCCTTTCACACCAACCCCACCCGTGTCATTTAGCCTCTTACACACTCCCTCTACCTTTGACTTTTCCTGCTGTCTTCCCTCCGGTTCTTTTCCCAGGTCCTGGGTGTAAGTCCTAGATGCACAGGCATGGTTGAACACTAGCCTATTCCTCCTCACCAGCCCCTTTACATTCCTAATGAATCCAATCTGCTCTCCCCAGCTCCAGAGCGGGAACCATGGTCTCCTTGCCGAGTTTCTTACCAATCTCCATGTGGTTGCTGCATATCTGGAAGTGGGTCTAGTCCCCGACCTCTTGGAGGCTCATGTGCTCTATGGTGAGATAAGTCATTGGAGTTGAGCCTTTTTTTTTTTTTTTTTTTTTTTTTTTTTTTGAGATATGGGATACCCTGCCCAAGGGGAGGTGTAAACAACAGCCACATTTCCATTCCAACCTCAAAATGCCCCATATGTAAGCAAATGATCCTTAGGAAACCCTTTTGCTTAGACCTCTTCAGTAGACTTTCTCAGTTTATACTGTACAGTAAATTATCTAGGAGGTTTGTTAAAATTTCAGATTCTAAGATTACAAGATTTCACTTCCCTAGGTCTTCAGTGGAACCCAGAGCTTTGTGTTCTGAATAGGTGTGTTTCTGATGTGAAGTTTAGAGGGTGATACTCCCTCAGAGACTTAAAAAGTTAAATACACCATATAATTATACTTGGTGCTGAAGTTAATGGAGTCCAGGCGGGATTCCTAGTGATATTGTGTTTTCTGACCCCCACTCCCTTGGTATATGTGTGTGTTTGTGTGCATGTGTGAGTGTGTGTATGCGGATGTTTGTGTGGTTTTGGAGGAATGTGTATATGTTTGTGTGAGGGTGTATATGTGTGTGTGTGCGTGTTTTTGTATGAGTGTGTATACATTTGTGTGAGTGTGTGTATGTGTGTGAGGGTGTGTATGTGTGTTTTTGTATGTGTGTGTATGTGTATGTCGTATGTGTGTGTGTGTGTTTGTGTGTCTCTGTGTGTAAATAGGACACAGAAACCAGAGGAGCTGTTAATTGTTGCTCTCCACCTTACTCCATTGAGAAAAGGTCTCGCAGGGCAGTGGTGGCGCACGCCTTTAATCCCAGCACTTGGGGGGCAGAGACAGGTGGATTTCTGAGTTCGAGGCCAGCCTGGTCTACAAAGTGAGTTCCAGGACAGCCAGGGCTACACAGAGAAACCCTGTCTCGGAAAAAAAAACAAAAACAAAAGAGAAAAAGGTCTCTTACTGAATCTGGCGCTCACTGGTTTTTGGTTAGGCTGATGGCCAGCAAGCTCCAGTGGTTCTCCTGTCTGCCAGTCTGTCTCCTGTCTCCAGTGTTCTCCTGTCCGGCACCAGCACTGGGCTTACAGGTGCATGTGGCCACACCTGGCTGTTTGTTTGTTTGTTTGTTTTTTGAGACAGGGTTTCTCTGTGTATCCCTGGCTGTCCTGGAACTCACTCTGTAGACCAGGCTGGCCTCGAACTCAGAAATTTACCTGCCTCTGCCCCCCAAGCACTGAAATTAAAGGTGTGCGCCACCACGCCCGGCTCCCACCTGGCTGGCTTTTTATGTAGCTGCTGAGGATCTGAACTCAGGTCCCCCTATTTGTGCAGCAAGCTCTTCAACTCCCTGAGTCATCTCCTCAGCTATTCTCACTCTCTCTCTCTCTCTCTCTCTCTCTCTCTCTCTCTTTGAAACTAGCTTCTTCAAAGCCTGAAGCCAACCAGAAGCTCCCAGCGGCAGATGTTGCTGTTTTCCATACCTTCCTGAGACAACAGGCTTCACTCCTTACCCAGTATCCTTTGCTCCTGCTCCAGCAGGCAGCTAGCCAGCCTGAAGAGTCACCTGTTTGCTGCCAGGCCCCCCTGCTCACCCAGCGATGGCACGACCAGTTCACACTGAAATGGATTAATAAACCCCAGACCCTGAAGGGTCAGCAAAGGTAAGACCCTTGAGCCTAGCTGTGGTAAGCCTTTCAGAGCAGCGGCCCTTCAGAGAAAGAGGCAGAAGAGACCAGAACTACTGTGCAGAGAGGAGGGTGCAGGCAGAGATGCAGAGAAAGAGGCAGAAGAGACCAGAAGTACTGTGCAGAGAGGAGGGTGCAGGCAGAGATGCAGAGAAAGAGGCAGAAGAGACCAGAACTACTGTGCAGAGAGGAGGGTGCAGACAGAGATGCAGAACTTGCTTCCCACTGGCTTTCTTGCCCTCACTTCCTCTTCCTCCCTATTTTTTTTCTCCCTCTGTAGCTTGTCTCTGACAATGTCCTCATCCCCAACTGCTGTGGCCTTCTCCCCGAATGGGCAAAGAGCAGCTGTGGGGACCGCCAGTGGGACAATTTACCTGTTGAACTTGAAAACCTGGCAGGTATGACGATGAAGGCAAGACAGAGTGACTGTCAGAAAACCCTCATGTACTACCCTGACGGTCCAGTCAAGCCAAGCCCATCCTTAATACCCTGGTTGATTCGGCAACTTCATTCAACTCCTATCATATTAGACATCTTAGTCAAAGGCTCATTCAGCAGCGGGGTATGACAGTTCACACTTGTAATCCCAGTCTCAGGGAGACAGTGTCGGGAAGACTGTGAGCTCAAAGCCAGCCCGGACTCTATTAAGTATAAGGTCAACTGGGACTGCGTAGAGCAAAATGAAACCCAAGCAGCACATGTGACTGTGCACCATGACTGTGTGGCTTCCCTTTGAGTCGTGTGACTTAGTCTTTTGAGGAACAGGGCTGAGAGCCAGGATCCAGTTGTTCACATCATAACATCTATGAGAGTTGTGTATATACAAGAGAACTTTGGCTGGAGAAAGGCCTTACACGGGGAGCCTTAGCAAAGACACAGGAGAGAGTGGTTCTGTACGTGGCTGTGAGTGATTGCAGCAGTGGGTAATACCAGACTGGAGAGAGCCACAGCTTTTTCTTCTGACTCAAACCACCCCATCACCCCCGTGCACATGCATGCATGTCACACCCTTTCCCTAGAGCCCCGAAAATCTGTGCTATGGGGTCTTGGAGTGAGAAAAGGTCACCCTGCCTTGATTATGAGGTGCACTTGGACCTGTATTTGGGCTGGGAATGTAGACAGCCAAGGACTTAAACCCCTTTTTATGGCTGGGGCCTGCAATGGGTTGGATTTGGGAGTCACCTGAGCCACACTTCCCGACTGGCCGTTTCAGGAGGAGAAGGCTGTGGTGAGTGGCTGTGACGGGATTTCCTCTTTTGCATTCCTTTCGGACACTGCCCTTTTCCTTACTACCTTCGACGGGCACCTAGAGCTTTGGGACCTGCAACATGGTTGTTGGTAAGACCTCCCATGACTGAGTGAGAAGCCCTGAGAGAAATGAGTGAGGAGGGAGCCTACTTGCCAGATGACCCCAGAACCCTGACATGGTCTTCCTGGGGCAGGGTGTTTCAGACCAAGGCCCACCAGTACCAAATCACTGGCTGCTGCCTGAGCCCAGACCGCCGCCTGCTGGCCACTGTGTGTTTGGGAGGATACCTAAAGGTAACAAAAAGTAACCCTCAACCATGAGCCGAAACTGATTTTGTTGTTCCACGTGGCATGACTGCCTGTCCTGGGGAAGCCTTGCTGAATCAGGGGACTAGATAAGATAACCCCCAGGAGCTCCAGGGCTGAGAGGCCATTTGTGTCCAGCACCTACCCTGGTTTCTCCTTTTTTGTCTTCTCCAGCTGTGGGACACAGTCCGAGGACAGCTGGCTTTTCAGTACACCCATCCAAAGTCTCTCAACTGCGTTGCCTTCCACCCAGAGGGGCAGGTGGTAGCCACAGGCAGCTGGGCTGGCAGCATTACCTTCTTCCAGGCAGATGGACTCAAAGTCACCAAGGTAATAAGGTCCTGCGTCGGCTCTCCAGGAGAACACGCAGGACTGTGGTGAAAGTGGAGAGTGACAGCTATATTCCATGTCGTTTTGAGCCCATACTGAGAACAGGCTCTGTTGTTTTTAATCTTTGTACCCACATCTAGGAACTAGGGGCCCCCGGACCCTCTGTCTGTAGTTTGGCATTCAACAAACCTGGGAAGATTGTGGCTGTGGGCCGGATAGATGGGACAGTGGAGCTGTGGGCCTGGCAAGAGGGTGCCCGGCTGGCGGCCTTCCCTGCACAGTGTGGCTGTGTCTCTGCTGTTCTTTTCTTGCATGCTGGAGACCGGTTCCTGACTGCTGGAGAAGATGGCAAGGTGAGTTTCCAGAGGGTCTGTGGGTTCTGGGACAGAGTAGCAAAAGTAGGGATGTGTTCAGGTTGTGCTGGGGGCCTTTACTGAGGATCCTGGAGGAGTTTGGATGGTGAGAGAGAAGTCTTTTGAAGGAAGATGTCATGGGAGTGGGCGGGGGTGGGTGTGGGTGGGGCGGGGGCAGGGACGGGGCAGAGAAGTACCTTTAAACTTTTCTTGCATCCTAGGCTCAGTTATGGTCAGGATTTCTTGGCCGGCCCAGGGGTTGCCTGGGCTCTCTTCCTCTTTCTCCTGCACTCTCGGTGGCTCTCAACCCAGACGGTGACCAGGTGGCTGTTGGGTACCGAGAAGATGGCATTAACATCTACAAGATTTCTTCAGGTATCAGAAGGGGAGTAGATGGGTTTACACCCTTGGAAAGAAGGTTCCTGCTGCCTTATTTCTTTCCCCAAATGTCTTTCTTTCACATATGCTTCCATTTTCTAGGTTCCCAGGGGCCTCAGCATCAAGAGCTAAATGTGGCGGTGTCTGCACTGGTGTGGCTGAGCCCTAGTGTTTTGGTGAGTGGTGCAGAAGATGGATCCCTGCATGGTTGGATGTTCAAGGGAGACTCCCTTCATTCCCTGTGGCTGTTGTCGAGATACCAGAAGCCTGTGCTGGGACTGGCTGCCTCCCGGGAACTCATGGCTGCTGCCTCAGGTAACACTAGGCAGGTTATTGAATCATGTCTTTGAATATGCTTGGGTCACCCCGCAATTAATTTATAACTGCAATTATGCATGCCTATCAAAATCCATTCACATACAGGGTTTACTTACAACCTTTAAAATGCTTTTGAATGTCTTCTGCTGAAGAGTCAGGTTTTTACGAAGCTGGGGCTTCTTAAAAGAATTGCCTATGCTTTGCTCCTCTGGGGTTTTACTGTACTGGAGGGGATCTGTTCAAGAAGCTTTGAGCATTTGGCTTCTTGCTGTCTTGCTCTTTTGCTAGAAATCTGCCTTTGTACTAGGGAGGGCTTGATCTCACTTTCTCCAGGAAATTTAAAGGCTTTAAACCTGTTTATTATTATTATTATTATTATTATTATTATTATTATTATTATTATTATTATTATTAGTTTAGATTTCTGTCCCACACAGAGAATCTATGCAAGTTCTTGACCCATATTGGGTGTCAATTATTAATGTAATTTTAAAAGGATGACAGTTTTTTTCTAACCCTGACTAACTCCCAAGTCATTGAGACAGTCTCTCTGTCTCTCTCTGTCTCTCTCTCTGTCTCTCTCTCTGTCTCTCTCTCTCTGTCTCTCTCTCTGTCTCTCTCTCTGTCTCTCTCTCTGTCTCTCTCTCTGTCTCTCTCTCTGTCTCTCTCTGTCTCTCTCTCTGTCTCTCTCTCTGTCTCTCTCTCTGTCTCTCTCTCTCTGTCTCTCTCTCTGTCTCTCTCTCTCTCTCTCTCTCTCTATATATATATATATATATATATGTTTGCTTGCTTGCTTGTTTGTTTGTTTGTTTGTTTTTCAAGACAGGGTTTTTCTATGTAGCCCTGGCTGTCCTGGAACTCACTCTGTAGACCAGGCTGGCCTCGAACTCAAAAATCCACCTGCCTCTGCCTCCCAAGCGCTGGGATTAAAGGTGAGTGCCACCACTGCCCAGTGAGACAGAGACTATATTTTCATATTATATGCTTACAACACATAGCTGAGTTATTAATGTACTCTAAACCTCTAACCTCATCTGGCTGCCTCCCAACCAAAGTGCCCATGATACTTGCAGTTTAGTATTATTCTAGCTCTCTCTGCTTCAGATGTTTTTTCCCAAGCTGCTTCTCACACTCTCTCCTCATGGCTTGCTTCTCTTCTCCTCCTCCTCCTCCTCCTCCTCTCCTTCCTCGTCCATCTTCTCTCTCTGTGTCTCTGTCTATGTGTCTCTGTGTGTTTCTCTCTCCCTCCTCCCCTGGCTGGGAGAAGTCCAACCCTATTCTCTCTTCTGCTCAGCTATTGGCTAATCAGCTCAATTGACAAGTCAGAGAATAAATGAGGAGCAATGTTTACACAAATTTGAAACTGGAGAGATTTGGAATAAACATTACAATGCTATGTCTGGATTGCAACTGTATATGGGCAATCAGAGAAGTCAGCATTTGAATAACACAGGATAATCTTTACACAGTGCCCAAAAGCATATGGCTACAGTGTTCCTCTTGCACAATTATTCTAGGCTGTTTCTAGTGGGAGGAGGAAGACGGTACTAGTCCCCTGAAAGCAGAGGTTTGGTTCTCATTGATGGTGAGGTGAAAGTGATTGAGGCCTTGAGAAAATGCCTCTGCCACAGCTGCTGGAGAAGTGTGGTGGGCAGTTATACACACGGAGCCACACTTGACTGAGTTCCGCCATGCAGAAGCTTGGCACAGGGCGCTCCCATGCTGTGGGCTTATGTCATGACTGACTCTTGCCCAGGGCCTCTGCCCGTTCTGGTGACTCACTGTCCCACTTCCCTGGAGCTTTACTCGGGTGGGTGCTGGGCTCTGCTCCCGTGGTTTCCTCTGGCTCCTAGGCCAATCTTGCTTCTGCTTTTAGAAGGTACTTGCTTCCTTTTCTGTTCACGGATACAGAGGACTTCACTGTGAGACTGTGGCCCAGACAGCTGCTGACACAGCCACATGTGCATGCGGTAGAGTTGCCCTGTTGTGCTGAACTCCGGGGACACGAGGGGCCAGTGTGCTGCTGTAGCTTCAGCCCTGATGGAGGCATCTTGGCCACAGCTGGCAGGGATCGGGTGAGAAGGATGCAGAAGATGCAACCCTATGGCCCCACAGCCTCTCTGGTCCTAGATTCCTGAATGGTCTATTTCCCATTGCTTCCTTGAACTTTTTGATCTACCAGAGCTGCAGGCAGGTCTACCTGCATGCTTTATACTTTCTCTCTTCTTTAAAACTTCCTGCTTGAAACCTGGTGTGGTGGCACCTACCTTAATCTCCGTACTCAGAAAATCAGAGAGATCATTAGTCCAGGGCCAGCTTAGGCCTCATGAGACATTGTCAGAGACAGACAACCCCTATCTGAAATGGCTTTGGTATTCTTACAGTCTGTGTCCTGAAGAAGCCCTGTCCTTACCTTCCCAGAATCTCCTTTGCTGGGACATGAAGATAGCCCAAGCCCCTCTCCTGATTCACACTTTCTCGTCCTGTCATCGTGACTGGATCACTGGCTGTGCGTGGACCAAAGACAACATCCTGGTGAGTGAAGGGATGGGAAAGAGTAGGCAGGGCCCAGCAAGTATCCTGAGGGAAAACAATGACCTCCGCCTCAAACATTTTCTAGCATCTATTAATGATGGTCGTGCTAACGCTTGCTGGGCATGTACATAGTCTACGTTAGGATTGGCAAAGGCTCAATCATTATCGCCACAGTTAATCTTTACTATGCCCTGTAAAGTAGACCCTACCTTTAGGTCTCCCTCCCAGAGAAGAAAATTGACCCCAGAAAAGCATTTTCAAGGTCATGCCAGGGATAAAGCTGAGCTAATCAGCGTTACACTTTTGTGTGCATCAGTGCACGCGTGCAGATGGATGTCCCTTTGTGCCATGGTATGTACATGGAAGTCAAAAGACAACTTGCAGTAAGTAGTCAGTGTTCCCTTTGTACCTATGGTTTCTAGGGACTGAACTCAGGTTGTCAGGCTTGGTGGCAAGCAGCTTTACCCACCGAGCCATCCTACCATCCCAGAGCCAAGAAACATTCTGAGAAGAAAGCCCCTCTGCCCTTTTGCTGGTGGATACTGAACCCAAGGCCTTGCATATACTAGACAGGTGCTGTGCCCTCTAACCATTCCTCTAGCCCAGTGCTTCTTAACCTTCCTAATGCTTTATTTAACCCTTTAATACAGTTCTTCATGTTGTAGTGACCCACAACCATAAAATTATTTTTGTTGCTACATCATAACTATAATTTTGCTACTGTTATGAATCATAATGTAAATATCTGATATACAGGATATCTGATATGTGACCCCGTGAAAGGGTTGTTTGACCCCTCAAGGGGTCATGACCCACAGAGAACCACTGCTCTAGAGCATGCTGGGGTTTTTTTTTGTTGTTGTTGTTTTTTGTTTTTGTTTTTAAAGTCTTAGTTTTTTTTTAAAAAGAATTATTTGTGCGCTGGAGTGGTTAAGAGCACTGGCTGCTTCTTCCTGAGTTCAATTCCCAGCAACCACATGGTGGCTCACAACCATCTGTAATGGGATCTGTTGCCCTCTTCTGGTGTGTCTGAAGACAGCTACAGTGTATTCATATACATAAAATAAATACATCTTTAAAATTAATTCTTTAAAAATTTATTTATATATCTTTCTTGGTTTGTGCATGTGAGTGTTATGCCTGTGGAGGCCAGAAGAGGATGGTGGATCCCCTGAAACTGGAGTTACAGGCCATTGTGAGCTACCTCATCTGGGGGTTGAGGAACAAATTCATGTCTGCTAGAACAGTTTTGCAATGGTAGCCATTTCTAGCCCCAAAGCCCGTGTTCCTAACACGATACAGTACTGCCTCTGTAGCTTTGGGATGCCTGAGAGTGAAAGATGTCACTGTGATTTATTTGCTCCTAAGGCATAAAACTAATCTCAGATTATTTTCTCAGGGTTTGTGGTGTTTATTTTCCGTATGTAGAGTTCTTAAGTTGTTTTTAAAAAGACATGAGAAAGGTCCCAAGCATGGCGCTGTACCTCTTTAATCCTAGCATAGTGCGTTCAGGCCAACCAGTGCCTCATAGTGAGTGAGACCCTGTCTCAAATCCACACAAACAAAATGTGAGAGGAATGTAGATGATCTTGTTCTTCTCCCTTGTGACTGCAGGTCTCCTGCTCGAGTGATGGCTCTGTGGGACTCTGGAACCCAGAGGCAGGGCAGCAACTTGGCCAGTTCTCAGGCCACCAGAGTGCCGTGAGCGCCGTGGTTGCTGTGGTAAGGCGATGGACTTCACCAGTGTTCTCTGGGAGGGCCTGGAGGATCTGGGAGACTGGATGCATTGGGTATCTAATCTCAGTGGCAAATAGTAAGATTGTGGTACTTGGGACTGGGTTCCAGTGTTGGGCCTTATGGTGGGTGTGCCGGGTGGCACATAAAAGCACATCCTCTTGGTGTTATGAATTTCTGGCAAAGTTTCCGAGCCACTCAACTCCACAGTTCTGCATCCCTCACCCTTTTACATCTTCCAAGTCCCCGATGTTTACCTTCCCCTCTCTGGAGGGAGCAGAGGTCTTATCCAGGTATTTTCTAAGTTCTTGGTGTCTTAATCAGGAATTAAATCAAGGCACACACAGAATGGGTTGGCGAGATGGGTCAGCATTGAGAACACTTTCAGAAGACCTGAGATCAATTTCCAACATCATGTGTGTCCAGGGAGACCTTGAAGACCTGAGTTCAATTCCCAGTACCATGTGTGTCTAGGGAGACCTTGAAGACCTGAGATCAATTCCTAATACCATGTGTGTCCAAGGAGACCAGGAAGCCTCTGCCCTCCTTGGGCACCTTCATTCATGTGCACATTCCCTCCCCCAACTAAAAATATTAAAAAGCACACACAGATTGTGAAAGCATAGAGGTAATTTTATTCAAAGCAAAATATACATAAGTAAGGTATGCTGTCTCTGGGCAGTGATGGTCTATGCCTTTAATTCCAGCACTCTGGAGCAGAGGCAGGTGGAGCTCTGTGAATTTGAGGTCAGCTTGGTCTATGGAATGAGTTCCGGGACAGCCAGGGCTACACAGAGAAAACCTGTCTCAAAAAACCAACAGTCAAGCAAAAAGCTGTGTCCTCCTGAGTGAAGGGCCCAGATTATTGGTTAGGGCTTCTTGTATAAGGGCTGAAAGAGGGAGGAGCTTGATTCCTAGGGTTATAAGGTCAGAGTGGATCTCTATTGTTATACCCGGGCTTGGATTAAGTACACTTTTTCTTGCTGCATAAGTCATTTACTACAATGTATCTTCTTTTAATTATGTGCACAGCAAATAGTGATACAGATTGCTTTATTACACATGCATCCAAAACCAGTTCAGGCCAGATCAGTCCCACTACTCCCTTACTCACACAGTAGACAGTATGCCTGAATAGAACCCGTCTATGTTTGATGGAGGTTAGCAGGGAAAGAAATGTATTCCATTGTTCAAAGAGGGGAACATGTGCAGCTCTGTGCAGGTGGGAGACTTGGGCTACTGACAGGTTGTTTGGTGTGTTGTTTGGAGAGGGGAGTATGCTCAATACATACAGGTCAAGGTCTCAGGCTGCCAGGAGAAGAATTATTACAAGACAACTGTATGCACACTTCAAACTAGTGCAGTCCCAGGCTGCTAAACTATGTCCTTTGCTGCCTGTTTCATTTCCCATGTCCTGACCACTATGACTGTCCTCTGACACTGTGATCTGGGGACAGGAGGAACACATTGTATCTGTGAGCCGAGATGGGACCTTGAAAGTGTGGGACCATCAGGGTGTGGAGCTGACCAGCATCCCTGCCCATTCCGGACCCATCAGCCAGTGTGCAGCTGCTCTGGAGCCCCGCCCAGGTATCAAACTGCCAGCCTTTCCCCTTCCTCCCCTTTTATTTCCTCCTCTTCCATTTCCTGTTCCTCTTTCTCAGTACTAGAGATTAAACCTAGGACTGGTGCTTGCTAGGCCAGCCCTCTATTATAGGCCTTTGACATTGGGCCTAGCCATTCCTTCTGAGTTGGTTTCCCTCCTTTTCAGGGGGACAGCCTGGATCAGAGCTTCTGGTGGTGACTGTTGGACTAGATGGGGCCACAAAGTTGTGGCATCCCCTGTTGGTGAGTTCTCTGCAAGAACTGGAGTGGGGAGCGATAGAGAAGGTGTACAGGGCAACCTCTGCAGCCCTCCTCTTCCTAGGTGTGCCAAATACGTACTCTCCAGGGACACAGTGGCCCAGTCACAGCAGCTGCTGCTTCAGAGGCCTCAGGCCTCCTGCTGACCTCAGATGATAGCTCTGTACAGCTCTGGCAGATACCAAAGGAAGCAGGTGAGTAAGGGGGAGGGAGGGGGAGATAGCATAAAAGAAGATGAGTGGAGCAAGGAATGCCAGGGTAACCTTATAAGTCTTTATCCCATCAACCCATCCAGTAGCCCAGATGCATGCATGCTTGCTTGCGCTCTCGCTCTTTATTTATTTATTTATTTATGTATGTATTTATTTATTTTTGAGACAGTGTCTCACTATGTAGTCTTAGCTGGCCTAGAACTTGCTATGTAGACCAGGCTGGCCTTAGACTCAGAGAGATGTACCTTCCACTGTGTCCCTAGTGCTAGGATTAAAGGAGTGCACCACTATTAAGCGATCAGTGCAGAGCTCTTAATGTATTCTTTCCTTTCTTCTCCAGATGATTCATACAAACCTAGGAGTTCTGTGGCCATCACTGCTGTGGCATGGGCACCGGATGGTTCTATGGTGGTGTCCGGAAATGAAGCCGGGGAACTGACACTGTGGCAGCAAGCCAAGGCTGTGGCTACCGCACAGGTGTCTTGGGCTATACGAATTCTGTCCACCCGTGTGCTTAATTGAACCTCTGTGGGCTGGAGTTTTGCATGCATGTCGGAGGGGAAAGGTTTATGCTTGTCCCTCAAAAGTCCTCAACTGAACCTGCTTCGTTCCCAGGCTCCAGGCCGCGTCAGTCACCTGATCTGGTACTCGGCAAATTCATTCTTCGTTCTCAGTGCTAATGAAAACGTCAGCGAGTGGCAAGTGGGACTGAGGAAAGGTTCAACGTCCACCAGTTCCAGGTGAAGCGAGGCGGCGGCGGCGGCTGCTGCGCATGGCAAGCCACACACGCCTAGCATTTTGTTAGGATCTGTCTGTGTCTGCTTTCGGGCAAGGCTGTGAGAGGATGTCAGCTGCTGCTGGCTTTATCGGTTGTTTTCAAATTGCATTTATTGATCTCCGTGTGTATATGTGACAAGGAATTGGGGCAGCAAAGTCATTTTGCTTTATACTACTTTATTTGTGATAGCACCCATGGAACTGAGTAGTCTGAGGGAGGTTAGCCAAAGTAGTGCCTTTATAGTCCTCACCTGTGTATTCGGAGGTCAGAGAACAATCTGAGGGAATTGGCTCACCTTACCAGCATATGGGTTCTGGGGATCAAAGGTTTTTTTTTTAAACATTTATTTACTTTATTTATGAGTACAATGTAGGTATCTTCAGACACACCAGAAGAGGGCATCAGATCCCATGACAGATGGTCGTGAATTACCATGTGGTTGCTGGGAATTGAACTTAGGACCTCTGGAAGAGCAGTCAGTGTTCTTAAGCTCTGAGCCATCTCTCCAGCCCCATGAATAATTCTTAAATGCCTATTGGTGACAAGTTCTGGGCCAGACAGTGTGGTATCAATGAATTGTTTTTATTTATTTGTTTTGTTTTTGTTTTTCAAGACAGAGTTTCTGTGTACTCCTAGATATCCTGGAAATTGCTCTGTAGATCAGGCTGGAATCAAACTCAGAGATCCACCTGCTTCTGCCTCCTAAATGCTGGGATGAAAAGCATGTGCCAGCCACCACCTGGCTTTATTGACCAAGCCAGCTCAGTCAGTCAGCAGGGTCTCTAGGGAGGGAGGAAGGATTCAAAGAAAAAAAACAATTAGACAACATTATAAAATGATTCCAGCCAGTGCTAAAGCTGTGGTGGATTTGGTGGTTTTTGTTTCTTTGTTTGTTTTATTTTTGTTTTTATTTTTTTTCCAGTCTGCTTTATATCATTCTAGGTACATACAAAGAATAGAATCAGTTCAGTGTTTTTTTTTTTTTTCTTCTTCTTCGAGACAGGGTTTCTCTGTGTAGGCCTGGCTGTCCTGGAACTCACTCTGTAGACCAGGCTGGCCTCGAACTCAGAAATCCACCTGCCTCTGCCTCCCAAGTGCTGGGATTAAAGGCATGCGCCACCACGCCCAGGTAGAGTCAGTTCTTAGATTTAAAAAAAAGTAGTCAAACAAGGCAAGAAGCAAAGTTCCTTGGTCTCGGCGTCTAGGGGCTTATCAGGATGATGGTGCGGTTTACATGACGAGTTTCCTGGCCTAAATGGCACTGCCATTATGGAGTGGTGCTGAGGTCTGGAGACCACTAAGATCTGGGGTCCTGTTGCACAAGGAAGCATCCGCAGAACTTACTGATGGAAGCAAAAGACAGCAATGTTAGAGAATCTCCTTTTGAGCAAGTAAGGGAGAATGATGGAAGATGTTTTGATAAGAAAGACGGGTGTTGGGAATATATATAGCTCAGTGCTAGAGTGCTTGTCTTAATCCTGCCAGAAGCTCTGGGTCTGATCCCAGTACAAGAGCAAACAAGCATGCACACTGATGGTTAGGAACAGGATATCTGGGGCAGGGCAGTCCTTGTGCGTTATACTTCATTCATGAGAAGTCCTTGAGAGTCTGAAAGGTTAGGTTAAGAAGTATCCTTCTCTGTTTTGTGTGTGTCTTCTGCACTACAGTCTTCATCTGAAGAGAGTTCTGCAGGAGGACTGGGGAGTCTTGACAGGTCTGGGTCTGGCCCCTGATGGCCAGTCTCTCATCTTGATGAAAGAGGATGTGGAATTACTAGAGATGAAGCCTGGGTCTATTCCATCTTCTATCTGGTAAGATCTAAAATGCTTTTTCCTCTTGTGTTAAAAAGAAGAAAAGAGGTTTGTGGTTACCCCAAGACTGCGTCAGACTCAGGGTAAAGCACTGGGGTCATGAAGAGAGGCAGTCCTGGCTCAGTCTCTTACTTTCTTATAAACAGCAGGAGGTATGGAGTACATTCTTCAATACTGTGCACCAGCAAGGAGTACGGCTTGTTCTACCTGCAGCAGGGGGACTCCGGATTACTTTCTATATTGGTGAGTTCTGTTTGGATGTGTTACAACAGCCATCTGTGCAGAACCAATGCACAGATTTAAACCTTGGAATCCACCATGGAGTGTAAGGCGAGCGAGGGAAAGGCAGGTGGCTCCAATGCTCTCATCTCCCTTCCCTAGAGCAACTCTCCTTTAAATCTTTGGATGCTAAGTTTCCATGTAAGATTTCATTGTGCAAAACAGAGTTGTATAGTTTTTTTTAAGTCAGACACCTAGGAGGACTTTCTCTCCTTCGTTCTTCCTTTCTTTCATTCTTTCTCTCTCTTTTTCTCTCTTTCCTTCCTTCCTTCCTTCCTTCCTTCCTTCCTTCCTTCCTTCCTTCCTTCCTTCCTTCCTTCCTTCCTTCCTTCCTTCCTTCCTTCTCCTTTCCAGTTGTTTTGAGACAAGGGCTCATTATATAGCCATGACTGACCTGGAGCTCACTGACATCTGCTTGCCTCTGCTTCCTGAGTGCAAAGAGATGAGTGACACTGTGCTTGGCTCTTTTACATCTTAATTTGTGTGTGTGTGTATGTGTGTGTGTGTGTGTGTGTGTGTGTTTGGGGGGCACTTGTAAGCCATAGTATGTTTGTGGAAGTTAGAAGACAACTTGGTGAGGTTGGTTCTCTTCTTCTACTGTTTGATCTAGAGATCAAACTCTGTTGTGAGGCTTGCTGGCAATTGCTCCTACCTGCTGAGCCATCTCTCCTCTCCAGGCTTTCTGTGCAGCTCTTGCTGTCCTGTCTGGGGACTCACTCCATATAGCAGGCAGGCTGGCCTAGAACTTAGAGATATGCCTCCCTAGTTCTGGGATTAAAGGCTTGTGCCACCATGCCTGTCTCCTAGGTTTCCTAGTTGTGATTTTTTTTTTTTTTTTTTTTTTGGTTTCTGTCAGTATTAGCATTTTAAGGTCAAGGGCTACACCGTGTCTCTGTCATGGTGCATGGTGCAGGTACCTCACAGATGCTTTATGCTTAACTGTTTGGGATTCTGTCAGAGCTAGATTTCATTCCCAAGATTCCTAAGGTCTCTTGTTTCTGGAAAGTTTTAAGAAATCCTAATCGGATACCTACTAAAGTTACGTACAAAGTCTGTCTAGAAAGCAGTGATTCTGTTCCTAAATATGTACTTAAGTGAAAGAAGTATACATAGTCCCCAAATGCCAGGCCCAGACACGTCTGTGTTAGCCTAAATTCAACATAGCCCAACCTGGACATGCAATTCTCAGTATGTAACTGCATGACAGCAGAAAGTAGAACATGATAAGTAGGGAAATACAGACATGTCCTTCTGCAAAGGAAGCCAGTCACAAACATGGCCACACTACAGAGATCTCACTGATGTGGAGTTTGTAATAAGTGGAGACACTTAAATCTGCTGCCAGCTTTCGGGCTCTCCTACCAACTGGGACTGGGCATGAGAACAACATCGAGAACTGTTCCACATCTCCACCTAGGGGCACTGCATGGGTAGATCTTACATGCATTCACTTGATGCATGTATTTTATTTGTAGGTGTGGTGGGTTTTAGTTTTTTGTCTTTTGTTTTTGTGTAATACTAATATTTTGTGTCATATATATCCTGTCTTAGAGCTTTGATAGTGGCGTTGTGTCATGAACTAAACAAAGTTACCTCTCTACCTATCCCTTCACAGGAGCAAAAGGAGTCAGGGGAGTTTGAAGAGATCCTGGACTTCAATCTGAACTTAAATAATCCTAATGGGTCCCCAGTATCAATCACTCAGGCCAAACCTGAGTCTGGTTAGTGGGAGAAGAAGGGCCAGAGTGCTCTTTCTGGGGTGGCTTAGGGGAGGCTTGTGGGTCCTCAAGGCTTGAGCCCTGGCTAACTCTGCTCTTAAAATGGCAGAATCATCCCTTTTGTGCGCCACCTCTGATGGGATGCTGTGGAACTTATCTGAATGTACCTCAGAGGGAGAATGGATCGTAGATAACATTTGGCAGAAAAAAGCAAAAAAACCTAAAACTCAGACTCTGGAGACAGAGTTGTCCCCGCACTCAGAGTTGGATTTTTCCATTGATTGCTGGATTGATCCCACAAATTTAAAGGCACAGCAGTGTAAAAAGGTGAGCTTGGAGGGAGGGGTCATAGAGGGAGGCGGTTCTAAATCTGGCTCAGCAGCAGCCTTTGCTGCTTCAGTAAGTGAAAGGTCTCCCTGAGAACTCATGTTGTTCCCCTCCTTTCCGAGATCCACTTGGGCTCTGTCACAGCCCTCCATGTGCTTCCGGGATTGCTGGTGACAGCTTCGAAGGACAGAGATGTTAAGCTGTGGGAGAGACCCAGTATGCAGCTGGTAAGTGTGGGTCTCTGTGTGCACACGTGCACACAAGCGGAGAAAGGGCTAGTGCAAGAAAATGAATGCAGGCTAAGGCGTGTCAACGAAATGAAAGTTGTTTTTCTCAGTCTCTCTTGGTGTGGCCTGTTTCTAAGATATTGATTTGAGAGAAAGATAACAAGGAGACCTCAGGCCTATAGTTTCACTTCCCCCGTTTCTGTTCCTGTTTCAGCTGGGCTTGTTCCGATGTGAAGGGCCAGTGAGCTGTCTGGAACCTTGGATGGAGCCCAGCTCTCCCCTGCAGCTTGCTGTGGGAGACACACAAGGAAACTTGTATTTTCTATCTTGGGAATGAAGATGCAGTACTCAGGACAAAGATGATGTCAACAGATGCTGCTAGCCTGAAGACACCTGTGTCTATATTCTTAGTAAGATTATAAAACTAAAATGTTGAGAGATCTAGAGTGTATGCCCGATTGTGTTCGCTGGTGATTTTAGATCAACGGGGAGGGCTCTGGATATTCCTTTCTAATTTAACATCTAAGGAGAACTGCAGGAACATGAGCATCTTTAACACGCAGATTCTATTCCTGTGTCCCTTTCTGGCCTAAGTTCTAAGGTCCACTCTTGTCAGAAGGAAGGAAGGCTATTGGTGGCCAGTACTTAGTTTGAAGAGACCTGAGGAATTCTCGTTTGGTCATGAAAGGACACAAGAGCGAGTTAAAGTCAGTAGACGTGCAAGCATTTAGGAAAAAACGGATAGACCTAGGACTGTGCTGGGTTCCTGTCACAGACTCAGCCCTCTCCCCAGAACTAACTGGCCAGAGTGGGAAACCCAGGCACCAAAGGCAGAATGAGTCTTTGGACTTTACATTTGACTTGCAAGCATTCATTGGTAGACTAATTGGCACTCTTACAGAGATCACAAATCTATTTCTCCCTCAAATTGAAGTTCATGGAGCTGAGAGATGGATCTGCCATTAAGAGCACTGGTCACTCTTACAGAGAACTGGGTTTTGATTCTTAGTGCCTACACGGTGGCTTACAACTTGCTGTAACTCCAGTTCTAGGAAACCCATCGCCCTCTTCTGGCCTCCATAGGCAATGCTCACATGTGGTACACAGACATACAGCCAAAACACTCATTCATATACATAAAAGAAAAATAAATCTCATAAAGTGTTCTTTAAAAAGAAGTCAGCCCATGATGGTTCATAATCCCAGTTCAGAGGCAGGGGTATTTGGGAGGTGGAATTTGAATTCAAGGCCAGCCTGGTCTATAGGGGGAGTTCCACGATAGCCAGGACTATATAGAGAAACCTTATCTTGAAGAACAAAGGAAGGAAAAATGAAACTAAAATGAAGTCGATAGAGCTTACAACATATTGACAAGTGGAGTAATCATGCCATGGATTTACGTTGCTTACTTACAAGGTTCTGGCCTTGAACGCAGAGGTCTACCTGACTCCTTCCTCACCTCCTGAGTGCTGGGATGAAAGGTCTGAGATCCCATGCCTGACTCGGTAATCCTTACTATAAAGCATAGCATATGGCTGTAGTCTGTATTAGGAGGCCAAGGAAGGAGGATTTTTCTTGAATTTTAGGCCATGCTGGCCTACATAGCCAGTTCTGAGACAGCCGGGTATCTAGAGTGAGATCCTGTCTTGTACTCTTTAGAAAAGTTTATAACACCCACATCTGTTCTTACGTTTTTTAAAGTTACTTTTACTTATGTGTCGATGTCTCTGTGTGTAAGAGGGTGCCTTGAAGGTCAGAAGACAGTGTTGGACCTGGAGCTAGAGGTACGGAAAATTGAGAGCTACCTGAGATGGGTGCTGGGAACCAAACTCTAGTCCTCTGGAGAGCAGCGCACTATAGTAACCACTGGACCATTTCTCTAGCCAGTTGTATTAGTGGTATAATACTTAAAGAGAGTAGGTAGATTTGGCTAGATCCTTATCAGTGAAGCCATTTATACAAACATGAACATCTGTTTTAAGGCAAAGAGTATGCAGTTTTTTGACAGTTGATGATGATTAGGATATCTTGTAGAACTGGTATAATTAAGAGGATTTTGATGGGGAAAGTGAATCTTTTGAGCCTGTATTCTGTCTACAGTAACATTTAACAGACACCAATTTGCAGGGGAAAAGTGAATTTAACAGGGGAAAGCATTAGCCCTCATTAGTGTCCTTCAGTGGAGAAGCTATATACTGTGAGAGAATAGAATCCAGAGTAACCTGTCACTACAGTGGGATACAGAGGAACTTCCTGGAAATGAAGACAGTACTGATAGCAGAAGAAATAAGTGATTGAGGGCTAAGGAGATGGCTTAGCAGTTATGAGCACATTCTACTCTTGCAGAGGACTTGTTATCAAAATTCTCTAGAGGAATAACAGAACAGAGAATGAACACACACACACACACCCCACCCCACCCCCACATTTTAAGGAAATTTAGAAGGGTTTACAGATTGCAGTCTAGGTAGTTCAACAATGGCTGTCTTCCAATGGAAAGGCTAAGAACCCAGTGGTTGCTCAGTCCACGAGGCTGGATGTCTCAGATAGTTTCAATCTGGTTCTGGAGTCCCAGGGAATGCCTAGGTTGCTGCTGGTCTTCAGTCAAATCAGAGTTCCAAAGAAGCAGGCCAAAGACTGCCTCAATAACAGGATAGATGAACTTATCACAACATCTAAGGGCAAGCAGGCAAAAAGTAAAAGCTTCCTTCTTCCGTAGCCTTCATGGAGCTGCTACCAGGCCCAGATTTAGAGTGGCTCTTCCCACCTCAGGTGATCCAATCAAGAAAATCCCTCAGAGACATGCCCAGGTGCTTGGGTTTTAAGATTTCAGATGGAGTTAGGGTTCCCAGGATTAACCATCACAGGACCCTGTAACTCCAGCTCCAGGGGCTCCAGCTCTCTCAGCTGGCATCTGCACTCATGTGTGCATACCTACACACAGATACTTCAGACACATACATTCTTAAAAACAAGTCTTCAAAAAGTTGAGTGTGGCTGCACTATCTGTAACCCCAGCATTTTGGAGTGCAAAGGATTGGATTGCTGAGACTTGCTGAGGCTCTCCTGAGCAGAGTCCTGTCTCAAGGAGACAGTGTGAAGAAGGCTAGAGCACACACCCAAAATCTTTCTCTGGCCTCCATGTGTGCACACAGGCACAAAGAACAAGTGCCAAGGAGAAGTAAAACCCAAAGAAGCCAAAGACAGATTTATACTATTTTATTAAACAAAATATCAAAAAGTTCAAGAACATAATATTGCTTGGTTTTTGTTTGAAGATTATATTCTCTCTGGCTTGTCTGATCAACATTCACCATAGCTGCAGGAAGTTAAATTGAATCTTTAGAAGGTATCGCATACGGACCTGGTTGGGGCTATAAACAATAAACTCATTGTAGTTGAGGGTGTACCCCTCTGGATTGAGAATTCCTGTGTCACTTGCTGGTCCTAAGGGCACTGTACTCCCATTCCTGCCAAACGGAAGAAAATATGTCAAAGTCAGCATTTTGTCCAGAGTTGAAATAGACAGTAGATTCTTAACAACTAGAAAGAAGTCTTCCAGCAGCCTTAGCTCGGGGTACTTACAGGGTGATGAAGTGGGCAGGGCTGGGAGCCATCTTTCCCATCCCCTTGGTGCTATGCTTGCCCCGAAGCAATCCTTGTGCTTTAGGATTGGCCTCCAGTAGTTCATTACACTGACCTAGAGCTACCTGCAAAACAAAAGGTCCCTGAATGCCTATACCCAGTCAAGAACTAGGTGATTCTAAAGTCACCCTGATCTGTATTTTATTCCCTTGCTTCAGCAGAAGAGTCTAATGCAATGGGAATCCAATTCCAGGTGAATTTCTTGAATCCAAAGTCAAATTTTACCAGTGCAAAATCTGAGTTAACAGTAAATTAGAGATCATAGCTGTGTCCCCGGCCTTACCTCTGACAGAAGAAGCAATCCTGTATTCTTTAGGCGAGAGGCAAAGCAGTAATTGGCACTCTTGGAGGACATGTCAGCAAAGTAGATTCCTTTTCCAAACTGAAATAAATCAACAACAATGGAGTTCAGCTGTCTAATGCACTTTTTGAGAAGGTCCTGGTATGGTGCATACCTTTATCCCCTGCACTCAGAAGGCAGAAGCAGGCAGATCTCTGAATTTGAGTCCAGCCTGGTCTACATAGCAAGTTGCAGACTTGCTACATAGTGAGACCCTGTCTCAAAACAAAACCAAACAAACAGACAAAAAAGGAAAAAAAATCTATGATGAGGAAGACAGCACTGGTCATGAGACTCTGCTCTCATAACACAGCATAGTTCCTCCCCCACTGTCTTTTCCAAGTCAGCTCACGAGACAACAAAAACAGCCACCGATGTTTGCCTTTTTAGAATTTAAAGAGGGACACGGTAAAAAAAAAAAAAAAGTCATCATTGTATGTTTTTTTCTCTTTGGGCTCCTAGCCTTCAGTCTACTTACCATATAACCTGTGATGGGAGCCTCAGGTGGGGCAACTCTAAGCCCGTGGCTCAGGATCCCCACCCAGTTACTCAGCCTGGATCCATGCCAGAGCAGCATCCTAAGAAAGAGCCATTAGTTTCCTCTTTTTCTGCAAACATCAATCGCAAATACAAAAAACAACCCAACACAACAGCTGCCTCTGCCAGCCTCCAAGCTCCTTCCCTGTATTTCAGTCAAGGAAATGTCTACTCAACCCAGAGTGGACCCACACCTGTTAGGAAGGTCCTCCCTGAAGGCCTCTTTCTCCCCTTCCTTCTCTACTTCGAAAACATCCAGCAAGGTCATAGTATAGTCCTTGTGTGTAGGAGCATGCGTAGACTGTAGGTACTGAGAAATCACCTGCAGAAAATAATTAAGAACAGCAAATGTGGACCTTATAAGAGACTGGAATGAACTGCAGGATGCAGGGCTCCTGAAGCTGGCAGAACTTTCCGTCCCCAGACAGCCTCACAATGAGTTAGAAGAGTTCTACTGGAGTAAGAATGTGAAGATAAATGACTGTTTTTATTACCTTAAACTCATTACTTTCATGGTCCAGAGGACGCAAAGCACAGTGTAGGTTTCTATAGTGTTGGTCCAGTGGGTGTTCTAGGCCTTGGCGCTCTGACTTCACCAGTTTAAGGGCAATTTCAATGTCTCCCAATGCCTAGGAAAATGAAATCAAGAATCAATGTGAAGGAACTCGGAAGAAGAGGCTGAAACCTTCCAAATGCATTCAGAGCTCACCTCTAGCAGTTTTACTTTGTCTGACAGTTCCTTCTCTGTCCGGATTACTGGAGGGATGGAGAGTCTAAGGACAGAGATACAAGCACAGTGAGCAGTCAGATCTGTAGATACGAGATGCATGGCTAAAGAATAGGTCCTCTGGGAAACTGAGAGTTTTCTTCTTACTAAAAAGAAAAGGAAAGAGCTGGTCCTGGTGGTGGACACCTTTAATCCCAGACTCAGGAGGAAGGGTAGGAGGATCTATGTGAGCTGAGTTCAAGTCCAGTCTGGTCTACAGAGTGAGTTCCAAGACAGCCAGGAATACACAGAGAAACTTTGTCTCACAATAAACAAACAAACAAACAAGTCAACAAATAAAAAAACTTTAAAAGGAAAGAAAACAAAGAAACAAAAATAAGATTACCTATTTGAAAGAGAGAGACCTGTGAAGACTTCAAAGCCCAAGCATATAAAGAGAAAAAACAAACTATTTAGATTTTCATGTTAAGAGACTAGAGTAGAAATTTCTTTATGGGATCCTTATTAAAAATAAGCTACATTGGGCTGGAGAGATAGCTCAGCGGTTAAGAGCACTGACTGCTCTTCCTGAGGTCCTGAGTTCAAATCCTAGCAACCACATGGTGTCTCACAACCATCTGTAATGGGATCTGATGCTCTCTTCTGATGTGTCTGAAGACAGCTATCGTGTGCTCATATACATAAAAAAGATAAATAAATCTTTTTTTAAAAAGCTACATTGACATCAATAAGGAAGTCTGAATACAATCTAGAAGAGGTAAGTCCTTTGAGCATTCAGAGCTATTTTAAATGGAAACAATGAAAACCAGTATGACAAATGGATTGAGTGAGGCTACAGCTCTGTGGGAAAGTGCTCAGGTAACATGCACAAGGCCTAGGTTCAATCCCCAGGACCACACACATATACACACACAAATAAAGGGCAGAAATGTGTTTTCTTCATTTAATACCAATCATTTAGATTCAGAAAAGTGGTATTTGTGTAACTATAGTCCCCTTAAAGAACAGAAGGGACGGGGTTTGCAAGGTGTTTCACACAGTGGCTAGATATAGACTTTTCATGTTTTTGCATTTTAAGGTTTTATTTTATTTTATTTTGTGGGGCCAGGGGTCCATTCTCTCTTGAGTTGGTAACTTTCACTTGGTCAAGAATATGGTTATAATAAGTTGGGGCTGGAGAGATGGATCAGTGGGTAAGAGCACTGACTGCTCTTCCGAAGGTCCTGAGTTCAAATTCCAATGACCACATGGTGGTTCACAACCATCTGCAATGAGATTTGACGCCCTCATCTGGAGTGTCTGAAGATAGCTACAGGGTACTTACATATAATAAATAAATAAATCTTAAAAAAAAAATAAGTTTGGCTGGGCGTGGTGGTGTATGCCTTTAATCCCAGCACTCGGGAGGCAGAGGCAGGTGGATTTCTGAGTTCAAGGCCAGCCTGGTCTACAAAGTGAGTTCCAGGTCAGCCAGGACTATACAGAGAAACCCTGTCTCGAAAAACCAAAAAAAAAAAAAAAAAAAAAGTTGGGAAATTATGTCCCATATTTCTTTTATTTTAAAACTTTCCTTGAGATAGAGTTAAAGCTGGCCTCAAACTCATGAGGCAGCCTCTCCTGCCTCCTGAGTGCTGCCGTCCCTTATTCTAAGCTAGCTACAAATCACATTGGATCCAATTTTATTTAAGGTGACAAATACAAGTTTAAGAGGACCATAGCCTCTGCAGCTGCTTAGGGCATAAAAGGTGAGTAGAAGAGCAGGATAAAGAGACAGCACAACCTTACCCAAAGTCATGAGGGATCCTGGTGTAGAATTCATTGCACGCTTCAACAAGCGCTCGCCCATGCTGGCCAGCGCGGATGCAGTCCTCAATCTTCTTGAGAGACTGGTAACCGGCCTTGATTTGCGCCACTGTCAGCTTTCCTGGAGGCCCAGGCAGAGATCAGGCCCCAAACCAGAGTCCCATCCCTATAAACTGCATATCACTGCCCAGTAATGACACAATTCCTTTCAACCCCATCCCCCTCGATCCCGTTTCCCTCATGTAGGATTTTGAGTAAACCTTAGCTATCGATGAGACTGCTCATGCAGAGACAGGACCCTGAGGGGCTGCACAGAGTCTGAGTCCTACCAAGCGGGGCTCTCTTGGTGTCATACTTCATCTCAATCATCATTTCTTCCATGGTCTGCACGTTACAGATCAACTTTAGCAGCTCCTGGACTCGAAGATCCAGCTGAGACTCAGGCTTCAAAGTTTCCTCTTCTTTTGTTTTACTTTCATCCTGTAGTAAAATAAACACCACTTCTAACATCTGTAGGGAACAGCTCTACTGTGGTCCTGTGTTTGAATGCTGGTACATTCTATTAGGAATCTAGTTAAGCGTAGCCAATGTGATTTCTACCCTGACTTGCTAGTGCTCCCTCACAGTGAAACACTCGAGGAAGAACAAAAGGCCTTTCAGCAATGTCTTTAAGTATGTAAACACAGCTCTCACACCCCTGACCTGATCATATTAATGCAAGTTTCTTAATTTCCAGATCTAAGAGTTTTTAGGTAGCTTCTCAGCATCCTGGAAACCCATTTGTCAAAATTATTTTTCTTTCTTTCTTTTTGTGATTCTTGCTTTTGAACCCAGGGCCTCCTCGTGCATGCTGGGCAAACATCCCACATCAGCCCCTGCACTTCCTTCACAGTGATGAAGCTAGCTTTAAACAGCTCCTCAGTTTGGTCATTTCTCCATCTTCTCTTGGTCAGGAACACTGAACTTCTAGAAGCAGACCTTGAATTTCGAAAGAATTCTAGTACATAACAGAGAAGACCAGACTCTGCGATCAAAGACGAGGGAGAGTTCTCTCTGAGGTGGGAAGTAGCAGTGACTCCTAATATCGCAGCCTCTTCTGGTCTGAGGCTGATCTCCAGCGCCTGGTTAGCCCCCCCTGACTCAGTCAGCATACCTGCGTGCTGGCAGCATAGTCCATCTGTAACATGTCGTATTTTCCAGGTACTTTTTCAAAGTTCTCACGGTCCTCCCAATTGTTTTTAGTTTTGTCAAGGAATCTGTGGAGCCCAAGGTAGTGGGAAAATCAGACGAGTCAAGGTTCATTGCCAGAGGGAGGCGTGCAGCAATTCTCTAACACAGTTTCTCAACAATTTATGTCCCTCACCGCTCAGGCCTACCTCAGGGTTCCCTAGTGTGAACTGTAACTCAGGGCACTGAAGGAACAGCAACACAGGAACAAGGAAATCATGTAAAATGGGGAGTAAAGGCGTCCCAGAGGCCCCCCGAGACAGAAGCCATGGATGTATAGAAGAACAGGTAGATAAGCAATGCTTGTCCAGAAAGAGACATGTTTCTAGACTCTAGAAGGTCTGTCCTCAAAATCACCTCCAGAAGTTTAATGCTGTGGGTGTAGTCTGGTGTGTCTAATTTCTTAGATTTGCTTGCTGTGTTTAAAAAATATTCTTCTGAGCCTGGCAGTGGTGGTGCACGCCTTTAATCTCAGCACTTGGGAGGCAGAGGCAGGCGGATTTCTGAGTTTGAGGCCAGCCTGGTCTACAAGAGTGAGTTTCAGGACAGCTAGGGCTACACAGAGAAACCCTGTCTCAAAAAACCAGAAAAAAAAAAAAAAGAAAAAAGAAAAAAAATATTCTTCTGGTCAACTTCTAGGATGATTTAAACACTGGCTGAAGATACAATTTAATGTTCTAATCACAGAGAGTGAGAGTAGAAATGAATTAACTTTTATGCCAAATCATCTTTACGTGAAACATTTCAACAAGAGCGATCCAAAAAGGGTATGTTTTTAAACTCATTTTTAGCACTTACTTTTTCTGAAATATTTCTTTTGCTTTGTTGAGGTCACCAGAACAAGTCACCAAGCTGTGCTGCCCCGTCTTTCCAACTGCAAAGTAAATGCACACATAGGAGGGTTCCTTGCCCTAGACCCTGAGTGTAGCTCTCCAGTAGTAACGAGCCATCTCTCTATGGTCTCTCTGCTTACTATCTGACTAATAGGCAGGAAAGAGGAGAGAAAGGTGAAAGGGCTTAGGCAAGCGATCATGCTGATACTAATGACTGCTAAGTGTCACAGCCTATATATAAGCAGTACTGTCAGTCCAGTACAGGGGTCGTCTCAGCTTCGCCAAGCACCCCAATGTGGATGCCTGACACCCCTCAACCTCAAAAGCCCATGTGCATTCCTGAGTCACGCGGAGACGTAAGCCCACTCACTGCGTAGCCTCTGTGATTCTGAACAACAACTCATCAACCCATCAGAAAGCCTTTACCTCGGCCCCACCTCATCCAAACACTGAAGTTCCTCTGGGCATCATCTTCTAACAGCTGAATAAGGTAGTACTTGTTGTTGTTGAACTGGAGATTGGTCTGTGACAAGTGGGATGACAATAACATAAGAGGAGTTAGTTTTACAACTGGAGGTCACACAGACCACCGTGTTTCCTTTGCTACAGCTGTACAGGAATTGCCACAGTGAAAGCATAGCATGATGAAACAAATCGATCTTGAGAGAGTAAGGATATAAGCAGAAACCTAACATTTCATTCTGGGAATTAAAGTGGGATCTTGGAAGCTCTCTGAAACCCACTACCCCCCACATACCTATGGTCACTTGATCTTTGACAAGGGAGCTAAAGCCATCCAGTGAAACCCACTACCCAACCCTGACATCCTACATTAATGGGATCCTCTCAATGGCTCCCTCCATAGACATTTTTTGTTGGGAGCGACCCTGTTTGAATGTTAACTGCCTTGTCAGCCATAAGTGCTTACTTACAAAGTTTTGGCCTTAGTGGAAAAGTATTAACTTAGTTGAGATTTCTGTGGGAAAAAGTTGAGGCCTCTATGAGAAAACACTACCCCCAGTTAAGAACAAATAGCTATAGATCTTGTGGACAGGTACCTAGAAACCCATTCTGTTCTGTTCCTCCTGCTGAACTTTTTACCTAGCCAATAGCCTGCTTTTGGGAACAGGTGTGTTCCCCCAGAAACAAAGCGATTCTGCGTCACCCCCCTCCCCATACCCTGCTTCTGTGGGCATAAAACCTGCCTGGGAATAATAAAAATTTGACAGCTTGATCAATCAGACTTGCTGCCCGTCCTTGTTTCTCACCTCTCATTCTCTCCACAGGTGGTTCCCCAGACCCTCTTCGACTGTCCCACAGGCCGGGACAATTTTTCACGCTACATTATTAAGACAGGGTCTCTCACTGAGCCTGGAGCTCACAGGCAAGCCCATGTGTTCTCCTGTCTCTGTCTCCTTGCAGCTAGGAATACATGTATGAGCCACTGTACTCAGCTTTTTATTTAGGTGTTAGGGATCCAAACTGAGGTCCTCAGGCATATACTGCAAGAGTTAGTGTCTCAGCCAGCTCCCTGGCACAGCTTATGATAGTTTAGGTATAAATAATACAACAGAAGCCGGGCGGTGGTGGAGCACGCCTTTAATCCCAGCACTCGGGAGGCAGAGGCAGATGGATTTCTGAGTTCGAGGTCAGCCTGCCTGGCCTACAAAGTGAGTTCCAGGACAGCCAGGGCTATACAGAGAAACCCTGTCTTGAAAAAAAAACAAAACCAAAAAACCAAAAAAAAAACAAAAACAAAAAACCAAAAAACCAACAATAGAATACTAGTGAGCTGTAAAATGACATATTTAGATATTTAGATCAATAAATGGAAGTGTGTGGTTGGTGAGAAAGCTCAGTCAGTAAAGTACTTGCTAAACAACCATAAGGTCTGAGTTCCCAATCCCCAAAACCCACGTGAGAAACTGAACATGGCAATGCACATTTGGAATCCCAGCACTGAGCGGCAGAAACATGGATTTCTGGAGCCTGCCCACTGGCCTAACCTATTAAGAGAGCAGGTTAGCAAAAGCACTTTCCATAACAACCACAACAACAAAATCAAAACTAGTCAGTGGAACCTGATGAACAATACCTGAAGTTGACCTTTGGCCTCTCTATATAAGCCTATATCTGCACTCACAAGCACAAAAGTAGATAAATTCAAATGAGTCATATCCAGGAAATACATTAACAGAAAATATCTATTCAAAACTATGTGTGTATATGAGAGAGAGAAAACAAAGACACAGAGAGAGACGGAGAGAAAGACAGACAGAGAGAGAGAGAGAGAGAGAGAGAGAGAGAGAGAGAGAGAGAGAGAGAGAGAGAAAGAAAGACAAGAAGACACGAGGGGCCTTAGAGATGGCTCAGTGGTTTAGAGCACTGGTTGCTCTTCCAGAGAACTGGGATTCAATTCCCAGCACCGACGTGGCAGCTCACAACTGTCTGTAGCTCTAGTCCTAGGGGATCTGACACCCTCACACAGACACACTTGTAGGCAAAACACCAATGTACATAAGATAAAAATCAATCATTAAAAAAAGATTGGTTAGGGATCCAGCTCTGGGTAGAGCTTTGCTTGGCAAGCACAAGGTGCTGGGTTTGGTCTCTCAAACTGGGAGAAAAAAAGAAAGAAACAGAAAATTGTGGTGCACACACTTCTAATTCTAACTCTCAGGAGGCTGAGGCAGCAGAATTACTGTCAGTCTGAGGCCAGCCTGGTCTACACAGTGACTGCCAGGCTAGTAAGGGCAACATAGCAACACACACATGCACATGCAAAGATAAGGGGTGGGGGTTGGGGGACTCCACATATTTGTCTTCTCCCACCAGGCACACACAACAATACTACTTTTTAAAACATAAATAAAACTATCTACACATGTTTAAAATGCCAGCTTGAACTGGGTTAGACAGCTGTGCCCCAATAATCTCAGTCCTATAGATATGGAAACAGGAAGACTGCAAGTTGAAGGCCTGCCTGGGCTACAAAGACAGTACCTGTCACAAATAAACAGAGATCCCCACAAAACAAACAAACAAACAAACAGTCTTTACCATGGGCAAAAAGTAGATCATAATATAATCAAAAGCCAATGTCAATTTTGGAAAGACATGAGCTGATTATATTATAAGGAAATTCTAATAACCTGGACTAGCTGGGGGCTCAATGGGTAAAGGCACTCCCTGCCAAACCCAGCTAATCCTGAGTTCATCACAGAGACACTCTTGGCAGAAGGAGAGAACAGACTCTTTTCTTTTTTTCCCCCCTTGTCCCTTTTTTGTTTTTTTGAGACAGGGTCTCACTTTGTAGCCCTGGCTGTCCTGGAACTCATTATGTAGACCAGGTTGGCCTTGAACTCACAGAGAACTGCTTGCCTCTGCCTCCCAAGTGATTGGATTAAAGGTGTGTGCCACTACACCAGAACTGAGAACTGACTCAAGTTGTCCTTTGTCTTCCACACATAGATACATACAAATTCACTAAACAGATATAATTTTTAAAAGGAAAAAGAAAAAGAAAAGAAAGAAATTCCCCCAATTAGAATGACTTATCTTCTTACTTGATTTAGCATGACATCATAGACATCATCTCCTTCACAATACACATGAGCCTGGGAAGAGAGAACACATAGCATCAGCGCACTCAGTCTTCGGCTTAAAGTGAGACTTTTCACCCCTAATGCTTTAAGGTTTGTTCTCCAGCACCTACAACATTTGTTTTCCAGGCAGAGAAAAGGAAATGCATGCTCTACATACAGACTACCATTATTATAACTAAAACATAATAACGGGTTGGTGAGATGGCTCAGTGGGTAAGAGCACCGACTGCTCTTCCGAAGGTCTGAAGTTCAAATCCCAGCAACCACATGGTGGCTCACAACCACCGGTAATGAGATCTAATGCCCTCTTCTGGTGCATCTGAAGACAGCTACAGTGTACATATAATAAATAAATAAATCTTAAAAAAAAAAAACATAATAACTACTTCTAATTACAGAGACCTAAGAGTCTACCTCAAAAGAAACCTGCTTATAAGTAGGCTTGCTTCCAGATCCTTCCAACCTCTTTCCCCTTCATCAGTAACTCCTGCCATTCCATGGTAGTCTATAATCAAAATTACACTGTCAAGTGGGCAATGGTGACACATGCCTGTAGTCCTAGCATGCAGGGATCTGCAGAGGCAGGCAGATCTCTGAGTTTGAGATGAGTCTGGTCTATGGAGTGAGTTCCAGGAGTCACACAGAGAAACCCTGTCTCCAAACCAAACCAAACCAAACCAAACCAAACCAAACCAAACCAAACCCCCACACAGTTCTCCCTTAACAATCCTAACATTTCCTGGGTGAAGAAGGAAAGCTAATGGCAGGCCCTGTAGTAATTATGTCATATTCTGTGAATTTCTTTACATTTTTAAAAAGTAAATCTATTCATTTTTAAATTTTACATGTGTTTTACCTCTCTCTCTCTCTCTCTCTCTGTGTGTGTGTGTGTGTGTGTGTGTGTGTGTGTGTGTGTGTGTGTGTGTGTGCCACTTGCACGCCTGGTCCTGTGGAGGTCAGAAGAGTGCATCCTACCTCCTAGAAATGGAGTTACAGATGGCTCTTGAAGAACAATAAATGCTCTTAACCACTGGATCATTTCTCCAGGCTCAATATTCTGCTAAGCTGAAACCTCATCACCCCTACTTCTCAACTCTGGAGAGAAGTCATCACTAGCAATATTTTCGGAAGTATTTTTAAACTGAGCACCACCGACATTCTAGACAGGGATCATCATAAGACAAGAAAACTCTGCCTTCCATTGCAGGTGCTTTTACCTTTCCCAGCTTGGCTGCACACTCTGGGTCCACAGGGGCTTTGCCCTTTAACAGCAAGGTCTTCACAGAGTCTGAGGGAACACAAACACGCACTGCCGTTACTGATGTGGGAATCAAAAGGGCCGTCTTGGCTACAAAGCTGTCATAATTAACTTTGCCCTTCCCGAGCAGTCCAGGTCTTCTGCCTGGGTTCTAATCCATCTCAAATCTATGAAAATATTCAACAAAGTAGACTGGTACTGCAGAATGCCCAGGTGATAGAGAAATTAATTAGATCCTGAAGAGGGAAGGAACAAATGTTATCCCCATTCTTCTGGAAACCCAAGAGTTGTCCCATGTCCTCCCTGGCCCATTACCTCGATTGTCTTTTGTCCTGTCTGCGTCCTTCCCTCCAGCCATAGGCCCTTTTCTCTGGCACGTGCGCATCTTCTTGCCAGGAGGAGAGTCGTCTTCTGTTGCTTTGTTGCCATTATCAACTTTCTTGGCTTCATTTAGCACTTATGGCAAGAACAATATACCAAGAATTACTGCACTATGAAGATGATCTAACTTTACTGAAACAACACTGAAGCAAAATAAAAACACAGGAAAATTAGATGGCTATGAAAAGGAAAAGCAGCCCCTCCTATCCCCGAGTCAGGATGAAGCCTCTCTGAAGTTGAGAAGCAAGAAATTCAGCCCAATTAACATTCTATGAAGGCTGCTGATGCAGATCTTCAGATATTTTCATGTTAAAATGACACTGAATTGGGCTGTCGGCCTAAATGAATATGACAATGGGCCTGGTTCATTTCTTTCCCATTTTATGGGAGTCTTAAACAGACCACGAGCATTGTTGACAATGCTGATAACCTAACTCCCTGCATCCCTTATCATCCAGACTTGGACTCTGGAATTCTGTCAGATCTCCTCAGGAACTGTGATCTCATTTAAATTCTTTAACAACTCCTTGAAGAGCCAAAAATCACAAATCTTACATACATGTCTATTCTAAAGACAGTGAAGGGTGATTCTTCTTTGAGAAGCCCACACTCATGTTCTGTGGCGTCTCTCTTCCCAGTCATTCCGTTTCTTTTAACCCTTGTGCTTAAAACATATATTGGCATCTCCTGTAATAAACTTCCAACTTTGGTTCATTTTGCATACTCTTGAAAGTCATTTCTACTTTAAAGGCAAGAATACTAGGTTTGCCTGAGTGGAGGTCTCTGAAAAACTAAGGTTGCTGTCAGAGACAGTAGAGTTGTCTCTGCCCTTGACTGTTAACAAACATAAAACCCAAAACAAACAAAGAAACAAACCCCCAAAGGTTATTGTTTCCTTTTACGTGTATGGGTGTTCTGTCTGTATATGTATGTGTGCCACGTGCATGTCTGGATGTCTGGTGTACCTGGAGGTCTGGGAGGGTGGTTATGACTTGCCATGTGGGATTTTGGAATCAAACTCAGACCCTCTATAAGGGCAACAAGTGTTTTTTTTTTTTTTTGGTTTTGTTTTCTTTTTTTTTTTTTTTTGGTTTTTCGAGACAGGGTTTCTCTGTATAGCCCTGGCTGTCCTGGAGCTCACTTTGTAGACCAGGCTGGCCTCAAACTCAGAAGTCCGCCTGCCTCTGCCTCCCGAGTGCTGGGATTAAAGGCGTGTGCCACCACGCCTGGCTAACAAGTGGTTTTTAACATTGAGCTAACTCTCCAGCTTCTTGACAACCCTCCTCCCCCCACCCCCCTTTTTAAATGACAGGGTCTCTATATAGCCCTGGCTGTCCTGGACCTCACAGAGATCCTCCTGCCTCTGCCTCCCAAGTGCGAGCATTAAAGGTGTGAGCCAACATGCCCACCAGGCTCTCATAATATCCTTTAAAGAAAGAACTTAAAGTAGCTGGAGAGGTGGGTCAGTGATGAAGGAGCTGCCTGATTCTTCCCGAGGCTCTGGGTTTAAGTTCCATCTCTCATATGGCAGACCACAACTGTCAGTAACTCTAGTACGGGGGGTCCAACACTTCCAGGCACATACATGGTGCATATATATATATATATGCAGATAAAATACATAAAGATTAAATAATTTCTAAAGAAATAATTCAACATGCTCTTAATAACTTGCACACCACTCACTGAGCAATACTGCCTAAATTGCTATCCTGATGGGATATTAATAATAGGATAAAATAAGTTTACATAGATCTTTACAGTTCATTACATGGGTCTCATAGCCTTTGGTCTCTAATACCTTCCTTCAAACTAGACCACTTCATCATGGTCATCAGTAAAGTGTTCAACGGTCTGGACTGACCAACTTGCTGCCAGCGTTGCTATTTGGAGCTTTAGAACCTGTAAATTCATTGAACTTTAGTTGCCCGAAATATAAAACCGAGACCACAGACACAGTATACGGTCTACAGACACCAATTCTAAGATTCGAATTTTACTTTCTGAAATCGGATGTATCTTAAAAGGTTGACTACAGCTAATCACTTTACTGTAAGCGCTTATCCGTGACCCGCCTCTTTGGACTGAAGTGTAATATGAAAAAGCGAGAGGCTCCCTGTGACACTGGGCCGAGCATTCAGCCTGCGGACTGAGTTCCCACCTCGCCTTCCAGAGCCTGATCTCTGCCGCCGCGGCGCCATCGCTCTTGAAGGACGACGTCATCATCCCTTGCCCGGATGCGCGGGCTTCTTGTCTAGCACAGGAGCCTGGGGTAGAGCGCATGCAAATTACGCGCTGTGCTTTGTGGGAAATCACCCTAAACGAAAAATTTATTCCTCTTTCGAGCCTTATAGTGGCGGCCGGTCTACATCCTGAAAGTGGGCGGAGGAAGCTCATCAGCGGGGCCACGTGCTGAGTGCGTGTCACTCTTCGGCCCCTGGGAAGGTCTGAGACTTGGGCCTCCCGCGGCCCTAACCGGGCTCTCCCCGAGCGGGGAGGTGAGTTCCCAGAGAGCAGGGCTCTACGCTTGGGCAGACTGGGCAGGAGAAGCCCCGAGTCGGGGCGGATGCCTCCCTCGCCGGAGCGGATGCCTCCCTCGCCGGAGCTTGGAACAGACTCACGGCCAGCAGTGCGAGTTCAATGGCTGAGGTGAGGCACCTCCCGGGCCTCATAACCCAATTCAGACTACTCTCCCCCGCCCTCTTTTTTGATCGAGATCCTTTTGGAGTATTGACTCGAAAGGGTTTTATATATTTACTCTGTGTCTCAGCATTCAGTCAGTCATTCATTCATTTTGAACAGTTGTGACTGTATTGACCACAACCCTCTACTATAAAAAGACCAAGCTTGAGAGTTGTTCAAATATGGATTAAACCATAAAAATATAGAAGGGAGTTTGACAACATTTAGTGAAACATGATATGAACCCCCTCCCACTGTTGGATTTTTGGGGCTATACTTTAGCTATTTGTCTAGCAAAAATAAACGTAGTTCATACCTTCATGTAACTTGTTATTGGGAGAATATATATGTAGACTTATTACAAAACCAAAAAAATGAACCTGTAACTGTAATAAGTACTTAGGAAAAGCACATAGTATCATAATAGAGAAACAGGCTGGGAATTCCTCATGAAGTAAATGAGCAGAGTTGAGCTACAGCGAAGAACACTGAGAAAGGAGAAGCAATTGAGATAGGAGTGGAATAGGGCTCATACCAAGCCCAGCTTTCCTTACAAAGGCGCGAAGCTGTGACTTGACTAGTGTGTGGATGCCTCAGATCGATTAATGACCAAAACTGAAAAATAAAACTTTGATTACCATTTCCCGTCCCTCATCTCCTCCAGGTCTCCATCCAACTAACTCCATGTCCTCTTGAGCTTTCTTTAGAAAACAGGCAATTAAATTAAAAAATAAATAAATAAATAAATAAAAAGCACAAGTGATACGTACACAAACACATACAAACTCATTAAAAAAAAAAAAAAAAAAAAAAGCTGGGTGAGCCAGGCAGTGGTGGCGCACACCTTTAATCCCAGCACTTGGGAGGCAGAGACAGGTGGATTTCTGAGTTCGAGACCAGCCTGGTCTACAAAGTGAGTTCCAGGTCAGCCAGGGCTATACAGAGAAACCCTGTACAAAAAAAAAAAAAACAAAAAAAAAAAAAAACAAAACAAAACCTGGGTGTGGTGGCACACACTTTTAATCCCAATACTTGGGAGGCACAGGGAAGCAGATCTCTGAGTTCAAGGCTAACCTGGTCTAGAGGGTAAATTCCAGGACAGCCCAGGCTATATAGAAAAACTCTCTTGAAAAAAACCGAAAGAATAAAAAGAAAGAAAGAAAAAGCACAAGAGACATACATATATGCTCACTCTAACGGTGTGGGGGGCACGGGCACACGCACACACTCACATACCACACACACACATCCCATATCAGTAGGTGTACAGGGTACCTTCCAGTACTATGAAAATTAGTCAGTAGGGATGAAGGCTCTAGACAGGCACTAGCTCAACTGGTCCATATTCAATGAGGTATGACAGTATCAATGTTTAACAACAGGGCCTTGCCATCAGTTTGCAGAGAGCAAAGGATACTGGGTTCTTTGGGGGTTTCCATGGATCCCTTTTGGCAAACAACTCACTTAGATGTCACCCATCCCTGGTGGTTTCTCTTGGTGGTGACTGGTGTCTAGCTGAGGCTTTCTTTTCATACATGTACATGTTTTAAGAAGCTTCTACAGTAGCAGGCTCCCTTATGGATGACGCATGCTTATTTGTCACTTTCTGAGTCTCTATTCCCATTACCTTTCTTCTCCATCCCCCTCCCCATTTAATCCTCCAGCTCCATTCTCCCCTTGTTTCTCCATAGCTATATATTCTATTTCCCTTCCCTTGGGAGATCCTGTCCTCCCTCCCCTTCCTCATCCCTGACTCTATACCTAACCGTTGTGGTTATAATGGATTGCAGCATGCCTATGGAAGGATTAGAAGCTAACATTCACATATGTATTTGCCTTTTTGGGTCAGGGTTACCTCACTTAGGATGACTTTTCCCCCCAGCTCCATCGGTATATCTGTGATATTCAGAATTTCTTCGTCCTCTTTAGTTTCTCTGTGTAGCCTTGGCTGTCCGGGAACTCACTTTGAAGACCAGTCTGGCCTTGAAGTCAGAAATCCGCCTGCCTCTGCCTCTGCCTCCCAAGTGCTGGGATTAAAGGCGTGCGCCACCACGCCCTACCATCTTCCTTTTCTTTCTTTCCTCTTTCTCCTGCCCTTCCTCTTCTTCTTCCTTTTCCTCCTCTTCCATCTCCTCCTCCACCTCCTTCTTCACTTCTTCACAGACCTGGGGCTCACTCTGTAAATCAGGCCTTGAACTCAGAGAACCAAAGACAGAGGCTGCACTCACCCTCCGAGACCGCCCAGGTTAGCGCCGGGGTAGTAACGGTGCCTTTCCCAAAAAAAAAAAAAGAATACAGACGGATTTCCCCAGATTCAGGAACACTGTGCCCGAGGCAGAATGTATTGTTTCTGGGTCACCTGGTCTGGGGAAAGCTGGCAAACAAGGACTGCCGAGGCCCACGTGTATGTCTCTGTTGAATGTTGTGGGGCCACGACCTTGACACATTTGCGAACCTTTAGTGAACAGTGTCGTATTTGCTCAGACCATGTGTGAAACTAGATAGATAACGCTGAGGATAGGTGGTTTAACAAGCCCTAGGAGGGCTAACGGTGGCGCCTGTGTCCTAAAATACTTATAAGACGCTCTGAGAAGGACCAGGGTTTTTTAGCTTTGCGCAAGCCAATGTTCAAATTGTAGCGCCTGCGTCTGGAGTATCTGGAGATACTCTGCTCTGCTCGGAGGATAGTGTGAGCCATTCTGAGCTTCCTTTGTGAAGAGTGAACAAAATACACCCTAGTTGGTATACAGTAAATACTAGCTACTTTGCAAAAGCAAGCTGTGAGTTTATAATCTCCATTGCGGGTATTTTTGACTCATGAAAAGTTTTCTAATGACCTCGGTGTGTGGAACTCACAAGACTCCTGTTTTTCTCCTTGATACTAGTCTAAGCGTAACCGGTTTTTGGTGTTGGTGGCTTTTTGTTCTTTTTTTGACAAAAAAGTATGGTTCTAGCTGTCCTGGAACTCTTAGTAGACCAGGTTGGTGTCAAACTCAGATCTGCCCGCCTCAGCCTCCTGCGTGCTGGGATTAGAGGCATGGATTGCCACCCCTGGGCTAGATATTCTTTAAAGATTTATTTGTAATTAAGTCTGTTAAGTGTGGAGGCATAAAGTATGCAGGTGCCTTCTGAACCAGAAGAGGCTTTTTGACTTTTTGATCCCCTGGAGTTAACAATAGCAGTGAGCTGCCCAACATGGGTGCTGGGAATTGAGCTCAGATCTCTGCAAGGTCCATCTCTGCAGTCCTACTTAGTTGGTTATTTTTATTTTTTTGAGACTGGGTTTTGCTGTCCTGGAACTTGCTATGTAGACACGGAGTGGCCTCAACTCACAGATCACTATACCTGTCTCCTGAGTGCTAGGATCAAAGGTGTGTGCTATCACACCTGATGCATGGGTTATTGTTATAGGCAGAGAATGTGAGAAGAAAATCCTAACCTAGCAAGCTGAATGTGCTAATAGGCATATGTGGCTTCTATATCCTTTATAGCTTATTTGTCTTAAGTCCATAATTACAAATCTGAGCATGGAGAGAGGTCTCAGCAGTTAGAGGTGCTGCAAGGGGACCTGCATTCTGTTCTCAACACTCAGCTATCTTTTTTTTTTTTCCGAGACAGGGTTTCTCTGTATAGCCCTGGCTTTCCTGGAACTCAACTTTGTAGACCACCAGGCTGGCCTTGAACTCAGAAATCCACCTGCCTCTTCCAAGTGCTGGGATTAAAGGCGTGCACCACCACCGCCCGGCACATTGTATCTTAAAACCATCAGTAGCTCTAGTTCCAGGAGATCCAAGGGCTCTGGAGACCAGGAAGACACTGGTGCGCATACATACATGCAGGCAAAACATTCATACATAGATAAAAAGCATAGTGGAGTTAAGTTCTGCAGATCTGCACTCAAATTGTTAACAGATAAGTGTGCTCCCCACATCTTCCTCTTCACAGACGTTTAAGAGATAGATAGCTACCTCTTAACAAATTACTACCTATTAGATTATGCCGTTTGTATTTGTAAATTAAGTCTTTTTTAAAAGAAATGCTGTTTATTCATACAGCATTCAGCCTGTGTGTATGTCTGCCTGCCAGCAGAGGGAACCAGATCTCATTATTGATGGTTGTGAGCCACCATGTGGTTTTCTGGGAATTGAACTCAGAATTTCTGGAAGAGCAGACAGTGCTCTTAACCTCTGAGGCACCTATCTCTCAAGCCCTGGCAATTAAGTCTTAATTAGGCTGGGGAAAGGATAATACTTTTTTTTTTTAAAGGACACCAAAAGAGGGAATTGGATCCCATTACAGATGGTTGTGAGCCACCACACGGTTGCTGGGATTTGAACTTAGGACCTCAGGAAGAGCAGACAGTGCTCTTCACCACTGAGCCATCTCTCCAGCCCCTACATTTAGTTTCTTAACCATTAAACTTAGTTACCTTGACAGTCTCTAAGCCTTGCTTGAATATTTTTAAAACAAAGACCATGCACTGAGATATCGATGAAATTTGTAGGAAGCAGATGATGAACTCTAAGGAGGGGGATGATAATAAAACAGGGGAAATAGCAAGTTAAAATTAGGCAGAGTTACTGCCCTGTATCCCAATTGTAAGTTATTTTTTTCCTGCTGTCTTGAGCCATGGCTTTCAAGCACTCCTCCTTCAACTTACCAGTCATGAGCCTGGATGGGTGAAGCGGTGTGAGCCACGTGGTTGGTCATATACATTCCCACTGTATTCTGTCCCTGGTATGGTAAACAGCTGGTAGTTCGAAATGAAACTGTATCCATAGCTGTGCCTCACCTCAGGGTTGCTTTTGTTGCTTTTGTTGTTTAGTTCCAGGTTGAAGATGAATTGTGTCCAGGAAAGAGCTGGGACTGTAGCACTCAGCCCCGCCCGGCATAGAGGCCCTGTGAAAACCCCAGGATATCTAAAGTGGGCTTGGACATTCTCTCTCAAGGAAGGTTTAAAGGCTGATGGGACTATATATAAATGCAGGTACTCATGTTCACCCAGGTTTTCCGCATTACACATGCTGGTCCCAGCAACTTCCCCATGGTACTGAGAGGTGGGACACTGGCTGAGCTGCGATTCTCTGGTCTAGCTTTGTAAGATATTTTGAAACAGAATCTTGTTAAATTATTTAAGCTTTTAATCTGCCGACCTTCTGCCTCAGGCTTAAATTACAGGTTCATACCCCACAAAGTCTTGTGTTTTTTTTTTTGGTTTGTTTGTTTGTCTTGAGACAGGGCCTTGCCGTGTATCCCCTGGCTGGCTTCAAATTTGTTAGGTAGACCAGGCTGGCCTACAGCTTGATCTGTCTGCCTCTGCCTCCTGACTGCTGGGATTAAAGGCGTGGGCCACCACACCTAACAGTCTTTGATTATGGCATATTACAAAATTTTTAGGGGATAGGTGTTGAGGTGTGTGCATATGTGTGTGTGTATGTGAGAGAGAGTGAGAGGGAGAGAGGGAGAAAGGGAGAGAGTGAAAGAGACACCATACCCCTGAAATGCAGTATTTGGGTTTTATGAGAAAGTGGCCTTCCATTTCATCAAACAAGGTAAAAAGCACTTGAATCAAAGACTTGGCAGACATTGTTCAAACTGTGGATATTTGTGCTGTGTCTTCCTTCACATGTCTTCTATTTATGCCACATGGAACAGTCCTTTGCTCATGCATGTCTCTGACCTACAGAACCAGTGTTCTCATTTAGCTTAAAGCAAACCATCTTCCATAGCTATTTCACACTAAAGTGAGCAGAGTGGGGTTTAGGCAGAATTGTTTTACCTTAGGGAACTGATGTAGCTTAAAAGAGGCAGATTTCTATGTAAATATGAAATTGTGATTTTTTTTTTCCTGCCTTTTTCTGGGTTATGTAGCCCAGGTTGACATTCCTGATCCTTCTGGTTTTGCCTCCCATGTGTTGGGATCAAAGGTATTTGCTACCACACTTGGCACATGTGTAGCAGTAATTTTAAAGGTAGCATTCCTTTTCCTATCAACTTATTAGTCATGCTAACCATCCTACCCCTGATTTCCAGTGAGGTTTTCTGCAATGGTTTAAGTGTTCTGTATTGTATTGTATTGTATTGTATTGTATTGTATTGTATTGTATTGTATTGTATTGTATTGTATGGGATTGCAATACAGTTTGCTGAACAATGAAGAATGTTGGTAGTTTGAATAGTTTTGAGATAGGCTCTTGCTCAGTAGCCCAGGCCGGCTTCAACTTGATTTTCCTGCCTCTGCCTTCCAAGTAAATTGGCATTACAGGATTGATAGGAAACTTAATTCTAATTAAATAGTTTTAATCTAAATAACTAGTTTTAATTCCCTAAGGACCCACATGGAGGCTTACAAACAACCTTTCCAGGGTATTTGCCCTACTCTGGCTCACATTTGTAATGTAGACATGGTATGCAGACATGTAGGCAAAACACCTATAAAGTTAAAGTTCTGTGTCTGCCAAGTGGCCTACTCATTAGTGCCATTACCACTGCCTCCCAAAGTTCAGTTTAGTTTTAAAACAGGGCACGGTATGGAATGAGAAGGTATTTGTATCCCCATGTAACTGGGTATATAATACTTATTCAGCAGACTAATCATGGCACTAACCAAGATTTCATAAGCCAATGGTCTTTTCTGTTTCATGTGCCTGATCCCTACCATTACCAGTGTCTTCCAAATGCTTTTTTAAAAAAAAGATTTGTTTATTATATGTAAGTATACTGTAGCTGTTTTCAGATATTCCAGAAGAGGGCATCAAATCTCATTACAGATGGTTGTGAGCCACTATGTGGTTGCTGGGATTTGAACTCAGGACCTTCAGAAGAAGAGCAGTCTCTTGAGTGCTTACTTAATACACATGTAACTTTTATATTTTACCTCATACAGAAGCCTACCTTGACAAGGGGATCTTTCTGTTTGGACTGACTGGGTCAAAATGGAAATCCAGAAATCCTCCCTCTGCATGCTGAGTTGCACTCCGCCACCACATCTAGATAATGATTTCTTTGTTCTGCCTGTCACTAATCTAACAATTTAATGTTAAATAATGTTAAATAAGAATTTCTAGTTCAGAAGGTTATTTGTCGTAATGAACTTTTGGTTACAAGTAAGCACTTTAAAAAAAAATCTCATTGCCTCCCAATTGCAATTTTCCCTATCTCCTCTCCTCTCTCTCCTCCCATTCCCCAGCCCCTTCTGAAAAAGGCAGGCCATGCAGGGATATCAACATGACATATAAAGGTACAAGTAAGACTGGGTGCTCTTCACTAAGGCTAAACAAGCAAACCAGTAGGAGGAACAGGGTCCCAACAGCAGGGAAGGTCAGAGACAGCCCCTGCCCACTATTAGGCATCCCAAAGGGTCAGCCCCGCGTAGGCTCCCTGCTGTCACTTTAGTCTCTGAGCCCCTATGAGCCTAAATTGGTTTCTGTGGGTTTTCTTGTCACAAGAAAGCTCTTAGAAGTAAAAATATCCTTACACTGCCATCTTGTGGCCAACAGGGGCTCCAAGTGATTTTTCCCCCTATGTTTGGGGGAAGTTGTATTTCTTATAGAAGATAAATTTAATTAGTATTGGCTCAAGAAAATGACTTGGAAACTATTTTGGATTACTGTTCTACTTACTAAAAAACCTTAAGAATTGTTTTTTTTTTTCGTACTGTTTTGCTTTGCCAGAACAGGGTGTTGGACTCCTGGCCTGCTGTGAGCTGCCTGATAATGGGCATTGGGAGCAGAGCTGAGGTCCTCTGGAAGAGCATTGTATGCCTATGTACTAAGTACATACAGTGCCCACTGAGGCTAGAGCAGGAGGACATGGATTCCCTGTGACAGAAGTTAACAGTCAGCCCTGAGCCACCATGTTAGTGCTGAGAATTGAACTGGGGTATTTTGGAGGGGTATTTTGGAAGAGCAGCTAGTCCTTTCTCTAGTCCCCACATTTGAGAGTTTTAAACATAACACTTTTCAGTCTTTTTGGTTTCTCTGTAGCCCTAGCTGTCCTGCAACTCACTCTGTAGACCAGGCTGGCCTGCCTCTGCCTAACACGTGCTGAGATTAAAGGTGTGCGCCACTACAATGCCTGGCTACTTTTCAGTCTTTATATGACTACTTAATACAGTTTCATGAGTTTTATTAAATGGGTTTGCATACCAAGCAGGTTATAGACCATACATAATTCCTTACTTGACACTTTTTATATGCATGTTTGTATAAGAAATTTGGAAGCACACACAACTTATGAAGAGCATTGTATACTCCTCTTCCCCCCCAGAAATGAAGGATGAAATACAAGAAGTACGAATATTGAACATTCAGGAGAGAACATCAGGTTGATAGCAATCCCATTTCCTGTCTGGACCATCATGCTGTAAAACCATGGTTGTATGAAAAATGATAGTTGCATTGTTTAATGGTAAGTCTTGAGATTGGGAGATTTTTTTTGACATAAGAATCTGAAAGTTCTGCTTTGTAATTTGGCCAGCTGCTTGAATTCTATTTAAAAAGCCAAGGATCTTGGGAGGTGGTATAGTATAGTGGTTACATGTAAGGATACATAGTAGGCTTCTAGACAGACTGCTTTATATTCTTGTGTTCTCTTGTGTTCTTATCATTTAACAAGTTATAACCTCGGCGAGTTTTCTACCTAGAACCTTCTGACCTCAGTGTAGTTGGGTGTTGGTTAATTTTCCAGACTAGAAGGACCCACATAGAGGCTGGCAAACAATCTCCTGTCTCTAGCTCCAGGGTATTTGATGCCCTCTTCTGGCTCACATTTGTACTGCAGACATGGTATGCAGACATGTAGGCACAACACCTATAAAGTTAAAGTTCTGTCTGCCAAGTGGCCTACTCATTTTAGTGCCACTACCACTGCACTGCCTCCTAAAGCTCACTCTAGTTCTAAAATTAGGCATGGCATGGAATGAGAAGGTATTTGTATCCCCATGTAACTGGGTATAATACTTATTCAGCAGACTAATCATGGCACTAACCAAGATTTCATAAGCCAATGGTCTTTTCTGTTTCATGTGCCTGATCCCTATCATTATCAGAGTCTTATCTTCTAAATGCCTCTTTATGTGGTAAGAAGTAAACTTCCTCTCACTGTTGAGCCTAGGTAAGATTTTATTCATATACAAAACTGGCTTGTCTTCTCAGGGCTTTGTGAGGATAAACAGGCGGTCTGTTCAGGGTAGTACTTTCTGTCAGTTACAAAGCAGCAGATGTTATAGGATGATGTTCAAAGCATGGCCCATAGCTATAGAGAACCTTTTGATTGATCTTGGAAGTTAATTAGAACATTCATGTTTAAATTTTAAATGATTTGTCTTAATTAATAAAAATTTTGAAATTTAATTTGTGTATGAGTTGTTCTTTCTTTCTTTCTTTCTTTCTTCTTTTTTTTTTTTTTTACATTTACACATCTGGTGCTTGAGGCCAGAAGAGAGGGCATCAGACCCTAGAAGTGGAGCTATAGGAAGTTTTGAGATGGTGTGTAGGTGCTGGAAATCAAACCCAGGTCTTTTGCAAGAACAGCCAACCATTGAGTCATCCCAAGTAATGAATTTCTTTTTTTCCCCCCAGAGGCATAGTTTCTCTTTGTAACAGTCCTATCTCCCTGACCTCATTCTGCCCTCCTTTGCCTCCTGAGTCCTGGGATTAAAGGCATGTGCCACCATCATTGGGCACAACAAGTAATAATTAATAAATAAAGCAACTTAAAATATTCAATGTGAGGGTAGAGTGTACTCAAAGATGAAAGCTGATGCAACAGAATAGTGTCACAGAATCAACTTGCAAGTCGGATGAACAGGACCACAAAGTAAACCCTGGTGGCTCCACATGTTGATGTCTAGCAGTGTGCATTTTATGTCTGAAGTTTATGAGGCAACATAGTTTGCTAGAGCTTTGCATTCACATAGCTCCAGCATATTTGGGAACTTTTAGCATGTAAGGGAGATTCGCATAGCTTTGGTCTTGGTTTTAAACTGTAAAAGCCTAGAACGAGTGTGTTAGGACAATAAATGAGTATGCTTTAGTATATCCCATCTATTACTTGGATGTATCTGCAAGGTTGGTTTTACAAGAGTAACTTGGAAGTTCACAAAATAAGTTTTAAAATCTCTTGTGCTTATATTATACTCTTTGACATTTGAGGTTATACTGTATTTGTATTCTTTGTCTGTGACAGCTAGAAAAACTCAAGGCTCAGTTGTTTATCCATGGACCTACTTAAATACTGCTCCCCCAAGACTGAAGTAAAGCAGCTGACCCCAAGTCCAGACACACACTGATTAAATACAGTGATTAGGCCCTGCAGTTTCAAAACCAGCCTGCCTAAGGGAAACAGCCACCATTCCCCATCCTTAAGCTACAGAAAGCCCGTCGTGAAGCATATAATCTGCTTTTCTTGAGGTCCGGATGCTGAGTGGCTGGGTCCTGGTCCCGATTATGACCTGCCCAGAGCCAGAGATGCTACATCTCTTCGAATGAAGCAAGCTATAGCTGTTTGAAGTGCTTTAAATTCTTTTACAAACTTAATTTGTACTTATCCTTACATTTCAAATCTCCACTGACTTAGCTGGTACCAGTAGGACTTAAGTTGCTAGGGGAAAGCAAATCGAACTATTCCATTAATTGAATATGGTTTCTAATGGCTGTAGTTTAGTTTATCTAACATGCATGGAAAAACAGGTTATTTTATCTCCAGCATACATTCCCTTGATCCCAACATTTAGTAAGTTTAGAAGTTCAAGGTCATTCTCTGTTACAAAGTGAGTTCAAGGCCAGTATGGGAAACAAAGCCTGGGAGAAAAGGGAAGGATTTAATATTAGGAACCATGTTTGTTCTTTGTGGCTGTTAATTAGTTCACAACAGGTTCATATTAGTTTGCTTCTTAGCTTCCTTTTAGCCATCTTCTCACCCTAATTTTAGCAGTCAGAAAAACCACAGTTGCAATAGGTAAGCTAGGAAGGGCAGAGTTACAGCAGGATTTAGGAGCTGGGAAGTTTGCTCAGCAGTAGCTCAGCAAGCAGTTAAGAGCACTGACTGCTGCTCTTCCAGAGGTCCTGAGTTCAACTCCCAGTACCTAGTTGGTGGTTCTATAGCTTTATGGGGCCCTATACCCTCTTATGTGCAGATGGTGTGCATACAGACAACATATACTTTTTTTTCCCCCCAAAACAGCCACTTAACTACCCGTAAAGATGCCTCAAAAGTTTAGACGCCTGAGACTGGAGGGATGCCCCAGTAGTTCTTACTGACCTAGAAGACCAGCTCTCAGCATCTGAGAGGGCTGCTCCCAATCCTGGGACATCCACGCAGAAACACAAACATGGTAGCTTCTGAGAAAGGCTCTCACTATATGGCCTGGGCTAGTCTGGAACTCGGATCAGTCTTTCTCCAGTGCTGGGATTAAAGAAATGCACCAATAGGTGCCTGGCTAAAGAAAAATATGGCACTTGATCCTATTACTTTTTGGGGTCTCAGCCTTAGGTGTCCTAGAACTCAGTCTAGTAGATCAGGGTGACCTCGACTCAACGAGGTTCGCCTGCTTCTGCCTCTCAAATACAGGGATTAAAAGCGTGAGCCGCCTTTAAGCACCTTGTGAATAACTGGTGTAGACAGACTAAAGGAAGTTATTAAGTGTAGATTGACCTGTAAAACAGGAGACTAGGCATCTGATTACCTCAGCACTGAGTGCCCAGCGCTACCCATCATCCCGCCTCCTGCTACCCATCAGGCCTTGCGCACCACGCATGCGCCCTGGCGGCTTGGCCACGCGAAATCTGTCTTGAGTGGAGGATCGACACCTTTACTTTACCTTGTTGCAGGTATTTTTTTCTGTTTTTGCTTTTCTGTGGGAGGTGGGGAAAGGCGGAAAATTAGGGGAAAACTTGTGTGGGTCATGTTCTGAAAAACTTGGCTGTCCGTCATCTTGTGTGACTTGCCCGGCTACCTTGTGGCGATGTGGAGTCTGCACCTTCACTTGAGCTAGGAAGGGCGCATTACCTTACTGGAGGTAAAGTAAGTTTGGCCTCTGTTGTCATGTGAGTCGTATCTAGAAACGCAGCAAGGGTGTGGGAATATCTTAACACAGGGTCTCATTGGAGCCCGTAGTTCACAGAAACCTCAGGCGGTCGGCATTACGGCTGTGACATTTGAGGTGAAGGTGTCAGCATATATCCACCCCCCACCCCAAACCCCTGGCTACTAAAGTAACATTGGTTTGTTTTTTGAGACAGGATCTTGGTGTGTAGTTGAGGCTGGCCTCAAAGCCTAGGGTGGCCTGGGACAAAGTCAGCCTTCTGAGTGTTGGGATTAGAGGTGCGGGATATCAGTCACAGTGCCAAGGAAACCCTTAGTACTAAGCACATGTGTATGCCGAGTCTCCTTTTCCTTGGTATATGATTGATACTCCCACTATCAAATACTGTATGACCTGTTGGAGCTTGTACTGGCTGGTTTTGTGTGTCAACTTGACACAGGCTGGGGTTATCACAGAGAAAGGAGCTTCAGTTGGGGAAGTGCCACCATGACATCCAGCTGTGGGGTATTTTCTCAATTACTGATCAAGGGGGAAAGGACCCTTGTGGGCTGGACCATCTTTGGGCTGGTAGTCTTGGGTTCTATAAGAGAGGAGGCTGAGCAATAAAACCAGTAAAGAACATCCCTCCATGGCCTCTGCATCAGCTCCTGCTTCCTGACCTGCCTGAGTTCCAGTCCTGACATCCTTTGGTGACTGACAGCAATGTGAAAAGTGTAAGCCGAATAAACCCTTTTCTCCCCAACTTGCTTCTTGGTTATGTTTGTGCAGGAATAGAAACCCTGACTAAGACAGAGCTGTTGCTTTTTATAGTGAACACTTGAAAAATAACTCAGTCTAGAGAATTTGTTGGAAATGTTTACAATCAAACTGTAGCAACATTGATAGATGTATTGTTTAACTGAATATATAAACAGGCATTTTTAATGTAGAATTTTCAAGCTTCATAATAGATAAATTAGCCTCATCTAATTTTATTAGGCAGCTATTCTTTTAAAATTAAGGCAGTTTGGGTAAGGGATATGAGACGTCAAGATGTATAAAATAACCCAAAGATTATCACTTAAGATTTTTACTGAAAAGATGCTGCAGGTATGTGCAGTCTCATGTTTGCCAAGTATGAGGTGCACTAGTCCCAACTGTCCTGAAATTCACTGTAGAATGGCCTGACCATGAGCTTTAAGAAGGTCTGTGTGTTTCTGCCTCCCAAGTACTGTGCAAGACTTGCATCAGCATTCCTGGTCTTAGTAGAATGCTGTGTGTTTTGGTGTTGGAACATGGCCCCAAAGGGCAGATTTAATTTCTGTTTCTTTGTACTATGTGATGTTTCTAAACATTTGCATGTGCACAATCTTTTTGACATTGGTAAGAGATGGAACTATCTGTATATATGACTTTCTTCATGGCCTTGGAAAGACCAAGGTATTGAGGCTGAAGTCAATATAATTTTATTAAAACAATGTCCATTTTTTAAAATCAAATAACAGCACATGTTTTATTTATTTGTGCCATTACAATTTGACTGACATGTCTTCTCATTCCCTGTTAGGGTTCTTTTGGAGATTCGCCATGTCTTTGTGTGAAGACATGCTGCTTTGCAATTATCGGAAGTGTCGGATCAAGCTCTCTGGTTATGCTTGGGTCACTGCCTGTTCTCACATCTTCTGCGATCAGCACGGCAGCGGGGAGTTCAGTCGTTCACCAGCGATCTGTCCTGCTTGCAACAGTACCCTTTCTGGAAAGCTAGATATTGTTCGAACAGAACTCAGTCCATCAGAGGAGTACAAAGCTATGGTATTGGCAGGGCTTCGCCCAGAGGTTGTTTTGGACATTAGCTCCCGGGCATTGGCCTTCTGGACATACCAGGTTAGTGCCTAGGGGCTGGGAGATGTCTCGGTGGGTAAAGTGCTCCTGTAAGCATGAGGGCCTGCATTTAGTACCATAGGAGAGCTAGGCTCTCATGCGAAGATACCTGATAGGCCACAGTACCCTCCACAAGCACACGCACACGTGTACACTGAAGTGTGATTTGAAGCCTGTGATCTTTATTTATCTTGGTGTGAGGTGCCAGACTCAGGCGCTTGTGCTCACAAGGGAGTGCTTTACCACTGAACCCAATCCTTCTGAGGGATTTCCTAGAAAAAAAGCCCCTTCATTATTTTATATTTCACATAAATATGTGAATGTGCAGAGAACTTTATCTAAATATTTTTATCATTTAAGTATTTGTCACGTGCTAAGTAGATATTTTATATATTTTGTGAATAAACTGTGAAAAGTGTATTAATATTTTTTAAAAGATTTATTTTATGTATATGAGTACACGGTAGCTGTCTTCAGACACACCAGAAGAGGGTATCAGATTCCGTTACAGATGGTTGTGAGCCACCATGTGGTTGGTGGGAATTGAACTCAGGACCTCTGGAAGAGCTGTCAGTGCTTTTAACCGCTGAGCCATCTCTCCAGCCCCGACTATTAATATTCTTATTAATTAATGCTGGAAGTTAATATGTAAGCAGTTATTCCTTAACCAGTTACCTGCATTTGTTTATCTAGGGTGTTTTTGTGGTGCTAAGGATCAGGCCCAGGGTTGTGCACAAGCTAACCGTGCCGAACTCTTTTCCAAAGTGGTTGTATTACTTGGTTTGCTATGTTCAAGTTACATGTTCTGTCTAACATGGGGTTACACATGTGTAAATTCTAGATAGCAAGGATATTTTGAGATCGTATTGTTTTGTTCTGGATCCTTGGAAAAATTAGACTTCATCTATGTGTCCTGTAAATACAATTTTTTTCGTGGTTTTGTCCCATGTGGCCCAGGTGGCCTTAAGTTTGATCCTGCGTACCTTTCCTGTCTGCTGAGACTACATGCATAAATAAACCTTCACACCTAACTTCTGCTGCTTCTCACTTGTAGATAAGACATATTTGTTTTGGTGGTATAGTTTTCTGAGCAGCCGGTTTTCTGTAGTACGCTCATTGTATGCTGTGATTATGTTTTTAGCCAGGTTTTAAATATTGTAATACTGATATCCCTGTATAAACATTCTTTCCACTTGTGCTTGGATGAGGGTTTAGAGTCTATAATATTGTGCTGCTTCTCATTTATTTGGGCAGGTACACCAGGAGCGTCTCTATCAAGAGTATAATTTCAGCAAGGCCGAGAACCACTTAAAACAGATGGAGAAGATGTATATGCAGCAAATACAGAGCAAGAATATAGAATTGACCTCTATGAAAGGGGAGGTTATTTCCATGAAGAAAGTTCTAGAAGAATACAAGAAAAAGTTTAGTGACATCTCTGAAAAACTTATGGAGCGTAATCGCCAGTACCAAAAGCTCCAAGGCCTTTATGATAGCCTTAGGCTAAGAAATATCACTATCGCCAGCCAAGAAGGCTCCCTGGAACCAGGTATGATCCCGCAGTCTGGAGTCTTTGGCTTCCCACCAGGTAAGAGGAAATCTCAAACCCAACTCCTAGGTTTTTTACATTGTGCTGTGTAGTTCACACATTCAGAAGTCTTTGAGGGCGAAGAACCACAGTAAACTGAGCTGTGGGTTCCTTGTCTTACTCAGTACACTGTTGCTCTCAGGTGGATTTGCATACATTTAAGTTGTTGTTGTTGTTATTATTATTATTTGGTTATTTATTTTTTTGAGACAGGGTCTCTACATAAGTCTACTTGTCCTAGAATTCACTTTGTAGACCAGGCTGGCTGGCCTCAAACTCACAGATCTGCCTGCTTCTTGGATCCTGGGACTTACGGAGTACACCACCATGCCTAGCTTAAATTATTTTCAATTTGAACAGAATTAATCTCTGTACAATAACCCACTGAGCCACCTTGCTGGCTCAGACTGAGCAGTTCTTATTTCTGCTCTTTAATCATTTGTTTGCTTATTCCGTCATCACATAATTATCAAATATATTTTATTTTATTTTAAGATTTATTTATTTATTATTATATGTAAGTACACTGTAGCTGTCTTCAGATGCACCAGAAGAGGGCATCAGATCTCATCATGGGTGGTTGTGAGCCACCATGTGGTTGCTGGGAGTTGAACTCAGGACCTTCGGAAGAGCAGTCAGTGCTCTTACCCGCTGAGCCACCTCTCCAGCCCCAAATATATTTTATGTTCCAGGCTCTTGGACATGATTCTAAGTAATAAGGATGTAATAATTATTGTCCAAGAATGCAATTCAACGTGTAGGATGACTCAGGATCTTTTCTGATTGGTGGGTGAATGTTGGCTCATTCCCAGTGGCACAGGTGTTTTTTCCCTCAGTATTAATATAATGTATAAATTGGCATACACAAGCCTCTTGTGATGGACTTTCCCAAGTACTCCTGTAATTTTGGAGTTAAAGGTTGAGGAGAAAGGTTCAGAGGGACAGTGTTCCAGGGTGGAACTGAGATGAGAAGAGTATGCAGACAGAGCCCCATGGCTAGGTGTAGTGGCGTGAGCCTTTAGTTCAGCATGTGGAAGGCAGAGGCAGGCGCATCTCTGCCAACTGCTCTACAAACCTGCTTCAGGACTAGAGTTTAACCCAGTCTAAAAGCAAGTTTGCCTAGCTGCTGCTGCTGCTGCTGCTTCTTCTTCTTCTTCTTCTTCTTCTTCTTCTTCTTCTTCTTCTTCTTCTTCTTCTTCTTCTTCTTCTTCTTCTTCCTTTTTTTTTTTTAAATAAATGGCCATTGAACCCCTTTTAAAAACATCCTTATACATGTTTTTAATTCCTTTGTGCTTTTAAAATTTTTTTTATTTTTTTGTTTTTAAAATTTTTTTCAAGACAGGGTTTCTCTGTATAGCCTTGGCTGTCCTGGAACTCACTCTGTAGACCAGGCTGGCCTCAAACTTAGAAATCTGTCTGTCTCTGCCTCCCAAGTGCTGGGATTAAAGGCATGTGCCACCACTGCCCAGCTTTGTGTGTGTGTGTGCACCACATGTACACTGCCCATGGAGTCCAGAAGAGGGTAGGATCCTGAAACTGGATGATTGTGAACCACTATGTGAGGGCTAGGAACAAAAGCTCAGTCTGCTACAGGAGCACAAAGTGCTCTTAACCCCCGAGCCTTTCCTCCAGACCTCTTCTTAGCTTTTGATCCTTGCTGTCTTTTGGCAGATGAAGTCAGCTAGTCCTCTCCTTGAAGTATGTTAAAGCCAAGGAAGGTGTGGTAGAAATGGTCAGATGTTTATTCTGTCTGCTTGATTTTTACAGAGGGGATAGTATATTCCATGGTAGGGGAAAGCGGAGTGACATGCCCTTTGGTCTAGGAGATGAGTTTAAGGTAATTATACTATCCATCTTGTAGGAGTTGAATTTTGTTAATATATATTTAGTGGTTATGAGTTTTGTTCCTAAAGATCTTTTAAGAAATATTCTTATATTCTCCCCTCATTTCCTCCCCTAGGGAATAACTCAAAGTTTTCTTTGGACCATATACCAGTTGGAAATCAAGGTGGTGGAGATGAAGATGTTCAGTTCAGACCATTTTTTGTGTGTTCTCCCACAGCGCCTGAACCCATTAACAACTTCTTTAGTTTTGCATCTCCAAGCCATGAAGCAGAGCAGCAAGTCTGCAGCAGGGCCTTTAAAGCAAAAAGAATTTAGCTCATTTTTCATTCCTGCATCCCTGAGTTCTCTTCACATTTCGACCTTAGAAGAAGTTGGCTTGCAGTAGGGCGTGTGGCTTCCTGTTTGGTTTCTTGATTGTTAGCTTAGGGCATGGGCATTTCATGAATCTCAGTCTCTACGTTTGTCATTGCTCACACAATCACATTGTTGCACAGATCCTGATTCAGACCAAGCTGTGTTTATGCTCATAGAAGCCTCAGTGTTATGTTTCCCTGGAGCTTTGGATTGATTCTACCGTGTTTATGTTAAATGTGTGCATTGATTTTTCTCTGCTAGTATATTTCTGTAAAAATAATGGTCTTGGAAAATGATGGCCAAAAATGATAGTCTTGGAAAATGGTGGCTTTCCATTAACATGTATTTTAACAGTCATGTATTTTCATTTGTGTTACTTTGTTTTGGAGGTGCACTTATGCCAGTGAATGAATGTGCAATTTGATGCATATGAATTGTTTATATGTAAAAATAATTTATACTGATAAAGTTATTTGTTGATTTCATTGTTATTTGTTTCAAAATAAAACTGCTTCTTTACTTTTTCTTTTTTCTTTTCTTTTTGGCTTTTTGAGACAGGGTTTCTCTGTGTAACCCTGGCTGTCTTGGAACTCACTTTGTAGACCAGGCTGGCCTTGAACTCAGAAGTCTGCCGGCCTCTGCTTCCAAAATGCTGGAATTAAAGGCGTGAGCCACCACCACCCGGCATATTTTTATTTTTAATTATCTGTGTCCCTGTGCACAAGAGTGTGAAGACTTTGGTCTCTAGCATTCTAATTACCTAATCTAAAATGCTGAATAAAGGCCATCTTTATTGAGCTGTACAGCAAATATAGTCATGAGGACCCAAGTGGTGGTGATGTACAACTTTTATCTCAGGAGACAGAGGCAAGCAGATTTCTAAGTTTGAGGCCAGCCTGGTCTACAGAGTGAATTCTAGGACAGCCAGGGCTGCACAGAGAAACCCTGTCTCAAGAACCTATACAAACCAAAAAGGACCAAGTAGCTTTTGCTTAGTCTTCTATGCAAATCTTATAAGGGAGAAAATTGTTTTTCTGGCCTTGCTTACAGAACATTGCTAAGGCTGTGAATTCAGGTGAGCCCGGAGATGCACTGGAGGTCCAGAGTGTAGTAAGACTGACTCTACAGTGTTCTCTTGGTTCAGTCAATTCTGAACAGGTTGACTATAAAGTACGAGTGGTTCCTACTTAGAAATGACCTCAAAGCACATTAACATGGTTACAGATTAGGTGAAAGATTTGTGAAGGTCAACTTTAATCAGAACTTATCAAGCCATTCCTATACTAGTGCTGCTGACTATAAGAAGGTATATTAATGCTTTTAAACAGTTTTTCTTTATCAAGTACTATTTCTGACTTATAGGGTAATTGTGCCTAGTTAGTACATTCAATTAGTGTTCCACTAGAGGGCGAACAGTAACTGGATTCCAAGGGTTTTCCCTCCACATACACCAGTGTGAGACGGAGTTAACCTTTCTAGCTTTGTTTTTGTGGAGACATTATTATTATTATTTTTCAGGCCTGAGCTTACTATGGAGATGGTCAGTGAATTTTGCCAGATAAGGACACTTGGTGACAGTCTGTTTCCAGAGGTTGGGGATGGTGGGGGCAAGACCCACAGTAGCTGTGGGTCTTAAAGGTGGCATCAATGGTGGCCTTGGCAAAGTTGTCCATGGTGGCAAGTACAGCCCCTGGTTGATGGGTAGCAGTTATCAATACTGGCCAGCAATCATGAGCTTCTTGGGGACAGGAGCAGAGACATGCCAGTGCCTCTGGGAGCAGGGATAAGATGCACCAACAGAGACACAGTGACTTGTCATCTTGCATGGCACAGTGTGGGGCTTGCCAGTCTTGCTTCCCTAGTCGCCTTTCTGCACAGGGCAGAAAGCTTGGTTGAGATGATTGCCCCTTGATGGCATTGCCTACCTCCCTGAAGCACCTAACACCAAGACCAATAAGTGAAAATACATATTTTATAGCTAGTAAAAAGATTTTAGATTATAGTTTAAGAAATATTCTTTCTATGAGATTTTTCAATTTTGTTGGAAAAATATAAGGAAATAGGCATCTTGAACAGTTTGAAATATAAGTAGGGTAAATTTGAAAAAAATTTAATTATAAACTGTCAGGAATATTATGTTTCTTAAAAAAGTTAATTTTAATTTGCATGTCAGGCTTTTCATTTTTTATGATTTCTTTTTTTTTTTTTTTACCTTATGTGCATTAGTGTTTTTGCCTGCATGCATGTATGCCTGTGTAAGTGTGTCAGATAGCTTAGAACTGGAATTATAGTCAGTTGTGGTCTGCCATGTGGGTGTTAGGAACTGAACCTGGATCCTCTGGAAAGGCAGCAAGTGCTCTTAACTACTGCACCATCTCGACTGCCCCATTGTGGGCTCTTTTAAAGGCATGAAAAAAAGCAGAGGGAATTGTAGGCTTAGATTTTTTTTTCAAAACGTACTTTAATAAGGGTCCTTAAATTCTTTAACTTCACTTCTAGCCTCCCACCCACCAGAGGTCATGCAAAAGAAAGGTTATTAGGACACGGGAAGTGGACCTGTTTAGTTTAGAAAGAGTTCTTTGGGTGATTCCAATCTTTGTTGTCAGCATTATCAGCAGTTCACTCTACTAGCAAACTACCACACACCAATCAGCAGATGCAGTTCCATCCACTCAGCAGACACCACATACGAGTTCAGCAGCTGTAGCTGGATTCAGAATAAACTGAGAGGCTCTGCTGGGTCGGTGTGGAGTCTGTGGAAATGGCAAGAAGCCGTCGGAATATCATGAGAAGTTCTTGGGTGAGTTACTCTCTGTTAAGATCAGTGAGAAGCAGAGATCAGCAAGGTGGTGCAAGGCCTAGAGCGCTATCAACTGAGACTAGCGAGGTGCAAGATGAGCCAAAGCACAAGCCTTGTCCCACTCACTGTCTGTGGGATCATATTTATATTCTTTCTCAAGTGTCTGCTTCAGCTAAACATCCTCTCACCTGTGTCTGCTTCAGCCAAACATCCTTTCACCTGTCTGCCCCAGCAAAGCATTATGACCTGAGTCTCCAGAAATTTCCACTTCAGGAAATGATCACTTTTTTTCTTTGTCTCTGCTGCACAGTCTTTTTGGAAGCATTTGGAGGTGTTTAATGTCTTTTTGCAGAGATAATTTTTTTAGCAAAGGAATTTTAAAAGTTTTAAGATTGTGGTTGGATGTGGTGATGCCTGTCTGTAATCTCAGGACTTAGAAGGCAGAGACAGGAGGAACTCCTTGAGTTCGAGGTCAGCCTGATCTACATACAGACTTTCAGACAATTGAGGTTACATAGTGAGACCGTGTCTCAAAACTTAAAAACCAGGGGTAACGAATGTCTATAATCCAAGCACTTGGAAGTGGTTGCAGGAAGATCAGGGATTCAAGGTTATTTTTGGCTACATAGCAAGTTCCAGGCCAGCTTGGGATATATCAGACTCTGTCTCAAACAAACAGAAGGTTTAAATTTTTCATTTTTGAATAGGCAATTCATGTTCAAGGTAAAAAATGGAAAATACACTGAGAAGACTTCTCAAGTCACCTGCAGTTCTCAATCCCTGTTTCTCTCTTCAGAGATGGTTTATTACAGAAATAATAAACATGAGAACATTATTAATGTACAGTATGGTGGCATGCCAGCCTCAAACATAGTAGACTTATTAGGATCATACATTAAAAAGCTAAAAATTACACGTGCAGATATCTTCAGTTGGTATATATTCAGACAAGTTCCCTTGCAGGGAGTTCTCTTCCAAATACCACCTGACATGCATACTTTCATAGTCGGCCTTGCTTTCTAAGAGTGATGTAAAAAAGGACAAGAATATACAAAACAAAACAAAAAAATGAATGGAATTAATTTAAGAACATTTTGATTCCAGAATTTGGGAAGGGAATTATAAAACTAGGAAATTTATTTATGAAACCGAAAGTGATCACAAACTCAGCAGGTGTTTGTTATCCCAGTTTGAGGGTTTGTGGCAAAAGTCCAGCCTGGACAACATAGCCACGTTGATCTACGTGGCCAATCTGATCTACTTGGTGGGTGAGATTCTGTCGCAATAAAAAGAAGCAAAACAAAACCCCAAAGCAGTTCTAGGGCATCTTTGAGACACCAAGTTCTGGATTAAGTTGGGTTGTAGCTGTGTCTCTGAGGCGCAGATGGGCCTCCGGAGCCCCAGGGGTCGCTGTGGTTTCAGCGTAGGCATGGCTGAGTCTCTGTGGTTGAAAAGTTGGGGGAGGAGACGCTGAGAGCGGCTGGGATGATGGCTGATGAAGAGGAAGAAGCGAAGCACGTCTTGCAGAAATTGCAGGTGAGGCTGTGAGTTAAAATCTTTTGGCTCCTTGCTCTGAAAGGAGGAAGTGCAGTGGTCAGGGCCCGGGCGGCGGAGTGCGGCGGTTCAGCCGGTGCTGAGGGCTGCTCGGTGGGCGCCCGGAGGGAGTCTGCCCACCGGGTTTCCTCGGTAACAAGTAGCTTTGTACGCGGAGTGGCAGGTGGCTGCCGACTGTTAACCGAGTTGTTTGTGCTCCACAGCAGCAGCCATTTCTTTAGCATCTTTCTGCATTGAACTTGGCCACACTCAGAAATAGACTGCAGAACAGATGCCCTGGTTGTTGGTTTTCGGATTTGTCGAGTTAATCTCTTAACCCCACCCACTCCCCAGGTGACTATTGTGGAAAGGCAGAGAGGAGTTTCCTTCAAGTATGCGTTTTTATTTTTGTTTTTAATAGTTAAGATTTTCTTTAAGCCTCCGAAACTTAGTTTGTGGTCGAAGACATCCTTGCATTTAAACTAGATACACTTCTAGCAATTTTGTTTGTTGTTTTGAATCAGGGTCGCCTGGAACTGGCTTTACAGGCCACGCTGGCCTCGAACTCCTAAAGATCTACTTGTCTCTGCCTCGCAGGTGGTGAGATGAAAGGCCTGAGCCACCAAATCTAACAAAATTTAAAGCATTGATTAGGTTTCTTTGTTTCTTGTGGGAGTTAAAAGAACACTCAGAACATGGACTTTGGTTAACTATTCCTTAGTGGGATTGGCAGAAGTCAGATTTTTAATCCTATCGGCAGCGAGACTTTGGATGCACTTTGTACATTTGTATGCATAGGAAAGAAATACAAAACGTTATGCAGAATGGTGTTGTCCTTGAGGCTATTTGGAGTGGCCGTGAATCACTTCCTGTTTTCACACTTTCCTATTCATTAACAACTCATTTGTGTTGCTGTTGCCACCACAGAAGTTTGTTCAGCAAAATCAAAACGACTAAAACACAACAATAACACTTTCCTTTAACTTTACAGCCATGCTCATTGCATGACAAAAAGAAACTGGCTGTGACTGTTGCTTAGAACTCTCTTAAAAATTCCACAAATTGTGTTCCACAGATCATGTTGACCATTTTATTATTATTATAGAACAGAGTAGAGCATGCTGACTTTATATATGTGCTGAAACCAGTCTCTTCAGGACCTGTTTTTCCTGGGAATAATATACATAAAGTTAAGAAATACTTATAAAGAAGGTGTCAGCTTATTGTTTTTATCAGGGTAGGACTTTACTTATGCATACGAATTTGTTAATAACATAGGCACTACATTAGTTAATTTAACCACTGTATTTAATGTGAGTTGATCATGACCCAGCCCTTGTTCTAGTGATTAAGTATAGCCCTAATCAACAAGAAATTCTTTCCATTATGGAACTTACATCAGCCATTTCAGAAAGTAATGAATGAATAGGCCATATCATTTAAAATGATAGGCATTTTGGAAAAAAAAAAGTGTGATTAACTAGAGAGGAGGAGAGGAAGGCACTAATTAGGTTTAGGTCAGCGGTCCTCAACCTTCCTAATGCTGTGACCCCTTAATATAATTCCTCATGTTGTGGTGATCAGGACTATAACATTATTTTTGTTGCTACTTCATAACTGTAGTTTTGCTCCTGTTCTGAATAGTAATGTAAATATCTGATGTGCAGAATCTCTGATATGTGACCCCTGTGAGAGGGGTCAATCTCCAAGAGGTCTCCACCCCCAGGGCGGAGAACTGCTGCTCTAGGAAGTGTGCTGATTAGTTAGTTGTTTTTTTTTTTTTTTTCAACTTGACACAAATTGGATCATCTGAGAAGACTGAACCTCAATTGAGAAAATGTCTCATTTGGTCTGTGAGCATTTTTAAAAAATTATTATTATTAATGATTGATGATGTGTGAGGGTTCAGCCCGCTGTGGGCAGTACCATCTTTGGGCAAATGGTCCTGGACTGTTTAAGAAAGCAGGCTGATGGGGGCTGGAGAGATGGCTAAATGGTTGAGAGAGCACTGGCTGCTCTTCTAGAGGACCCAGGTTCAATTCCCAGCACCCACATGGCTCCAGGGGATCCAATACCCTTACACAGACGTACATGCAGGGAAAACATCAGGGCTGACCAGCCTGAAAAGCAGATCAGTGAGCATCAGTCCTCCTGGACCTGCTTCATTTCCTGCCTCCAGGGTCCAGCCTTGCTGTGACATCCCCTGAAGGCTGACAATTTGGAGGCTTTCCTTTCCTCCCCAAAGTGTTTGTCTTTTGTTTCTTGTTTTCTTCTTTTATCATGGAAGTGAAAGCAAAGTAGGATAATAGGGCAAGCCTTTCTGAGAAGTTGACATCTCAGCTTCTATGGAGTTGATCATGAGTGCTTAGAAGCATTTAACATTTGCTTGAGAAAAAAATGCAAGAGAATCAGAAGATGCCCCAAGTAAACAAGAAAAACCTCTCAAAGTTCTCCCAAAATACCAAGGTCACCAAGTTCAAGTTGGTTGCTTTGTTGTGGAAAACAAGGCCTTCCTTACAGGTTTGTCACAGTTAGAAAGGCCATGTATTTTTCATTTATCAGCATGTGAAAAAATAATGGATACTTAAAAAAGAAAACAAACAAACAAACAAAAAAACAAGTGCTGTTTTATTTTGGGTGTAGTGGTTTTTGTTGTTTTCTGTTTGTTTGCTTTTTTGTTTTTTGTTGGTACTGGGAATGAGACTCAGAGTGCCTTATGCATGCTATATCTGTGAGATAACAGAGCTTAAAAGTCTATTTTTCAGTACTCACCTCCCACCCCCATCTTAGTTACTGTTCTATTACTGTGAAGAGACACCGTGATCACAGTAACTCTTAAAAAGAGCATTTAATTGGGCTGACTTATGGTTTCATAGTCTGTTATCATGGTGGGGAGCATGGTGGCCCACAGGCAGACATGGTGCTGGAGAAGTATTTGAGAGTTCTACGTCCAGATCTGCAGGCAGCAGGAAGAGAGAGACTTCGAGTCGACTTGGGCTTTTGAAACCTCAAAACCCACTCCCAGTGATGCACTTCCTCCAACCAGGCCACACCTCCTAATCCTTTCAAGTAGTGCCACTCCCTGGTAACCAAGTATTCAAATCTCTGAGCCTGTGGGGGCCATCTTTATTTAAACCACACCCCCTTTGTTGTTGTTTTGAGACTGGTCTCTCTATGTAGCCCTGGCTGTAAAGGAGTGTGTCACTATGAATGCTCTGTGTGTGTGTATGTGTATATGTGAGTATGTGTGTGTATGTGTGTATGTATGTGTGTATGTGTGTATTGGGTATATGACAGGGCACATGTGTAGAGGTCAGAGGACAGCTAGCAGGAGTCTCCCTTCCCTGTGTAGGTTCTGGAGCCCAAGACATCAGTCTTGGCAGTAGACAGGCACCTCTACTCATAGGGACCATCTCTCCTACCCAGAAGTCCAGCTTTAAGGGCCAAACTGCAAAGTTTAGTTCTTTTGGGGGCCAGGATAAGATAAAAGAGTCTTATTGACTTTGGCTTATTTCAAGTCTCAAGGTGTCTCTCTCCCATCTGCGGTGTGAGCAGTGCTTGGTCATATGGGAGCCCTGCCTGAGCTGGAGAGGTCTGTTCACGTGTAGTGCTGAGGGACCTTTGTGGGACAGCTTGGGACCACGAGATCCTGTAATCCTGGCTCTTCCTCCTGATCTGTAGCACTTGGGAGGACTGGGGACCCTCATGTTGCTCTGTTCCACACACGAGATAGGAGACCCAGTGTTGCTAGGCCAGGGCTTATAAGATAATGTGAAACCTCTTTGTCAGGTGCTCTCTCCATTGGATGATACCGTTCTTGTCTTGTTTGCTAGGGACTGGTGGATCGGCTCTACTGTTTTCGAGACAGTTACTTTGAGACACATAGTGTCGAAGATGCAGGACGGAAGCAGCAGGATGTACAGGAAGAGATGGAGAAGACCCTGCAGCAGATGGAGGAAGTACTCGGTATGAGCACCAAGGAACGTTCACCCTTCTGCCCTTCACTGAAGTGTGGTAGTGCTGTACTCTTTCTCTGTGGACTGTGTGGTATCCTGTGTGTGGCTGCCTTAGGTTAGCACAGAGTATTGTTGTGCCCCAGGGTGGATAACAACACTGACTCCAGAGGTTTGATTATAGCAAATGGTAGAAAAGAACGTACTTTCTCCTTCCCCTCTTCTTCCTCTTCCTCCGCCTTCTTTTTTTTTTTTTTTTTTTTTTTTTTGTGACAGGGTCTAACTATATTGCCCTGGCTGTTCTAGAATTTGAATGTAGATCAAGCTGGCCATGAAGTGAATGTAGACCAGGCTGCCCTTGAAATCATCTTGGAACGTAGTGCCTCTGGTTCGGTTCCCAATGTTAGGATTACAGGGTTGTTCTGCCACACCTGCACGGTCAGGTGTCCTTGAACATTCTAGTAACGAAGTGTTTGAAGTCTAGTCCTTTGACCTGATGTACAGTACCCCCTACCTGATGTACAATACCCCCTAGCTCTTTCCTAAGCTTTGCTCTAAGGCTTGTTGGCTGAGGACATTGAATCACTGCTTCTGTTTCTCTAGGAAATTTTCTACCTCTGTTTAAATTGCGTATCTGATCTTCTAACTTTGGTACATCATGAGTGTAAATTTTTTTTTTTTTGGTTTTTCTTTTCTTTCTTTTGTTTTTTTTTCTGAAACAGGGTTTCTCTGTGTAGCCCTGGCTTTTCTGGAACTTACTTTGTAGACCAGGCTGGCCTCAAACTCAGAAATCCGCCTGCCTCTGCCTCCTGAGTGCTGTGATTAAAGGCGTGCACCACCACTGCCAGCACATGAATGTAAAGTATTTTTGAAGTGTGTCCTTATGATTCTCTGGATTTCCGTGGTGTCTGTTGTGATGTCCCTCTTTTTATCTGTAATTTTATTAATGCATCTTCTTTCCTGTCTTTAAGTTAATTTGGCTACTGGTTTATGAGTCTTACTGATTTCCTCCCCGCCCCCGAATACCTAACTCTATTTCATTGATTCTCTGTAGGTTGTGTGTGTGTGTGTGTGTGTGTTTCTTTTTGTTTATATCAGCTAGAAGTTTGAGTTTATTTCTGGCTTTCACTTTTTGGGGTATTTCTTCTTTCTGTTCTAGAGCTTTCAAGTGTGCTGTTAAGTTTCCTTTCCGTTTTCTTTTTTCTTTTTTTTTTTTCAGTTTTCTTATGTTTATGAGATGTGCTTTGTGTTTTGGAGAAAGTTCCGTGAGGTGCTGAGAAGACGGTATATTCATTCTTTTGTCTTTGGGTGAAATGTTCTGTCATTATCTGCTAGGTCCATTTGATTTGTGACATTATTTAATTCCACTCTTTCCCTGTTGATAGTTTTTGTCTGGATGGCCTGTCTAATACCCACTATCTCTGTGTGTGGATTCTTTTATAAACTCGGGTACCCTCATGTGTGATGCACACGTGTTTAGGAGTGTAATATCCTCTTGGTGGAGTTTTCCTTTAATGAGTGTGTAGTATCTTCTATCTCTTCTGATTAGTTTGATTTGAAGTCTGTTTTTTTGTCTTGTGTTAAAGTGGTTCTGCCTGCTTGCTTTTGGGATCCATTTGCTTGGAATATATTTTCTATCCTTTTATCCTGAGGTGATGTCTATACTTGATGGTAAGGTTTGTTTCTGGGATACAAGAGAAAGATGAATCCTGTTTTCTGATCTAATCTGTTAGTTTTGTCTTTTTTAATAGGGAATTGAGGCCATTGCTACTAAGAATCATCAATTAACAGTGTTCTTGATTTCTGTTATTTTGTTGTTATGATGTGGGTTCCCCCCTCTTTTGATTTGTTGTTCTGGGATTATTTATTCCTTGTGTGTTCTTGGGTATTGCTATAATCCTCTGCAGACTGAAGTTTTTCTTCTAGTTCTTCTGGAACTGGATTGGTAGATAGATACTTCTTATTGGTTTTATTGTGGAAGATCCTTCGTTCTATCTATTGTAATTGATAGTTTTCCTAGACTAGCATCTCTGGTCTTTTAGAGTTTATAGAACATCCTCACAGGGCCTTCAGTCTTTTAGAAACTCGAATGAGAAGTCAGTTTCTATCTACTGGGCCTGCCTTGTGTATAACTTGGTCTTTTCTCCTTGTGGCTTTTGCTATTCTTTCTTTTATTCTGTACATTTAGTGTCTTGATTATTATGTGATGTGGGGAATTTTGTCTCTGGTCTGGTTTATTCGGTGTTCTGTATGTTTCTTGTATCTTGATAAGTTTCTTTAGGTTGGGGAAATTTTCTTGTATGATTTTGCTGAAAATATTTTTTGTGCCTTTGATGCGGGTTTCTTCTTCCTCTGTTCCTATTATTTATAGATTTGTTCTTTTCATAGTATCCCAGATTTCCTGAATGCTTTGGGTATTTTTATATTTAATATATTTTTTTTTTTACTGAAGTACCCATTTCTTCTACCCTGGCTTTAATGCTTGAGATTCTACGTTTTGTATTCTGTTGATGAGACTTAACCTCTGAGATTTTTGTTTGACTTCCTAAATGTTTTATTTTTAGTTTTATTTTAGTGGGAGAGTTTTTTCTTGTTTGATTGTTGTTGTTATTGAATTCCACTGTGTTTGACAGACTCCATTAAGAGGTTTATTCATCATCTCCCCTCTGAGGTCCTTGAACATATTCATATTCATAATTGCTGTTTTGAAGTCCTTATCTTGTGTTTCAGCGGTTTCTCTGAGGATGCTGTTGCAGTGTTACTGGGTTTTGCTGAAGACATAGTGTCTCAGCTGTTAATGTTTGTGTTTTTAATCTAGTATCTAGGTGTCTGGGTTAAGGATGATGGAGGTGTTTCTGGGTCTTGTCTCTGTTGGGTTGGTGGTGTTCCATTCTTGGTTTTTGTTGTTCTCTCTGGATCTTAGGAAAGTATGCCTGGTAGAAAGTGCTTCTCCAGGTCAGTGGGTGTCAGAAGATAATAAAGGTGGGCTGGGAGAAGAGTCTGTAAAATCTGAGGGAGAGAGCTGGGAGGACGGGCCCACCCCTAGTCGGGTCCCCAGGGAGATGGAAGTACGATAGGAGAGGGAGCTCCTGTAAGTGGGTGGCAGTAACAGTAAGACATAGGGCATCACTGCAGAAACAGGAATGAAATGGTGAACCCTGGGTCTGTGCAGAGAGGTGGGTTCTCCAATGAAAGGAGTCAGAGCTGAGGAGGAACACCAGCAAGCAGATTGCTACAGGGTTGAGTCTGAGACTGGAGAGATAATAAAGAAAGAGAGTGAAAATCCCCTACCTGTATCCCAGCCAGGTGTGGCCCCGGGGGTCCCAGGTATAAAAAGTGGCTCTAGGTATTGGTGGCTGACACAAAGGAATGGGGATGAGCTGGAAGGGAAGGCCAAGAAGATGCTGGGGAAGAGCAAAGCTGAGTCTGCACTAAGGTTAGATGGCGTTTCCAGCCACTCTTTGATTAAGGGAAAAATCCCCTGGTCTTTCACTGCCTGACTTCGCCCCTTTTCCCTAGGTTCTGCCCAGGTTGAGGCACAGGCTCTGATGCTGAAGGGGAAGGCACTGAATGTGACTCCTGATTATAGCCCTGAGGCCGAGGTGCTTCTCTCCAAGGCCGTGAAGCTGGAGCCTGAGCTGGTGGAAGCCTGGAACCAGCTGGGTGAGGTGTACTGGAAGAAAGGAGATGTCGCGTCTGCCCACACCTGCTTCTCAGGAGCCCTCACCCACGTGAGCTGCCCATTCCCCCACGTAGTTGGGAAGTAATGGATTCCTTTGGTTCTTTGAATTTCCCTAGGACAAGAACACCAGATCAGAATTGAGTCTGAATGAGGAGAATAGAGTCAGAAGGGAGGAAGGGTGGGGAGCAGGCCTGGATGAGAGCTGGATAAGGAACAGAGGACTGAGAAAGGAGAAAGGATGACATCAGGTTTGGCCTAGGTGAGAAGAACATTTGGGGTTATCGTGGCTTTGAGGATGCAGCTGGTGCAAGCATCAGAACTCTGAAGTCAGTGTAGATCTTCGAGCGGCAGGTAGAATCAGGAAGGTTGAATGTGTATCCTTTCCATTGGCAGTGCAAGAACAAAGTCTCTCTGCAGAACTTGTCCATGGTGCTCCGCCAGCTGCAGACCGACTCTGGAGATGAACATTCTCGCCACGTCATGGACAGCGTCCGGCAGGCTAAGTTGGCCGTGCAGATGGATGTCCTTGATGGCCGCTCCTGGTGTGAGTGTTAGGAGAACATCTCCTGGTTTGTACGCTAGTGGCTTTCAGCCATGACTACATACTAGAGTCACCTGGAGTCCAGCTGTGTTGTCTGACTTGAGGCCATCTTTGTTTAAAACAAGCCCTAAACTTTTTAAAAAAAATAATTGTGCATGGTGTATGCATTTGTGATTGCCTGTGCACATGTGGATGCCAGAAGACATTAACAACATTCCTAGGTACTCTTACCCACTGAGGTGTTTCTTCAGCACCTCTAAACTTACTTTGATGAACTGCTGTTTTTGGAATTCTTTTTTTTTTTTTTCGAGACAGGCTTTCTCTGTAGCCCTGGCAGTCCTGGAACTCACTCTGTAGACCAGGCTGGCCTCGAACTCAGAAATCCGCCTGCCTCTGCCTCCCGAGTGCTGGGATTAAAGGCGTGCACCACCACTGCCCGGCCTGTTTTTGGAATTCTTAGATCTCTTGATTTAAGAGAGGAAGCGTATGTTTCCCTGTAAGCAGTGCAGAAGTCCTCCTTTGCCTTCTGCTGCTGTGATGACCATCATGACCAGAAGCACTGGGAGGAAAGCATTTATTTCAGCCTTTAGCTTGTCATCCACTGTGAAGGGAAGCTGGGGCAGGAACTCAAGGCAGGAACCTGGAGACAGGAATTGAAGCAGAGGGTGTGGAGAAGTATCGCTTACAAGTTTGCTTTCCAGGCTCATGGTTTACCTGGTTTCTTATAAAACGCAGAACCACCTGTCCAGGTGTGGCATTGTCCACAGGAGGTTGAATCCTCTCATATCAGTCACTAATCAAGAAAATGCCCCACAGATACACCTGTAGTCCAATTTGGTGGAGTCATCTTATCAATTGAATTGTCCCTATTCTCAGACAACTCTAGCTTGCATTGAGACCTCCCCTCAAAACAAAACAAAAATCAGCATAAAGGACAACCCCCAACCTCAAACTAAATCTGACAGGGTTTTTGTCAAATCTGTTCATCTTTGTTTTTGGGCGTCCATGTTTATCTCTTTATCTCAGTAGAATTTTAACTGATCAATACCTGGTTTAAATGAGAAGTAGGGTCTTTCAGAAACGGACTTCTGAAACCCAGGAGGTAGAAGCAGGTGGACCTTTGTTAGTTTGAGGCCAACCAGGGCTACATTGGTGAGACCCTGACACAGGAAAAAGAAAAAAGGCTGGAGAGATGGCTTAGTGGTTAAGAGCACTGGCTGCTCTTCCAAAGGATCCAGGTTCAATTCCCAGCACTCACAGGGCAGCTCACAGCTATCTGTAACTCCAGTTATAAGGATCTGATGCCTGCTTCTGACCTTTACAGGTACTACATGGTGTAGTGCATTGGCATACATGCAGGCAAAATACTCATACACATGAAATAAAAATAAATTCTTTTCTTTTTAATATATAAAGAAACTTCTGGAAGCACAAGACCTGCATACTACTGGGCCCATTTGGTTTTGTTTTTTGTTTTTCCAGTAGTAGGGCTTATAAGATCCCCACCTCTCCTGAGGGTGTGTAGGCAGTTAATGGTGGTTGGGGGTGGGAGAGTCATTTTGTCCAGTGTTGTGACCACTGGTACGGGGTCAGGTACATAACCATACCCATGCCCTTCTAAGCATTAAAATGAACATAGATGCGAAAGTAGAAGAGGCAGATGGGAAAGGGGATCAGTGAACAGGGAAGGGGGACAGGAAGGGGATGATGGAGGATAGAAATATAATCTACAGTTTGTGCGTGTATGGAAATGTCATAGTGAAACTCATGATTATATACAATAATCTATGTTAATAAAAACTTTAAACATACAGACTTCCGAGAGCTGCTGGTCGTATCTTGGACTGGGCTCTGAGATGGCCCACTGCTGTTGCTCTTGCAGATATCCTGGGGAATGCATATCTTTCTCTTTATTTCAATACTGGCCAGAACCCTAAGATCTCCCAGCAAGCCCTCAGTGCCTATGCTCAAGCAGTAAGTACTTGCAATCACCCAGGGTGGAAGTAGAGGCAACAACGGAATCAGGAGCCTTTGTCCTTCCTGCGTTCCTTTAGCGAGTAGTGCCAGCAGACGTTGCTGGCACCTCGCATGTCTGCAGAGCTGACTTAGAAGATATTAGGGACGGTGCCTTGGTGACAGATAACTCCTTGAGTGTCTCAGTTTCTTACAGCCGTGTATAATGAGATTGTGGAGCCACTCTTGCTCGTCTTTTTTTAGTAGGGCAAAAAAAAAACAAAACAAAACCCCAAAACCCAAAAAAAACCCCAGTAAAATAATACTTGTATAGCTTTGACAAATGAAAGCTCTGGAAATTAAATAGTGCTAGATTAAGTAGTTACAGCAAATTATGTATGTATTTATTTCATAAGCAAGGTATCACAATGAAGCCAAAGGTAAATCACAGGACACGGCCCTGGCTCTCCCACGGCTGGGCATCGATGCACAGTTTCTTCCAGGAACTCGCATGTTGTAAGCCATGTTTCTATAGAGACACTTGCTTGGGGCTTGGCTTCCCAAGGCTCCGGGTGCCTGCCTGCCTGCCTGTTGTTAGAGAGCTCTGAGTAGCTTTCTGGATGACGTTTATGTAGCCTTCATTTTCATCTCTATTCTTTGCTTTCAGACTTCTTTGACACAGTAGCCTGCTTTTATACTTACTGTTGCTCACTGTGCCTCCTGGCAGAGCAAGAAAGCAGCTGTTGTATATTCATTCTTGGGGTTCAGAGCCTGCCCAGAGGGCAGAGGAATTGTATTTTTCCCAATTATGTATTTATTTATTTTATAAACAGAGTCTCACTGTTTACAAGGCACAGACTGGCCTCGAACTTGAGGTCTCCCATCTGTGCCTTCTGAGAGTTGGTATTGTAGGCATGCCTGCTTTTTACTCCGGCTTTTACACTTTGTGAATGTTCCCATTTAAAAGAATGTCTTCAAAATCCTGTACTTGTCTTCTGCCACATAGTTGTTAACTTTTTTTTTTTTTCTTCAAACTAGGACACCTATCAACTGGCAGCCAAGCCTTTTTTTTTTTAATAGATTTATTTATTATTATATCTAAGTACATTGTAGCTGTCTTCAGATGCACCAGAAGAGGGCATCAGATCTCATTACAGATGGTTGTGAGCCACCATGTGGTTGCTGGGATTTGAACTCAGGACCTTCGGAAGAGCATTTGGTTCTCTTAACCACTGAGCCATCTCTCCAGCCCAGTTGTTAACTCTTAGTTTCCTCTTCTGCATGTGGAAAAAAAATTTTTTTGAGCCAACTGGTTAAACTGTTGCTTCTGCCTCTGCAGTGTCCAGGCAATGAACGTAGTTAAAAAACAGCAGCACTGTAGTTTCTTTTTTTTTAATTAGATATTTTCTTTATATACATTTCAAATGCTATCCTGAAAGTCCCCTATACCCGCCCCCCCCCCCCCTTGCTTCCTTACCCACCCACTCCCACTTCTTGGCCCTGGCATTCCCCTGTAGTTTCTACCTACACATTTCTCTGCGGTGTCCTCTAGCTTCTGTCCGTCTGGTTTTTGAGTCAGAATGTGACTTGAGATGGAACCATGACTTTGCCTACATCCAGAGCTGTGCTTATGGCGGAGGAGCTGTGCCAGTCATTCTTCCTGCCTTAGGCTTTCCAGTCTGTACCTTTCACGACTTAATGAAAAGGAAGCCCTCAGTATGCTTTCATCTGGTTGTTGTAATACCGTGGGTCAGTTACAACACTATTTACAGTTCATCACCTGTATCAGCTTTATGTCTTCCAGGCTTCAGAGACGTGTACACTTAGTAACTGAGCAGCAGCTTGGGCGTAGATAAATAACATTTTGACAAGGAAGCACCTAAGGTTTTTCTAGGGAGATGAAATGGGGGGCACGTTGAGCTTGGGCATCCTTAGTGTCGAGTTAGGATCTACTGGTGATCCTTTTACCCCGTTACAGGAGAAGGTGGACAGGAAAGCATCTAGCAACCCTGACCTTCATCTCAACAGGGCGACGGTAAGACCCATAGGTGGCGGTTATCTGATGGTAAAATAACAAAGACATAGAGGGGCTGGAGAGATGGCTTAGGGGCTGGAAGCACTTGCTGCTCTGGCAGAGGACCCGGGTTTGGTTTCTAGTACCCGTGTGGCTGTAGCTGCAGTCCTAGGGGACCTGGTGCCCTCTTCTGACTTCTGAGTGCACCGAATACACGCATGGTACGCATACATACACACAGGCACAATACTTACAAGACAAAAATATCTTTTAAAGAAAAAAATGACAGCTAAGTCTTAGCTTCTGAGGGTAACTGAGTGGTATAGGGACAGCTGGATACAGACCATGGAAGGAAAGCCTGAGTGTTCTTAAGAAGAGCGAGTTCCGTTTGACCCCAGGCTAGAGGAGTCACGTGAGGGGGGGGGGGAAGGCCATAGAGAGTGGGGACATGGCTTAGCAAGTTTTAAGTATAAATAACATGTGCAGCTTAACTGCTTCAGACTTTGTGAGGTAGCTTCTTAGAAGTGAGTTCGTCTCTGTGCTGCGCATTATCTTCACCTTGACCCAGGACAGAAACATGACTGGGGGAGTAACAGTTTCCTTTAGATTTGTAGTCCACTGTAGCGTTTCCTCTGTGTAGTCTGTCTATACTTATAATTTGGGTTTCTTTTCTACAGTTACATAAATATGAGGAGAGTTATGGGGAGGCCCTTGAGGGTTTCTCTCAGGCTGCAGCGCTGGACCCTGTGTGGCCAGAGCCCCAGCAACGAGAACAGCAACTCCTGGAATTCCTCAGTAGGCTAACCAGCCTCCTGGAGAGCAAGGTAAAGACGCGTAAGGGCTGAAGCTGTCAGTCAGATACAGAAATAACAGGTTTAGGTGGGACTGGACAGTGGGGCGGGCTGAGAGAGACTCGCCTCAGCCAGTGTCCCGGCCTGCGGCTGATCTGTTTCTCCGTCCTTTGCAGGGGAAGACAAAGCCCAAGAAGCTGCAGAGCATGCTGGGAAGCTTGCGCCCAGCTCATCTGGGCCCCTGTGGTGATGGGCGCTATCAGTCGGCCTCTGGGCAGAAGATGACCCTGGAGCTTAAGCCACTGAGCACCCTGCAGCCTGGTGTGAACAGTGGCACCGTGGTCCTGGGAAAGGTGGTGTTCAGCCTGACCACAGAGGAGAAAGTCCCCTTGTAAGTCTCACTTTCCCTTCCGGCTGAAGGAACCGCTCTCACCACCGCTCTCACCCCCTGGTCTTTTCCTGGCTGTCTTGCAGGTTACTAACTTTTACTACTTTGTGGGCTCCACTCCATGCGCAAGCCTTGCTAGAAGATACCTAACATCCCTTTCATTAATTATTACTATTTTTTATAATAATGCAGTTTTGTTCTACTTATTTATTTTATATATGTATGTGACAGTGCACATGAGGCTCACATGTCTTCATCTGCAGGTCCACAAACAACTCGTGGGAGTTTGCCTCTCCTAGCATGTGTGGCCCAGGATCAAACTTAGGTTTCTGGGCTTGACACCAAGTGCTGGACCCCGTGAGCCATCTTGCTGGCCTCTAACACTCTTCTGATAGAGTCATTTGGAGGTTCTGTCATTGTCTATTGTTTTCCCGATTTTGGTGCTTTGTGAATTCTTTTTTCTTTTTTTAGATTCATTTATTTATTTTATATATATGAACAATGTTGCTGTCTTCAGACCCACCAGAAGAGGGCAGCAGATCTCACTACAGATGGTTGTGAGCCACCATGTGATTCCTGGGAATTGAACTCAGGATCTGTAGAGGAGTAGTCAGTGCTCTTAACTGCCAAGCCATCTCTCCAGCCCCACTTTGTGAATTCTTAAATTTGTATCTGAAATTGACAGTGCAGTTAAAAAACGTGTATGAGTGTTTTGTCTGTATGGCTGTATGTGTGCTGTGTGTGAGGTTTAGAACTGGAGTTACAGTTGTTTATGAGCCACCAAGTGGGTGCTGGGAACTGAACCTGGGTCCTCTGCAAGATCAACTAGTGCTCTTAATCCACACCTCATCTCTCCGGCTCCCTTGACAGGTCATTTTTAAGTAAGGCAGAGAAACTTTAAAATTCTTTATCTTTGAGTGTTCAGGCTCACAGAGTTGAAGACAAATTTAGATTCTGTTTCTAGATAGTTCTGGGAGGTGAGCTTTGGGTTAGAGTAGAGGCTTGGTTGAGATCTTATCTGGGTGTCTTGCTTTTGTTTTCTGCCTGGCTGGCTGGCTGGCTGCCTCCCTCCCTCCCTCCTTTCCTCCCTCCCTCCCTCCCTCCTTCCCTCCCTCCCTCCCTCCCTCCCTCCAGATAACTTCCTTTTTGACTTATTACTTAGTTTGGTCTGTGTGGCAGAATCAAACCAGTTCTGTATTCTCATACCTGTCTTTCTGGACAGGGAAGTTTTTGAGCAGAGGGATTGTATTTTGCCATTTCTTTATTCAGGTTCTGGCATATGTGTTAGAGTGAGGAAAAAGATGTAAAGGACCCACGTAAAGCAAGCTTGCAGACCAGCCAAGGATGGAGTTACTCTGTTCATCTAGAAATAGTGTAAAGACATTTATAACTCATTTTATGTGCAAGTATGGGTATACACAAAACCATGGAGCGTGTGTGCAACTCCAAGACAAATTCAGGGAGTTGGTTTTCAGTTCCACAATGTGAGTCCTGGGCTTGAACTCACGTTGTCAGCCTTAGTGACAAGTGCTGTACCCCCTAAACCATCTCCCTAGCCAGAACATGTTTAAATCTTGAAAACTCAGGCTTTAGTGAGTACCATACCTGCTTGGTCCTTCACTCCCCAGTTGGTCCTGGTTGAGTTCCTCCTTTTCGACTACAGTGGTTTGTTTTTTTGAGCTAGCCTGCTCCCTGCTGTGACCCCTGCTGCCTTAGCCTTCTAGGTTCTGGGCCATAGGCTTGAAGTCTGTGTGAAGTGGACCACCACTGTCTCCACACTCTGGCCACATAGCTCCATAGCATCCGTACTTACCTTTCTTCTTCCTTTTGGAGACAGGGTCTCACTGTATAGCTCTGGCTGGCCTGGAACTTACGGTGTAGAGAAGGCTGGCCTTGAACTCACAGACATCTACCTGCCTGTGCCTCTCAAGTGCTGGATATGTGTGTGATACCTTGCTGGGCCTCTTTTTTTTTTTTTTTTAAATAATTTTTTTCACCTATTATTATGTGTGTATCTGTGATCATCCATGTGCATATGGAGGTCAGAGGACACTTTTTGTACTTGGTATTTGTGTAACAGATTTTCCCTTATAAGATACAACATACATGTCTATTTATACCAGAAAGGGAACCCAGGACAGACTGAAATAACTGATGTCCAATTTATCAAACCAGTGAATTTTTTTTTTTTTATTTGGTTTTTCGAGATAGGGTTTCTCTGTATAGCCCTGGCTGACCTGGAACTCATTCTGTAGACCAGGCTGGCCTTGAACTCAGAAATCCACCTGCCTCTGCCTCCAGAGTGCTGGGATTAAAGGCGTGCACCACCACGCCTGGCGATTTTTTTTTTTTTTTTGCAGTCCGGGTCCTTTATTTCTTTTTTGTACATTAGGCCATGAATTCGTATGGAATGGGCTCCAACAGCTCAGGCTCTTTTCCGTTAGTCCTCACAAAGTGTGCTTCTCTGAGTGGCGCAGGTGGGCGCTTCAGCTGAACCCAGGCGCCCTTCTCCTTGGCTTCCTTTTTCTTCTGATCATTCTCCTTTACCCGCTTCAGGAAGCTGCCTCTGCTGTTTGAGTGCTCGATGTGCTCAATCTGCACATTGATCCTCTTGGCCAGAATTTTGCCCTTAACTTGCTTGTTTACAATGATGCCCACAGCATGCTGGGTGACATTGTAGACTCTTCCGGTTTTGCTGTGGTAGCACTTATGGGGCATTCCTTTTTGAACAGTGCCCATTCCCTTGATGTCTACAATATCACCCTTCTTGTAGATTCGCATGTATGTGGCCAAAGGAACAACGCCATGTTTCCTAAAAGGCCTAGAGAACATGTACCGGGTGCCTCTCCTCTTTCCCTTTGTGTTCATCATTCTGGCGAGTTACTGGAAGATGGCTGCGGCGGCCGAAAGCAACTTTTTTTTTTTTAAATTGTAGTTACAAACATGAATATGGGTTAGGGGTTACTTACAAGAAACAGGGATGACCCAAAAGCAGCTGCATCACCAGAAAGCCCACTCCAACATGGGTGGTGACTCCTGGAAATGCAACCCTGGTACTCTGTGAAGCTGCATGAATTCAGATGGTCTCTTTTCTTTCTGACGTTTGGTTGGTCCACCCCCGAGCAACTGTTTATTTCCTTTTACACTATTGGCAATGGCCTTCAGGAATCTCCCAGTTGTTTTGTTCTCCTGCACACGTGACACTTCGAGGCTGATGAGCCTCCCCTCCCCTCCCCTCCTGGAGTACACGTTTTGGTTAAGAGGGAACGTTGCAGTTGGAAGGTACATGCTGTACAGCAGTTCTCTGTACTGAATGCGTTCTGAGTCTGATCCCAGACAGCAAGCACCTTGACCTGTAGAGCCATCTTGCCAGCTTTCTACCTTATTTATTTATTACTAACACTTTAAAAAACTGATTTAGTGTCTAGGAGTATTTTGCCTGTGTGTGTGTGTGTGTGTGTGTGTGTGTGTGTGTATACTGTGTGTGTGCTGGGTGCTCTCAGAAGTCAGAAGAGGACATCTGATGAGGAGCTAGAGTTCCTGATGGCTGTGAACCACCATGTGAGTTCGGTTGAACTCTTCTCTGGAAGAGCAGAGAGTGCTCTTAACCACTGAGCGGTCTCTCTAACCCCCATCCCTGGCCTTCTCGAGACAGGCTCTCTTACTGGAGCTGGAGCTCAAAGGCAGAGCGAGACTAGCAGGCCATCGAGGCCCTGTGATCCTCCTTTCTCCATTGCCCAGTGCTAGGATCACAGCCTTTTACATGAATGGTGAGGCTCTGAACACAGGTCCTCCTGCTTGCATGGCAGGCTCTCTGTCAACTGAAGTATCTTCTCTGTCTCCCCACCCTGTTTTGCATGTCTTTCGGTGTGTGTTTCTTTGTTTGTGTATATGCAGAGGTTGATGTCAAAAGCCTTCCTCAGTTGCCCTCCACCTTACTCACTGAGACAGGTTTTCTTAGTTGAATACTGATCTGGCTGTTGTAGCTAATCTGGCCAGTCGGCTTGTTCCGGGATCCCTTGCTTCCTTGGCTGGAAGTTTGAATAGATTCTGAGGCTCTGAATTCTAGTTCTCATATTGGTAGAGCAAGTGCTTGGCCTACTGAACCATCCTCTGGTTTTAGAGAGAGTCTAGCTGGTCTTCATGCAGGACCCTCCTGCCTGTCACTCACAAACACTGGGATGCACTGTCACACTGGGTTTAGCAGTCCTGTTTTAGCTAGCTAGTTTTCCCTGTATTTTTCTCCCTATTTTTCCTAATTTTCCCTTTTGATTTTTAGAATGGGGTTTTGCTGCACAGTCAAGGTTGATAGTAAACTCTATGTATTTTGAAGCTGGCCTTGAACTTGTGATCCTCTTACCTCAGCTTTCTGTGGTCTGGAATTGTAGGTCTATCTCAACGGTCAGACATTCTCTGGTGGAGCTACTTCCCTCACCCAAGTGGTCGGGGTTGTCTGACTCCTGTTAGGTTATGGGCCACTGAGAGCCGGATTAGTATCTTCCTGGTAACAATGCTTGATAGAGAGTAGTTAGTTAGAGTTTGTGGAGTCAACCTAAATTGACAGTGATTTCAGAGGGTTTGGTTAATGGTGTGGTAGTTAAATTGATAGGCCACGAATAATGGTCCAGCTCTGATAGGCCAGGGATAAGGGTCCAGCTGCAATGTTTTATATATATTGTATAGTGGATAATGGTACTTGTATGTTGCTAAGTAAGTGACCAAGAATGCATTTGTTGTTTTGTATATTTTAAAACCACTGTTTCTAATTTTTCTCTGCTCACAAAACCTTTACTTTTTTCCTCTCCCTCTCTAACCGACTTTAACCTGGAAGCACGTTTGGCTTGGTAGATTCGGATGGTCCCTGCTATGCAGTGATGGTGTATAATGTGGTGCAGAGCTGGGGAGTGCTCATCGGGGACTCTGTAGCTATTCCTGAGCCCAACCTTCGGCATCATCAAATCCGGCACAAGGGAAAGGTGAGTAATAAGGAGGAGTCTCTGTAAGGCAGTCTCTGACGGAGGGCGGCACCACAGCTCTCTCTAAACACAGACGTAAAGTAAGGATTGTGTGTGTGCTCTCGTGTGTATGTACTTGTTTCAGGGACAGTGGAAATACTGCTCTACTAAAATACCATGGCCACAAGCAACTAGAGGAGGAGAAGGTTTATTTCATCTTACACTTCTGCATCACATTCCTTCAGCAAAGCAACTCAGGGCAGGAGTGGAGTTAGAACTGGAGTCGCAGGCGTATGCAGCCGGGCTGGGTTCCTTACATGGATGCTGGAGACTTAAACCAGGTGCTCACGCTTGAGAGCAAGCGCCCTGAGCCACCGAGCTATCCTTGGCACTGCTTAGCAGTTAAGAGCACTGGCTGCTCTTGTAGAGGACTCAGGCTTGATTCCCCGGACCCATGTGGTACCTTACCACCATCCGTAACTCCACTTCCAGGGGATCTGACCGCCGTGGGCACTGGCACACATATGTGCATACATGTGAACAAGACACTTACATACATAAGAATAAAATAAGTAAATCTATAAAATCAAAACATTATGAGAGGAGGTTCTTAGCTATATTCTTACCATTTAGGTTGGGACAGCAACCTGTTCTGCACTGAACAGGTCCAGTTAACTCTGTTGTATTGCTAAGGATCAGTATATTTAAAATTAAAAAAAAATGTACGTGTGTGTGTGTGTGTGTGTGTGTGTGTGTGTGTGTGTGTGTGTGTGTGTGTGTGTGTGTATGTGTGAGTGAGTGTGTGAGTTGAGTGTGTGTGTAATTGTATTTGTATTTGGTAGGTTAATTTCAGGCTTTACAACCAGACTAGCAAATTCCTGTGGATCTGGCTGGCTGCTGTTTCTAAAACCCCTGGAGGAGGGCAGATTCTCTGAGAGCCGGTGGCACCCTTTTCTCAGAAAGCAAAGAATTTGCCTTCTTGAATGAGGGAACAGTCTTAGTCTTGTAACTGTATTGGTGGTGTCCCATCTGTCTCAGAAACTCTCCTTTGTTCAGGGAGGTAGGCAGAATAGGTTCATTTGCCGGAGTTTTTGTCTGACCTAGATCTGGAATGAACTGATCTCCCTGTCTTCTTTTCTAGGACTATTCCTTCTCCAGCGTGCGTGTGGAAACGCCTCTTCTGCTGGTGGTGAATGGAAAGCCACAGAACTCCAGCAGTCAAGCCTCTGCCACAGTAGCTTCAAGGCCGCAGTGTGAATGACCTTGTAGAGGCAATGAAGTCTCATAGCTAAGCTCACCCTGCGAGTTGGAAATGGGGACTTCTCTTCCCCTGCCCTGGAACATAGTTGAGTCTCTTTCCTTTTCCCTGCTGTATTCCAGCCCTCTTCAGAGCCATTGGGACCCTTGTTTATTCTTCCTGCCTCTTCAAAGGTGCCGACTTAAAGAGCAAAGAACTCATAGAACTGTTGGGACCATGTCATGAGAGACTCAGGACCTAAAGTCCTGAGAGGTTTTGACAGTCCACGAGATCCCTGTTCTCGCCTCCTTCCTGAGTCCAATATGTATGTACATATCAGTTTACTATTTATTGTTGAGGGGGCTCAACTTTCTAATGGCTTCATTTTTGAGCAGTGTTTTTTTTTTTTTTTTTTTAATTTTTATGTTTAAGTTCCGATTGTCTTAAAAAAAAAATGTTCTTTCTCGTCCTTAGGGCTAGAACAAAATTAAATTTGTTTGGAAAAGAATTTACCCTATAGTTCTGTCTCTTTATTGTCTCCAGTTATAGGGATTCTTGGTATTAAGATCTGTAAAGGCTGTTGGAGTGGCACTGCTTTTTTGGGTTTTATACAAAATAGTTTATCTGGAATTAGAGGCAGTTGAGAGTTGCTGGTGTTGGGAAATGAACTTAGATCTTCATGAACAGTATGTATGTATGTACGTATGTATGTATGTATGTATGTATGTATGTATGTATGTATGAGTAGTATGTATGCTGAACCAACTAACAAGGCCTAAAAGTTTTGTTTCTTACTTTGTGTGTATTGTGTGTGTGCAAATGCAGGTGTGAATTCCCAGCTGTGTGAGTGAGGAGGCCAGAGCAGGGTTTGGGGTGAGGTAGGGTCCCTCACTGAACCTGAAGCTTGCTGTTTTGGCTAGGCTGTCTGGCCATCAAGCTCTTGCGGTCCACCTCTTCCTACCCTTTAGTGGTGGAGTCGCAGGCGTATGCAGCTGTGCTGGGTTCCTTACATGGATGCTGGAGACTTAAACCAGGTGCTCATGCTTGAGAGCAAGCGCCCTGAGCCACCGAGCTATTTCCTTGGCACTGCTATGGTTTTGTTTTTTTTTATATTTTAAAAATAAAAATAAAAAAAATATTTTTTTGGTTCAGGTTCTCATTATAGAGCCTTGTACGACGTAGAACTCATTTTGTAGACCAGGCTGGTCTTTGAACTCAAAGATCCACTTGCCTTTGCCTCCTGGGAGCAGATCACCTCTATTAAAGGTGTTGATCACTATGCCTGGTACTGCTGCGGCTTTAAAACAAAAAATTCTATGATAATGTTTGTGTTTATAGCGTGGATAATTTCTTTGAAAAATGGTCTTAATATAGGACAATTTTACTATTTTATTTTGTATGTATGTATGCATGGATGTGCGTGTGCATATATGTATATGTATGTGAGTATATTTGTATGATTGTGGTATATGTGCACACGTATGTATGTGTGCATGGATGTGCGTGTACACATATGTATATGTATGTGAGTATGTTTGTATGAATGTGGTATATGTGCACACGTATGCAGAAGCTCCAGGAAGATGTCAGCTATCCTGTCACCCTTCACCTTATTTCTTCACTAAACCTGGTGGCCTTGAGCAAGTACAAATGATACTCCTGTCTCTGACCTCACAACACGAGAGTCCCCTGAGCATGTGTGGCCATGGCTGGCTTTTTATGTGGGCGCTGGCGATTTGAACACAGGTTTTCATGCTTCAGGTGCAAGCACTCTTAACTCACTGAGCCACCCCTCCAGCCCGTAGTCCACTTCTGGGACAGCAGAAGAGTGGTTTACACATAGTATCAGCTCCAGAATCTGAGAGCCTGGGATCAAATTCAGCTCACATGTGGTCACCATCCCAGGGTAAATGTTTTCTCTCTGTATCTTGGGTAGTGTGTTGAGCATGTGGTGGCTAATTTAAAGTTACAGTAGACCTACAAGGTAAGTAGCATCCTACTTTATAGCTGTGGACGTGAGATTCCCAGGTAATGAAAGATTCTCTCCTTGATCAAGCTGTGGCAGGGCTCCTCTGAGCTATTTTGCAGCCTTGCATTGCAAAAACTGGAATAAACTTATTACTTATCTAGTTTATTCATTGTGTTCTTTTTTTTTAATTAGCATAAAAGGAGTGTGTCTTCATCGTGACAATTTCATGTATTCTTTCTTTCCACTGGGCCTTCCCTTTTAGGCCACTCCATCATCTTCCCCTCTGGTCCTTCCTGTTCTCCTCTGGGTCCCCTTCTTCATAAAACCATTTCTCCTTTCATGTCACACTGTTTTGTTTTTTGAAATTCATTTAACTATGTGTACTTGGGTGTATCAGAGTGTGGGTGTGTGTCTGTGAGAGTAGGTGCCCGTGAAGGCCAGTGGTGGTGGATCCCCTTGGAACCGAAGTTACAGGTGGCTGTAATCTGCCTGGTGTGGATATTGGGAGTCAAACTGTTCTCTACAACCACACGCTGGCCCTCTGCAAGAGCAGCAAGTGCTTCTATCCACTGCTCCATCTCTCCATCTTCTATATCATGTGTATTCTGTGTCTCTCCTGCTCATCCATGCTTCTCTCTTTCCTCAGTCCTTTCCTAGTATGGATATCTGCATTCACACCTCCTCGATTTATGCACATGGCATAAAATACAGAAGCTGCATGGGAAGAAAGAATGGTATCTGGTGTTAAGTAGTCTCCATGAAAGTCCTCTGAGAAAACTGAAGTGCTGTAAGAATGGATTGCTTGTCTGTTTCCCCACACCTGGAGATAAGGCTCCCTGTCTGCCAGCCTCTGGGATGGGAAGGACCTAATTTGATAAGTGCCAGTTAAACCCCAATGAGTTTTATGTGGACCAGCTTTCTTCCTGCTTTCTTCTTGACTGCCGAGCAGCCATCAGATACACCGATCTTTCCCCCTGAACACTCCACGTACCTCCTTTCCATAAGTAGTACAGGCGACTTAGCACAGTAACTTAGCATTTCTTGTTTGACTAGTACCATAAGCCTTTCCCCCTTTAGCTAAAACTTTCTCCAATTCTTTTTTTTTCTTTTTCAGTTTTTTTTTAATTAGGTATTTTCCTCATTTACATTTTCAATGCTATCCCAAAGGTCCCCCATACCCACCCCCCCCAATCCCCTACCCACCCACTCCCCCTTTTTGGCCCTGGCGTTCCCCTGTACTGGGGCATATAAAGTTTGCAAGTCCAATGGGCCTCTCTTTGCAGTGATGGCCGACTAGGCCATCTTTTGATACATATGCAGCTAGAGACAAGAGCTCCCGGGTACTGGTTAGTTCATATTGTTGTTCCACCTATAGGGTTGCAGTTCCCTTTAGCTCCTTGGGTAATTTCTCTAGCTCCTCCATTAGGGACCATGTGACCCATCCAATAGCTGACTATGAGCATCCACTTCTGTGTTTGCTAGGCCCCGGCATAGTCTCACAAGAGAGAGCTATAACTGGGTCCTTTCAGCAAAATCTTGCTAGTGTATGCAATGGTGTCAGCATTTGGAAGCTGATTATGGGATGGATCCCTGCATATGGCAGTCACTAGATGGTCCATCCTTTCGTCACAGCTCCAAATTTTGTCTCTGTAACTCCTTCTATGGGTGTTTTGTTCCCATTTCTAAGAAAGGGTAAAGTGTCCACACTTTGGTCTTCGTTCTTCTTGAATTTCATGCGTTTGGCAAGTTGTATCTTATATCTTGGGTATCCTAAGTTTCTGGGCTATTATCCACTTATCAGTGAGTACATATTGTGCGAGTTCCTTTGTGATTGGGTTACTTCACCCAGGATGATACCCTCCAGGTCCATCCATTTGCCTAGGAATTTCATAAATTCATTTTTTAAAATAGCTGAGTAGTATTCCATTGTGTAAATGTACCACATTTTCTGTATCCATTCCTCTGTTGAGGGGCATCTGGGTTCTTTCCAGCTTCTGGCTATTATAAACAAGGCTGCTATGAACATAGTGGAGCATGTGTTCTTCTTACCGGTTGGGACATCTTCTGTATATATGCCCAGGAGAGGTATTGCGGGATCCTCCGGTAGTACTATGTCCAATTTTCTGAGGAACCGCCAGACTGATTTCCAGAGTGGTTGTACAAGCTTGCAATCCCACCAACAATGGAGGAGTGTTCCCCTTTCTCCACATCCTCGCCAGCATCTGCTGTCACCTGAGTTTTTGATCTTAGCCATTCTGACTGGAGTGAAGTGGAATCTCAGTGTTGTTTTGATTTGCATTTCCCTGATTATTAAGGATGTTGAACATTTTTTCAGGTGTTTCTCTGCCATTCGGTATTCCTCAGGTGAGAATTCTTTGTTCAGCTCTGAGCCCCATTTTTTAATGGGGTTATTTGATTTTCTGGAGTCCACCTTCTTGAGTTCTTTATATATATTGGATATTAGTCCCCTATCCGATTTGGGATAGGTAAAGATCCTTTCCCAATCTGTTGGTGGCCTTTTTGTCTTATTGACGGTGTCTTTTGCTTTGCAGAAGCTTTGCAATTTTATGAGGTCCCATTTATCGATTCTTGATCTTACAGCACAAGCCATTGCTGTTCTATTCAGGAATTTTTCCCCTGTACCCATATCTTTGAGGCTTTTCCCTGTACCCATATCTTTGACGCTTTCCCCTGTACCCATATCTTCGAGGCTCTCCAATTCTTAAAAAGATTTTATGGATTTGTGAATATGTAACTATACATGGCTATACCGTGTCAGCCAGAAGATGGAGTCGGATGCTCTGGAGCAAGCAGCCTTTTCTCTGTGTGTTCCCTCATTTCTGTAAGACTGTCACTGCTGGGCAAGCTGAAGTTTACAATGTTTGAGTCATGCTGCAATAGCATATTGCTTATTAGAAATATATCGTTGCTACTTTTAGCAAGTGTACTGTATCTTTAATCCAAGAGGCTGGGTTTGTAGCAGTGGCAGGGCACTCAGTGAATGTAAAGACCTGGGTTCAACCCCCATCAACTGCATAAAATCTGAAAGCCCATAGCATTTGAAACAGTTAAGGGTTCAGATCCTGGCCTTGCTGCTTATTCGCATACAAACAGACAACGTGCCATTAAGCTCATTGTTGTTAAAAGACAAGAAGCAGGGCTGGAGAGGTGAACACTGGTTGGGAGCACGCTCTGCTCTTGCAGAAGACCTGAGTTTGGTTCTTCGCAGCATATCTGATAGTTCACACCTGCTTGAAGCTCCAGCTCCAGGGTATCGGACTCCCTCTTCTGGCTGCCATAGTATAGCCATGCATAGCTACATATTCACACATCCATAAAATCTTTTTAAGAATTAGAGAAAGGGGCATAGTGTCCACACTTCAGTCTTCATTCTTCTTGAGTTTCATGTGTTTAGCAAATTATATCTTATATCTTGTGGACACTATGCCCCTCCTTAGATTTGGGAACAAAACACCCATGGAAGGAGTTACAGAGACAAAGTTTGGAGCTGAGATGAAAGGATGGACCATGTAGAGACTGCCATATCCAGGGATCCACCCCATAATCAGCATCCAAACGCTGACACCATTGCATACACTAGCAAGATTTTATTGAAAGGACCCAGATGTAGCTGTCTCTTGTGAGACTATGCCGGGGCCTAGCAAACACAGAAGTGGATGCTCACAGTCAGCTAATGGATGGATCATAGGGCTCCCAATGGAGGAGCTAGAGAAAGTAGCCAAGGAGCTAAAGGGATCTGCAACCCTATAGGTGGAACAACATTATGAACTAACCAGTACCCCGGAGCTCTTGACTCTAGCTGCATATATATCAAAAGATGGCCTAGTCGGCCATCACTGGAAAGAGAGGCCCATTGGACTTGCAAACTTTATATGCCCCAGTACAAGGGAATGCCAGGGCCAAAAAGGGGGAGTGGGTGGGCAGGGGAGTGGGGGTGGGTGGATATGGGGGACTTTTGGTATAGCATTGGAAATGTAAATGAGTTAAATACCTAATAAAAAATGGAAAAAAAAAAGAATTAGAGAAAGTTTCAGCTACAGGGGGAAAGGCTTATGGTACTAGTGAGACAAGAAATGTTGAGTTGTTGTGCTAACTCACCTATACTAAGAATGGAAAGGAAGTTCATGAGGTGTTCAGGAGAAAAGATTGGTGTATCTGATGGCAGACTTGGTATTGAGGTGACTTCCCAGGTTTCTAACTGGGTGACTGGATGAAAGCTGTTGACACGATAGATGACCACAGTGGTCACTGGAGGTTTTGATGTCTCCATTTTCTTGGAGCTCCAATGGCTATTTCAATCACCTGCCTGGCTCCTTTGGATTGTGAGCCATTGAAGGTATTCATCTTTGATTTCATAGTTCCTGGGTGGCTATATAAGTTCTTAATAAGTTACATGGATCTAATAACACCTCTCATTACATGCTAGGGTTTTCTTTATGGCTGTCCTCCATGGGTTTTGTCAGTTTGACTTGAACCTACATGTATCAGTTGAGAAAATGCCTTTATAAAGTTGCCTGTAGGCAAGACTGTGGGGCATTATCTTGACTAATGGTTGATGTGAGAGGGCCCAGCTTACTGGGGGCAGCACGACTCCTGCACTTGTGGTCCAGGGTGGTATAAGAAAGCAGACTGAGAAAGTTAGGGTCCATGCCTTCTGCCTCAGTTCCTACTTTCAGGTTCCTGCCTTGAGTTTCTACTCTGACTTCCATCAGTGATGGAATTGACCTGAGTGTAAACTGAAATAAACCCTTCCCTATGCACATTGCTTTTGGTTATGATGTTCATCACAGTAATAGAAAGCTAAGATCAGGGATAATCAGGAAGTAACCATTTCCACCTTAATTGTCATATGTGTATTAACTTGGAGCAGGAGGTGGAAGCTTGCCAAGATATGGACTACTTCTGGGCCCCCAATCCTCATTGCCTTTTCTTTCTGCTTAGGGAGGTGATCCTGATGTAACTGTGTGAGTCAGTGTCCCTCAGTGCTGTGGGATCTGGAGCACTTTTAATTGGGACTTATTATAATCACTCTTCTCTTGTCACCCACGCAGCCTTCTCTAATTAGTTCTCAGGGGTTGCCCACTCCTGTGCCAAGCAAGCACGGTTGCTGCAGGGAGCTCTGGATGGGTGCCTAGGGAACCCCTGGCTGATTCTGATACAACTTTGTGTCTTTAAGTTCCTTTTCTAATTTGTTAAAACAACTTTGTTTTTGGATTGAACCTGAGAGAAGAGGATTCCTTTGGGCGTTGTTTCAGAGGCGGTTTGGATGCTGCCAAGTGCTCCTAGGCATTGCCAACTACTGTATTCTGAACAAATAGTTTTGTTCCTGTTAGCAAAGAGGGAGTAAAGTGTCTGGCTGAGGTGCTCAGAGCGAGCCTGTTGGGTGATGGGAGAAAGGAACAGGTGAAAAGGGAGAACACTGAATCTTTGGCATTGTGGTCCATAGACTGTTCTTGCTAGCACAGACCTTGTGAGGAACTTGCCTTAGAGTGAATATGAGTCTTGCAGTTTTGGCCAATAATTGGGTTATAGTAAAATATTTTTTTAAAATAAACTTTATGTTTTAGAGGAGGTTTAGAGTCACAGCAACATTGAATCAAAGTACAGCATTATGTGTGTCTACTTTTCTGCTATATTCCCAGCCTCTCCTACTGGCATCTCATACCAATACTAATAATACTGACATCTCCTGATAACTTCAAGTCTGCAATTTACACTCTTTGTGAATATTTTATGGGTTTTGTGCTTATTGAAAAGGTGTTTATGATTGTACAGTCATGTGACATAGATTCACTGTCTAGAAATCTTTTGTGTTCCTCCTATTTAGCTGTTTTTCCTTCCTAATCCCTGATCATTTTATATTCTCACAGACTATGAAGTTGCAGTTATAGAGTACATAATGGTTGCAGGTTGACTTCTTCTTCTTCTTTATTTTTATTTATTTATTTTTTTGAGACAGGGTTTCTCTGTGTAGCCCTGGCTGTCCTGGAACTCACTCTGTAGACTGGGCTGGCCTCGAACTCAGAAATCCACCTGCCTCTGCCTCCCAAGTGCTGGGATTAAAGGCATGTGCCACCACTGCCCAGTGCAGGTTGACTTATCCAATTATGTTTTAAAAAACCCACAAATTTCTATTATGATTTTGAAGCTACAGTAGAAAACACATATCTCTGTGGCATATCTAGCCACACCTTGTGACCTCCTTTTTTGATAACTGATTATTACTAAGGGAAATTTATTACCTGGGTACCAAGCTCACCTTTGAGAAAGCAATGATTGAAGTTTGATTTTTAAGTATCTTTTAAAAAAAAAAAAACCTCTTCGTTTGCTTTATGTGTATTGGTATTTTGCGTGCACGTGTGTCCGTGCACCATGTGCATGCCTGGTGCCCACCTCAGTCAGAAGAGGGTATCAGATCTCTTGAAACTGGCGCTACAGATAACCCGTGAGCTGCTTTGTGGGTGCTGGGATGTGATCTGGGACCTCTGCAAGCATAGCAAAATGCTCTTAGCTGCTGAGCTATCTTTCCTACCCAACCTTTAGTTAAAGAGAAAGTGTCTTGGGAACCAAGCTGGGCTCAGACTTGCTATGTAGCGAGAGTGACCTTGAACTTCTGGTTGTCCTCTCTCAGCCCCTGAGTACTGGACACAGGCACATAGCACCACACCTGTTTTACGTGGTCTCAGAGACTGCACCTAGGCCTGCTCATCAGCAGAGCATTTGTTTTAGCAATGGGGATGCGTGCATATTTATTTCATACTTTGATTACTCTAATACGTTATTTTCTTGGGAGATTGTTTCAGCTTTGGCCTTGATGGATAGCTCTTTTAGATTAGTTCTGTATATTTATTTGACACGCTTCATTTGATTTTTGAGCATTTTCTTCCTGGAAATACAAGATGTTCTAAGCTCATTAAGAATTTTCCTTGTGTAAGCTCTAGAGTAATTTCTCTAATCATTGTCAGTAACTTTTAGTGAAAAGTGATTATCTAGAAAGTAAGAAATGAATGATAGGTATGTGCATTGCTTCTGATGTGTCATGACATATCCAACCAAGGCCTGCAGCCTGGGGCTGCATGTACCCAGGATAGCTGTGAATGTGACCCAACTCATGAGACAGGGGTTTTTCTCAGGTTATCAAGCCTTCATGGCACTATTACCTACTGAGCCCTTGTATCAGCTCCATCTTTTAAAAATAAGTGTGGAATGGCATAATGGCAACATGTTAGTTTTACTGCTTCCTCCCCTCCCCTCCCCTCCCCTCCCCTCCCCTCCCCTCCCCTCCCTCCTCCCTCCTCTTTCTTTCTTTCTTTCTTTCTTTCTTTCTTTCTTTCTTTCTTTCTTTCTTTCTTTCTTTCTTTCTTTCTTTCTTTCTTTCTTTCTTTCTTTCTTTCTTTCTTTCTTTCTTTCTTTCTTTCTTTTTCTTACTATGTATCCCTGGCTGGCCTGGAACTCTCCATGGTAGACCAGACTGACCTCAAACTCCAGATACCTGACTGCCTCTACCTCCTGAGTGCTCGAATTAAAGATTCAACATCATGCTTGGCCTATATTGTGGTTTCAGTTTTTTTAGATTCTTCCCTTGGGGTGTCCAGGCTTTGCTACTCACCAAGGAGGGAAGGATGGAGTGGAACTTTGTTCTGAGCTCCTGAATGTCCTGAATGGGTGGGTCAGCCTGATCCTGGTCTGACAGTGAAAGCCAGGCAGGGGAAATCTCAGATTTCAGAGTTATACTTCTTCAGTGTTACAGCTCTTTTAGACAATAGCTTTCTTAGACAGTAGTTAGCTTGTGCTCTTTGTTAGGGGTGAGCAAGGACTATATAAGCCTTGGATAATGGGAAGGGATTCTTCTTAGGGTAAAGTTTTACTGGATGAGGTTTAAGGTTCTGGGGATACCTTATTTGCATGGAGAGGCATTCCAGGAAGTTGAACCTATAATCTTACCGAGGACTAAGTGACATTCATCTGGTAGAGTGTGGGGGTTGGGCTCTCCAGATATGGTAGAGAAGAAGAAGCCCTGCTGGAAAGAGAGTCCTGCATTTTGCACTGAGCTCAGGAGAGCTATCTGGTCATGGCAGAGTTTCCCAATACTGTATTGTATTGTATTGTATTGTATTGTATTGTATTGTATTGTATTGTATTGTATTGTATTTATTTATTTATTTATTTATTTATTTATTTTTCCACTTTAGGTCTGCCTTTTTTTTAAATATTTTTTTTATTACGTATTTTCCTCAATTACATTTCCAATGCTATCCCAAAAGTCCCCCATACCCTCTCCCCCCACTTCCCTACCCACCCATTCCCATTTTTTTTGGCCCTGGCATTCCCCTGTACTGGGGCATATAAAGTTTGCATGTCCAATGGGCCTCTCTTTTCAGTGATGGCCGACCAGGCCATCTTTTGTGTATTTATTTTCTTAAAGTTTGCTAGGAGTCATGGCATATGCCTTTAATCCCAACATGCAGGACTCAGGGGCAGGTGGGTCTCTGTGAGCTCAAAGTCAGCCTGCTTTACATAGCCAGTTCTAACCTAGCCAGGGCTACATAGTATGACTGTCAAAAACATTTTAAAAATTTTGCTGATTTATTTTATGTTTATGCGTGCTTTGCTTGCATGTATACAGGTGCATAAACATGTATGTCTGATATCCTGGATCATGTTGGATACTCTGGAACTGGTGTTGTGGATAGGTTTAAATCACCATGTAGGTGCTGAGACTCAAACTTTGATCCTCTTCAAGAGAAACAAGTGTTTTAACTTCTGAACAGCTTCCCCATTTATTTTCTTAATTTTGAACTTTGCACATTTAGCAAAAGTTAGTGCATATCTTCACATCTTCAATGTGAGCATTATTCATGTCTTCTCATTTATTAGGCCATCTCATCAGTTCTAAGTTCCACTCACCTGAAGAGAGTATCTCTATGCTCTTGTACCCAGGGAATTTCTTTTTGGGAGGTGGAGGGGCTTAGAATATGTTCTGCTTTGTAGCCCAGGCTACCTTTAATATCATCCTGCCTCTGCCTCTAGAATGCTGGAATTTTAGTCAACATATCTGGCCCCAATGATATTTCTGGTCCAACTTGGACTCCAATCTCCCATGGTAGCTTATAAAATGTTCCTCCAGAAAACAGCATGAGAGAAAATGGGTGTTCAACTTGTGGGATTCCAAAAGGACTTTAGCCCAGCTTTCGTTGTGATATAATGTGTTTTTCCCCCGACATAGTTTGTTCAAATGTTATAGTTATTTACATTGATTCATAATGGCTATGGCAGTAATCCTTCAAGCTCTAGAAACACCCTTAGGAAATCATATATAGACTCTAGGGCACTAAAAGAAATGAATCAAGTTTGCATGGATGTTTTAAGATCAGTGAGAAGAAAAGACAGACACAGGGATGAGCACTTAGATAGTGCAGACCCCTTTATTTTCGGGGAGGGGGAACCCTGGACCTAGTTGACCTTGGATGGCAAGGGGTAAAATAGTATTCCTTTAATCCTTTTGTCCACATTATTATAGCTTCCAAATATGGTTATGGAACACCTGGTACTTATAACTATTATGTAATATTTAGGTAAAGCTTGGGTAGAAATAAAATACTTTTGAATAAATCTTGATTAGATAAGCATTTTTGTTCTTGTGCTTCCAAGAGTCAATTAATAACTTAAGATAATTTAAATAATGGTTGATTGAACTTTGACCTTAGAAATTTTCACACTGAATCTATCTATCTATCTATCTATCTATCTATCTATCTATCTATCTATCTATCTATCTATCTATCTATCTATCACCTATCTATCTACTTGTCTATCTATCTATCTATCTATCTATCTATCTATCTATCTATCTATCTATCTATCTATCTATCTATCATACACCCATCCATCTATCTTCTCCAAATCTTGTCTTTTACATATTTTTCATAACTTATTCATACCTTTCATGAGTCACTCGGACTTTCTGGCTTTCTTTCCAATTCTGAAAAACAATTCATCCATCTTGATCTTTTTTTTTTTTTTTTAATTTTTCGAGACAAGCTGTCCGGGAACTCACTTTGAAGACTAGGCTGGCCTTGAACTCAGAAATCCACCTGCCTCTGCCTCCCGAGTGCTGGGATTGAGGGCATGTGTCACCACACCTGGCTCCCAACTTGATCTTAATACTAAGATATTTCCATTTTTTTTATATCTTTCTGACATTTCCTTTCTAGTACTATGAGACATAGCAACATTAACAAATAAATCTACCATCTAGTTAATGTAAAGTTGAATTCAAAGTACATATATAGCATAATGCAATACATTAATTTTACCTTTATGCATATTATTAACACTTGAGGCTTTGAAAATTCTCAGGCAAAGCCCATAAGAGAGTCAAAACTGTTTTTGCATTTTATATAGTCCAAAGAATGATCTACCAAAGATATGTTTTTGGTATTAGATGAATAAAAATGGCAGGTAGAAGAAGGAGATAAATAATAAAACATCAAATTGATGTTTACAATATCCATCAATAACCAGTTAAGGAAACCCAGTAAAAACTATGATGTTGGAGTTATCAATGCGGATTTTTAAGCAGGGAATACTCCCATGGATAAGTGCCCTGTTAGCCATTTCCTCCAAAGGCATTTTATAACATGTAGATAGCTTGCCTCTTAGTTGTTCTGAAAGGTACAGTACTTTTACTTTGGAATTTTTGTTTTGTTTTCCTCCCATTACAGAATCAAGGGTTGCAGGGGGTGGATGACCTAGGACAGCGGAAATGTGAAGACACGTTGAGATGAATATACGTATGATGTGGGAGGGTTAAATCCTCTTGAGTTACCTTCTTGGTGAGCTTAAACAGTACATGATAGTTAATCAATATAATGTATACATGAAAGGCATTTGTTCCTTGTTATAAATAAAGATAGCAAACAGCTACCTTTTCTGAAGTGTCAGAAAAGAGGTAGTTTGGGCTGGACAGGAGGCTCACTGTTGAGTCCAGTAATCAACCTGGAACATTTCGCAGAAGTAAACAAAAAAGTGCAGAGCAAAGGATTCTTAGAGTTGGGAATGTGGGTGGTGGTGGTGGTGGTGGACAGAATGTTCTATTTTAGCCAGAGACAAAGCAAGCCTAGGGGTTCCAATAGAAACAACAAGCATTAAGACCCAGTGGAGCCAGCTTCACCAGTCCTGAGTAAGCTGCACATGGCTGGAGAAAGTCTAAGTTCCTTTTAGAATCCAGTAGATACATTATGCAAAGGAACTGCCAAAAACCCAAGAATCAGATGTAAAGATCTGGTAGTGCCTCCTTATTCTGATACACAGTAATAGAGAACCCAGGGAACATAACATAAGCATAGAACAAGACAGCCAAGGAAAGAATCCTTGGATAGACAAGAAAGAGTGGTGTCCATTGAGGAGGGAGTGTTTGGTAAGTCAAGTGGTCCAGAGGGGGGAGAGAGAGAGAGAGAGAGAGAGAGAGAGAGAGAGAGAGAGAGAGAGAGAGAGAGAGAGAGAGAGAGAGCTGACAAACATCTTTGAGGACCCCAGTTTACCTTTTGGAGATGAGTGAACTCAGAGAACACAGTGAACAGAAAATAGGGGTCCAGTGAGCCCAGGGTGAGTGGAAAGAGGAGTAGAACTTCTGGTAAGGACAGGAGTGTAGAAAGAAGTGTCCAGAGCCCTGGGAATAGGGTAGAACACACTAAAAAGGAGGGGCCATTAGAACCTAGGCAGTAGGGCAAAGTCCAGAGAGACCCAGTGAACCCAGGCACAATAGTGCAAAGCAGAACCTCAATGGTGTTGGATTGGTAAAAGAAAAGGAACATGAGGGTGTGGGTGTGTGTGTGTGTGTGTGGGGGGGGGGAGTCAGAGCTGTAGGTGGTTAGGACCTGAGCGGCTCTGACAGCCTGGAGCATAACAGAAGAGTTAGTGACAGGACGGGTACTGGGGAAGGGTGTGTCTGTAGGATCTGAGTTTTCTTTTAGTAGGTGTTGTGGGGAAAGTATGACAGAACAGATAGATTTTTAATAGGTTGTTATAGATCTCTTTAAAGTTAATCTCATTGGTTTTGTGCTTTGGTTGCTGTAGGACCACTGGGGTCCATTGTTTTTATAGTCTGAGAGTCAGATTGAAAGATACAAGTATCTCTTTAGAATATCTTCATTTCTGCCTGGCCTGTTGCAAACTTAGTTGTTCATTTTTGCTTTCAGTTTTTAAAGACAGGGTCTCACTGTGTAGCCCTGGTTTGCTTCGAACACAAAGATTTAACTGCTTTTCCTCTATTATAATCATTTTAAGTATACTGAAAAAGAGGATTGTGTATGTAGTTAAAAATAAACCACTCCAGGGGCTGATGAGATGGCTCAGTGGGTAAGCTCATTGACTGCTCTTCTGAAGGTCCAGAGTTCAAATCCCAGCAACCATATGGTGACTCACAACCACCCATAATGAGATCTGACACCCTCTTTTGGTGCATCTGAGGTCAGCTATAGTGCATTTATGTAAAATAATAAATAAATCTTTAAAAAATAAATCTATCATCTATCTATCATCTATCTATCTATCTATCTATCTATCTATCTATCTATCTATCTATCTATCATCTATCTATCTATCTATCTATCTATCTATCTATCTATCTATCTATCTATCTATCTATCATCTATCTATCTATCTATCACCTTTTCATACACAGGCACACATTTTATTCCCCCCCCTTTTTTTATTGGATATTTTCTTTATTTACATCTCAAATGTTTTCTCCTTCCCAAGTCTCTCCTTTGGAATCCCTGTATCCCATGCCCTCTCCCCCTGCCTCTATGAGGGTGCTCCCCCAACCATCTACCCATTCCTATCTTCCTGCCCTGACATTCCCCTATGCTGGGTCATTGAACACCCTCAGGTCCAAGGGCCTCTCCTCTCACTGGTGTCCACCAAGGCCATCATCTGCTACATATGTGGCCAGCACCATGGGTCCCTCCATGTGTACTATTTGGTTGGTGGTCCAGTCCCCAGGAGCTCTGGGAGGTCTGGCCTGTTGACACTATTGCTTCCCCCATAGGGCTGCAAACCCACTCAGTTCCTTCAGTCCCTTCTTCAATTCCTGCATCGGGGATCAGTGCTCAGTTCAATGATTGGCCTTGAGCATCCGCCTCTGTATTTGCCAGGCATTGGCAGAGCCTCACAGGACACAGCCATATCAGGTTTCCATCAGCAAGTACTTCTGGCATTCACAATAGCATCTGGGTTTGGTGGCTGTATGTGGGATGGATCCCCAGGTGGGGAAATCTCTGGATGGCCTTTCCTTCGGTCTCTGCTCCACACTTTGTCTCTGTATTTCCTCCTGTGAATATTTTGTTCACCCTTCTAAGAAGCACTGAGGCATCCACATTTGGGTCTTCCTTCTTCTTAGGCTTCATATGGCCTGTGAATTGAATCGTGAATATTCTGAACATTTGGGCTAATATCTACTTATCAATGAATGCATACCATGTGTGTTCTTTGTGACTGAGCTACCTCATTCAGGATGATATTTTCAAGTTCCATCCGTTTGCCTAAGAGTTTCATGAAGTCATTGTTTTTAATAGCTGAGTAGTACTCCATTGTGTAAATGTACCAGATTTTCTGTATCCATTTTCTGTTGAGGGACATGTGGGTTGATTCCAGCTTCTGGCTATTATAAATAAGGGTGCTATGAACATAGTGGAGCATGTGCCCTATTACATGTTGGAGCATCTTCTGGGTATATGCCTAGGGGAGGTATATCTGGGTTCTTAGGTAGTTTTATGTCTAATTTTCTGAGGAACTGCCAGACTGATTTCCAGAGTGGTTATACCAGCTTGCAATTCTACCAACAATGGAGGAGTGTTCCTCTTTCCTCACATCCTCACTCGCATCTGCTGTCACCTGAGTTTTTGATATCTATCTATCTATCTATCTATCTATCTATCTATCTATCTATCATCTATCTATCTATCTATCTATCATCTATCTATCTCATTTTCACACACAGGCACACTTTTTAAAATCAAGTATATAGTATTCTATAATTTTGAGGATGGTCACAAGTATTATGACACATAAGGACAATATACATACATGTAACATTCATGAATATGGATGACAACAGCTGTAGCGCATAAACAAAAATAACAGTATGTTAAATCAACATGATCACATTTAACCATTGAGGAGCTAAGGGTAGTATGAGATATATCTGGGCAGATGGTGGGAAGAATTTCCCTGTTGAAAAGGAGGTGTGGCTGAGTTTGGTGAGTTTAACTCACACAGGAAAGAGAAGGGAGTGTTAGAACCCCTTGGAATGGGAATTACAGACAGTTGTGAGCTGCCATTTGGGTGCTGGAACTGGACCTAGTTCCTATGAGAGAGCAACTTGAACACTAAACCACTAAGCTCTCTCATAGGAACTAGGTCCAGTTCCAGCACCCAAATGGCATAGGTGTATGAAAAGAAGTAATGCTTCATTTTTCAGGAACTGAGGCCAACATTTGGTAAGTAAGACCTCATAAAACTAAAAAGCTTCTGTATCGCTAAGGAAACGAATAATTTAGTGAAGAGGGAACCCACATAATGGAAGAGGATCTTTGCCAGCTACTCTATGACAGAGGATTAATATCCAAAATATATAATTAACACAAAAAAGTTAAGAAATAAATGACTCAATTAAGATGGGTTATGAATATGAAAAGAATGTTCTCAAAAGAAAGAAAAATGGCTAAGAAACATTTAAAAATTGTTCATCATTCTTAGCAATTAGGGAAACGCAAATCCAAACAATTTTGAGATTCTATCTTACCCCAGTTAGAATGGCAAAGGTCAACAAAACAACCAACCACAAATGCTGGTGAGGATGTGGAGAGAGAAACCTTCATTTGCACAATAAATATCGATACTTTTCAAACATCTAAAAATAAATCTATTGTATTACCCAGCTATTCCACTCCTTGCCAGATGCTGAAAGGACTCCATACCCCACTCCAGAGTCCTGATTAGCTGCTCTTTTCACAGTAGCCAGGAAGTGAAACAACACAAACGTCATTCAACTGAAAAATGGATAATGAAAATGTATGAACATATTCACAACGAAACACTATTCAGCTGCAAAGAAAAATGAAATCATGAAATTTCCAGGTAAATGGATAGAACTAGAAAATATTTTACTGAGTGAGGTACCCCAAACCCAGAAATACTAACACTGTATATTTTTTCTCATCTGTGCTTCCTATTCCCAAATCCTCAGATGTTAGTGTGGAACTTTGAGTAACCACAGAAATCAAGACAGTAAATAGCGACCGTGGTCTGGGCAGGGGCATTAGCAAGGGGAATAGCAGGAGAGAGGTGATATGAATAAAGAAATGGAAAAGGGGGGCTTTAATGAGGGACAGGTCAATACATGAGAGGGAAGGTATAGGAAAATATAACACTAAGCTGTTTTTAAAAAGCCACAAGGGATCACATTATTTTTATATTTACCTAAAATTACATATAACTATACACACACACACACACACACACACACATGTAGAGCCATAACTGATATATCTACAATACAACCCCTACACCCAAGGCCCCAAGGCTCAGGATACACTGCAAAAGAGAAGGCAGAAAGATATTTGGAGCCAGAGATATGACATGATAGAAAAGCCATACCCATGAAATCTGAAAAATATGGCTGCTTAAACAGGATCTGCATAATTATAAGACCTGTTGACATGCCAATGTAGATGGGAGAATAATCACAAGGCCCTATCCCTAGAAGAACTACAGACAAGTAAAGACTACTAAGATGGGGAGAATATCTTCCTGAAAAACGAGCACCCTAAATAGTTATTTAATCACCAGTGAACTGTCCTAAAAATATATACACATGGAACACTAAGACTCAAAAAGTTGTGTTTATATATTTATCCACATAGTTATATGTGTAAAACCATAATTAGAGAATAAGAGGCCATGAATTTGAAAGGGAGTGGTTAGGGAGACATTAGAGGGGTTAAAGGAAAGAGAGGGAAACGACAAAATTGTTAATAATTATAGACAATATAATATAATTTAATTACATTTAAAAATAAAATGATATTTTCACACACAACAACAACAACAACAACATTAAACACCCTAAAACAAATGACAAATGCTAGTGAGCATGCAAGGAAAGGAATATTCTTACTCAGTGCTGTTAGGAGTATAAACTAGTACACCATTACAGAAATCTGAGGGAGTTTTCATGTAGCCCTTTTGGGTGTTAATGTGCTTAGCTTGCACAATTAATTCTCTTGTCAAGACTTTTTTCCTTAACTTGCTTGTTTACAACAATGTCAGCAGCATGTTGATGACAGAGAGTCTAGTTTTTCCAGGGTAACATTAGTGCAGCATTCCTCATTGAACAGTGCTTTTTTTCCTTGATAACTAAATATATCACTCTTCCAAATAGATCCACACATTTAAACACCATCACCACAGTTTTTTCCTCGAACATAGTATTTTTATTGATTTTTTTGAATTTCATATTGTGTACTCCAATAACACATTCTTCCTATTATTCCCAGATCCACTGTCCTTGTGATCTTCCAGCCTAGAAGAAGAAGGAAGAGGAGGAGGAGGAGGAATGAGGAGAAAGAAGGAGGAAGAGGAGAAGAAGAGGAAGAAGAAAGGAGGAGGAGGAGGAGGAGGAGGAGAAGCAGAAGCAGAAGGAAAAGAAGAAATAAGATGACTAAAGAAAACCAAGTTCAATTTTGTGTTGCCCATATACTCACTGGTGCACAGTCAAACTCCCAGTGGCCAGCCTATTAAAGAAAACTCCTTACCAACCCCACATCCTATAGAGGACTAATATCCAATATATACAAAGAACTCAAGAAGTTAGACTCCAAAGAACCAAATAACCCTGTTTAAAAATGGGGTACAGAGCTAAACAAAGAATTCTCCACTGAGGAATCTCCAATGGCCAAGAAGCAACTAGGTGGTGGTGGTGCATGCCTTTAATCCCAGCACTTGGGAGGCAGAGGCAGGTGGATTTCTGAGTTTGAGGCCAGCCTGGTCTACAAAGTGAGTTCCAGGACAGCCAGGGCTACACAGAGAAACCCTGTCTCGAGAAACAAAAACAAAAACAAAAACAAAAACAAAAAAGAAATGTTCAACTTCTTTAGTTATTAGGAAAGTGCAAATCAAAACAACCCTGAGATTCCACCTCACACCAGTCAGAATGGCTAAGATCAAAAACTCAGGTGACAGCAGGTGCTGGTGAGAATGTTGAGAAAGTGGAACACTCCTCCATTGATGGTGGGATTGCAAATTGGTACAACCATTCTGGAAATCAGTCTGGCAGTTCCTTAGAAAGTTGGACATAATACTACCTGAGGACCCAGCTCTATCACTCCTGGGCATATACCCAGAAGATGCTCCAACATGTAATAAAGACACATGCTCCACTATGTTTATAGAGGCCATATTTATAATAGCCAGAAGCTGGAATAAACCCAGATGCCCCTCAACAGAGAAATGGATACAGAAAATGTGGTAATTTACACAATGGAGTACTACTCAGCTATTAAAAAAATGAATTTATGAAATTCTTAGGCAAATGGATGGAACAAGAAAATATCCTGAGTGAGGTAACCCAATCAAAAAAGAACACACAGTATGCACTCACTGAGAAGTGGGTATTAGCCCAGAAACTTGGAACACCCAACATACAATTCACACACCACATGAAGCTCAAGAAGAAGAAAGATGATAGGGTGGATACTTCGGTCCTTCTTAGAAGAGGGAACAAAATACCCATGGGAGGAGATACAAAGTGTGGAGCAGGGACTGAAGGAAACACCATGCAGAGACTGTCCTACCTGGGGATACATCCCATATGCCAACAAGTCCTTGCTACAACAGGAGCCTGATATAGCTGTCTCCTGAGAGGCTCTGCCAGTGCCTGACAAAAGGAAGTGGATGCTCTCAGTCAACCATTGGACTGAGCACAGAGTCCCCAATGGAGGAGCTAGAGAACGAACCCAAGGAGCTGATGGGGTTTGCAGCCCCACAGGATGAACAACAATATGAACCAACCAGAACCCCCAGAGCGTCCAGGAACTAAAATACCAACCAAAGAGTACACATAGAGGGACCCATAACTCCAGCCGCATATGTAGCAGAGGATGGCCTTGTTGGTCATCAGTGGGAAGAGAGGCCCTTGTCTGTGAGGGCTCCATGCCCCAGTGTGGGGGAAAGCTAGGATCAGGAAGCAGGAGTGGGTGGGTTAGTGAGCAGGGTAGGGGGGAGGGGATGGGGTCTTCAGCATTCTTACTATATAGTTCCAAGCTGACTTCAAACTCACAGAGCTCTTTCTGCCATTTGACTGCTGGGATTAAAGGCATGTACCACCTTGTCTGACTTAGACTTGATATTTTATGAGACCAAGAGGACATAGCTTGGTGTTTCTCTGTGTTGATGTACTTCATCTTTACTAGAAGGGAAAGCTTTGCTAACCAACTACTACTTGTTTCACTGCTACTCAGAGGGTGACACCTTAATGGGGTACAACTGGAAGTCTCCAAGAATTGTGTGCCATTTTTAATAGCTACTCCTTTTCCTAAACTCTAGACAATCTGCTAGAATTAATACATAAGAAAACAAATATACTAAATTCTATGTAAATCCCAAGAGTTGAAAAAAGAATGCACTTCAAATGCTCTTCAGGGGAAATGAGGAAGCCCCTGAGACCACTTGGAGAATGAGAGGGGGTGGCTGTAATAATCCCTGAGAGGAAACATACTCTTAAGAGAAGGTCACATGTTAAACATCTCAGCAAGAATCCTAGGGAACAGGTCTCTGGAGTTTTCAGAAGTGAAGTGAGGTGAACACAGAGATGTATCCATTCCCCTTTGTAAGTTTTCCTCACAGAGCTGTTGAGGAGATGCCTGATGCTGAGATAAGGTGAGGCTCTACTGTGCTCCTTGATTTCTCCAGTAGAGTTCCTATCCTTACATCTCGTACAGCTATCCTACATCTAAGAGAAATAGATGAGTGGTCCAGATTATAACCAGCTCAGGGAGATTATAGGGTACCTTTTACTTAATAAATCTAATTATTTGAGCTTTCTCAGGCAAGAGTTAAAGGAGGTGAGAACAGCTTAGGGTGAAAGTTCCAAATGTGGAACAAGCACACACTCTTAATTCCAACATGCAAGATGTAAGAGCAGGCAACTCACTGTGAATGCAAGACCAATATGCATAGCAAGTTCTGATCCAGAAGGGGCTGTGTAGTGAGACCCTGTCTCAAAAGCAAGCAAGCAAGCAAGCAAGCAAGCAAGCAAGCAAGCAAGCAAGCAAGCAAGCAAGCAAGCAAGCAAGCAAGCAACCAACCAACCAACCAACCAACCAACCAACTAGACAAAGCTCCAAAACTTTCAACTGTGAAAACAGGACAAATATTCATTAGGTGAAAAATTTTGAACTCTCTCTGAGTCACAACTGTGAAATGAATAGTGAGTTCAGGCAGTTACACTTAAAAAATATTTTATTATTGTGAACATTAAAGCATTATTCAGAAACAAGCTCATTTTCTAGGAGCTGTCCAGTGGAATACTCCCTTTCTCTGGCTACCTGGAAAGACAATGTGTTGAGTGAGCATCCTGGGAAGAAGGAGTGTTAACCAAGCCATCACACTTGCACTGGTAGGTTTGGTAATTGCTTACTTCCTTGTACTGAAACAGAATGTATAAAGAAGCCGATCCCTGAGGATTATTGATGAAAAATTGCTTTACAAATTCCAAATGCATGAGAAACAGCATGGAGTGTTAGAATTTCACTATATATACTTGAAATTAAGTTCAGGAAACCTAGCCAGTGGGGTAGAAACTAACCACTGAGTTGTCATTTATACCTTCTGGGAGAGGGAAAATCTGTTTCCACTAATAGAGGAGATTGGGTATTTTAACTACTCCAGATCAGGCCTTATGTTCAGGAATAGTTGACCAACATATAATGGACTCTACAGTATTTTTGTGTGCTTTTATTTGGAGTTTTCTTTTTGAGTGTGGTTTTATTTCATTTTCTTGGTTTTGGGAGGTTTGTTTTTGTATTTTTTTTTTTTTTCAGAAAGAACTTCAAGTTGGGTGCATACAGAGTGGGGGAGGATCTGTAAGGACTTGGGAGAGGGAAAGAATATGATCGAAATATATTTAAGTTTAAACTCTGTTTTAGATAAAAATATAATATAATAAAAAAGTAACTTCAGAACTTTTAGTAGATGGAATTATGGAAATTGCTGAGCCAGTCTATTCCATTCTTATGAAAATTGATCATTCTTTTTTAGTTAAGCATTCTCTCTTTGACATTCCATTGCCTATCTACATTTCCCCAAAGGCTTCCATAAAAAAAATAATGTTGCTGTCAATAAATCCCTTTTAGGGCACAGCAGTAGGAAGAATAAATTGCATTGTGCTGTTAGTGTATATGGGACTTGTCCTTGTTATTATTTACATTAAACAGGCATAATCTGATTCTCAGAACAGAAATCAGGAAACTCAGATCTCATGACTCTAGTTCTTTGTTTAAAAACATGTAAGCCCTTCATCTGACATCTGTAGGTCAGAAAGAGATTGATTTATGTTTTTCAAATAAATATCTGCAATTCACTTATTGAGTGGCTTGAATAAATATGGTAAAACATGTCTTTTCAATTCACTATTTATTTCCTTGAAAACCATATACAAGGGTAGAGAGGCTGCTCAGTGGTTAAGAGCAGTGGTGGTTCTTCTGGGGGTCCTGGTTTGAGTTCCAGCATCCATTTGCAGTTCACAATCATCCGTTTTAGGATCCAATGCCCCCTTCTGGCCACAGGCATGTAGGTGGGGCACAGACATACATGAAGGCAAAATGCTCATACACATAAAATTACATCATCTTCATCATCATCATCATCATCATCATCATCATCACCATCATCATCATCATCATCTAAAACAAGCACATAAAAGAGACTTGAAGTAGTGTAGCCCAAATCTTTGTTCTTAGGGACCACAAATGATCCTTCCTTTGAAACTGTGTTGTTTGCAACCTTGCAAATTTCTTTTCCTTACATTTCTGGTGACCTCCAATACCTCAAATAAGAAATCTAAAATTGACAAAAAGTCTCAATATATATGTAAACTATTGTTTTTAACTCTGTTTTAAAACACATATTTTAATTATCTTTAAGCTTATATGTATGTAGAGGCAGGTATATAAGCGCAGGTGCCTGTGGATTTTAGAGGCACCTGATACCTATGGAACTAAACTTGTCAGCTGCATAACCTGGGATCTGAGAACTGAACTCAGGTCCTCTGCAGGAGCAGCCTGTGCTCCTACCATTACATGCTTCTCAAGCCCCCTCAAGATCTTTCATCAGATCATTAAATATTAACCCACGGTAAAACTATTATTGCTCAAATATACATAGTTGCATATATTATTTGTTCAGCTAATAAATACATTTCTTTGGCCATTGATACGTAATTTACTGTCCAAATATTTGAAAGTGGCCTCTCAGTTTCTCCAACAAAATTAACTCCACCAGATGAAATGGAGGGAGAATAGTCTGCCTTTATACATCTACCTTCATTTTCCTTCCCTTTAAAGTTCACCAAGATGTGGCTGAAAAAAACTTACTTCTCCTCCAGAGGTCCCAGGTTTGGCCTTCTGATGACTGTTGCCTATTAGGGACATGCACAAAACACATAGGAACATAAATTATACATAGTTAAGAATAAAAAAAAAAATCAAAAAAGAAAAAAAAGAAGAATCTCATTTTTTTTTGTCATTTCATCTAGGTGGGACTGTGAGTATTTTGCTTAATATATATGAAAAGATAATTCTTTTTGGTATGCTAGCAAGACAGCTGGTAAGGTATAGGAATGTTTTAGGAGAGAGGGCAGTGACAGATTCAGAAGTAACAGAAGTAATGTTTATAGCATGGAATAACGCATTGGGATGAAGGACTCTCTGTGTTTCAATAGTATTTTTATTATTCAGATGAGTTTCTTTGTATAGGCTCCTGGCATACAATTTGTTCTTTGTGAAGGAGGGCAGTGGAGGTTGGACAGAGCTTCTGTGCATACAATTTCCAGTTATATGACTTATGCTATAAATATCATTTAAGTGATATGCAAATAAGGGTAGTGCTGGATGATCAAAGTTCAGTTCTTGTCAAAGACTCCAGCCACTGGGCACCAAGCTTCAGCTATCTGGTGTCAAGTTTGCTCCTGTGTTCGACAGGTAACAGTTTGAAATTTCTGAACCAACTTTGTGAAAATACCATAATAGAGACTAGCTTGCTTTTCTGTTTGTTAAAGAGAGGTTAGAGTAGTAGCTGTAGTCATCAAGACTTTCTTCTGACCCCAGAGAACAGAGTTGGAAGTAGCTGGGTATGAAATGGCATCTGTAGAAAGTCAATGGTTCGTGAGAAAACACCACAGATAGCGTAGAGGCTGGAGGGATAGAACACAGACTGTCTGGTAAGCTAAAAGATGTGTTCACACATGTTATATTTAGATATAAAATGTAGATAGGTCAACAGTTTTATAGTTTTGGGAATTAAAATAAGGGAGATGGTTCAGTGGGCAAGAGGATTTGTTGTTCTTGCAGTGAACATAGGTTCATTTTCCAGCACCCATATAGTGGTTCACAACTATCTGTAACTTCAGTTACAGGGGACCACACACATGGTGCACATACACTCACCTATAAAAGAATAAATAAATTCTAGGAGGGAGGTTGGGAGGGAGAGAGAGAGAGAGAGAGAGAGAGAGAGAGACAGAGAGAGACAGAGAGAGACAGAGAGAGACAGAGAGAGACAGAGAGAGACAGAGAGAGACAGAGAGATAGAGATAGAGAGACAGAGAGACAGAGAGAGAGAGAAAGAGACAGACACACACACACACACACACACACACACACACACACACACACACACACACACACACAGAATGATTCCAACCAAAGATAAAACTTCATAAGCAGGCAGGTCATTTTGAAATAGTCCTTTCTGGCTATTTAAGAATAGAGGCAATTGTGTGCGTCTCAGGCTGTATCATACCCTTGTCATAAGAGGCCCAGGACATAACCCTATGTAGTGTTTAAGGAAAGGTGGGCCAATCTAGAGCAATTTGACAAAGCCAAGGGTCAGACTGATGCAGACTATGGCTTTTTTCTGAGGAGTTAGAATACCCTCTGGAAGGAATTAGGACCTCTAACAGCTTTGGGGGACTTTCTGAGCCCTTTTATACGACAAGCTAGTTAAAGGGCCAAAGTTAGAAGATCAGAGGCAGAAGAAGTTATGTAGGCACAAGACATAGAAACTTATAGCCTTTGTAAGGGGAGCAGAGTTTCTTCGATGAATTGTTTTTCCTCTGTGGGTAAGAGAATCTAGAGACCCAAGCATATTACTTCCCCTTTTAAAAACTGTCAACTTGAAGTGGGTCAAAGATTCTAACTTAAAACTTACTGGGTATACAAACTATTCTTAAGGGCAGGTTCTATGTCCAACAGTAAATGACCAACCAAATGCCAAATTCCATGGCATTTTTGGAGATTCTTTGTTTTGTAGTACCTTGCCAGGGTATTTTTTATTTGTTTGTTTATTTTTATCTTCAGGTCCTTTTGTATGCACTATGGTTTCTGTTTTTCTGTTTTTCTGGGATTCCTGTCTGTGTGACCATGTGTGTCTCTGCATCTATCTGTGCTTCTTGTGCTTTGGCTGTTTTCACTCTGCTTGATTTGTGCTATTTTACTGTGGTTTTTATTTAACTTATTTTGTTTTTATTATTTTTTGATGCCTATTTCTTTTCTAATGAAAGAGAGAGAGAGAGAGAGAGAGAGAGAGAGAGAAAGAAAGAAAGAAAGAAAGAAAGAAAGAAAGGAAGAAAGAAAGAAAGAAAGAAAGAAAGAAAGAAAGAAAGACAGACTATATGTTTGGATGGGAGGAGAGTTGGGGGATCTGGCAAAAGCTGCCGGAGGGGAAACCACAATCAAATATTTTGTATGGAAAAGAATCTATTTTCAATAAAAGAAAAAAAAAAGTACTCTGGAGAGGTTGGAATGTTGCAGGTCCAGAGGCTAATTACCCTATCTTGGGCTAAGCTATGGCCCTCTACAACAGTCATTCTTTGTCCCCTCTGTCAGAACTATCATCTGTAACAATAAATAACCTTTTAGAATCTATTGACTTAAGCAGGCAACCTTTTTTTACCGATCCAAAAGCTTGGAATGTCATTAGACAACATTTTGAGCCTGTAGAAAAATGTGTCCCATCCTACTGTGCACGCCCTTCTGAGGTACACACCAATGTATTGTAACCTTGTCTTGATTTACAGTTTTCTCTGTTCTGTGAAACAATAAAAAGTTTTGTGAAAGTGCTTCCACATTGGAACATGGAAATTGGGGGAACCTGTATCTGTGTTCCTAGGCCATGGTCACTCAAATTGGATCTAGAATAAACTGTCTTATTCTTTTCAAATTAAAACCCCCAAACACTGAAACTGCTAGAGGAAAGCATAGCAAAGATTTTTTGAGGTGCTGGGGTGGACAGAGCTTACTGATCAGAACTTTAATGGCACAGGCACCAGTTCCATGTACCAACACGTAAGACTACATGGGGTTAAAATTTTTCTGCACAGCAAGAGAAACTATCATCAAAGCAAACAGATAATCCATAGCATTGAGGTAAATTTTTACCTACTCTTCTCCAAACAGATGGCTAATATCCAGAATTTCAAAGAACTGCAGAAATTAAATACCAATGATATAAGACTACTAATGAACAAATGTGAGTATGAAACAGGCAGTTTTCTAAAAAAACAAACACAAAAGTCTAACAGTTATTTATTATTATGAGTGTGTGTGTGTGTGTGTGTGTGTGTGTGTGTGTGTGTGTGTACCTGTAAACAACTGTGTGGGTATAATACAACAATTAGAAGAACAAGATAGAGCAATTGTAGACAATAAGGAAAGATACATCAGGTGAAAAGGAGACTATAAACCTAATTATGATTTTAGGTTCAATTTATCACAGTTTTCTTTTCTTTTCTTTTCTTTTCTTTTTTTTTGTGGTGGATAAGTGTATAAAGGTATAATTTTTAGTGAAAGTTTGAAACCTTAAGTGAACCTCCATGGCTTCAAAATGTCCATTTTAACTATATGAACCTCACTGAGATGGACCAAGTTTAGAACAGAGCAAGAATGTTGTCTTTGAGTGACTACCTTCATCTATTCTTGTGATGTTTTTGCCTGTTTCTTACAATAAAGAGATTTGATTTTTATGAAATTGTTCCATTGAGGATTATAGCCTTTATCTTTTTTTTTGTGCTGAGAATTAAGTAAAGCAGTGCTGTGAGTGACAGAAAGGCATAGGGAGGAAGTATGAAAAAGGAGGCCATACTTATATTGGAGCAGAGTGCTTGGAGAGAGGGAGAACTGTGAGATGTCTAAATCCTATGGGTAGGGCCTGCTGTATACTCCATTTCCTATTATCATATCAGGCAACAAAGACAGCTTGAGTCTTGAGCAACAAGGACAGCTTGTCTGCACTTTGAGAATCCAATTCCCAGACTCCTTATCTGTTGCTAGAGAAGAGAAGTGGAAGGAATCTACCCCTTTCATGAATGTTCACTCTTACCACAGACAGAAAAAAAGCTCCAAGCACTCAGATTCCATCCTAGCTTACTCAGGGCACTAAGAGAGTAGGTCTCCTTGGAGTCTGCAGCATGTTTCCTCTACCAGAGGAGAGTGCTTAAAGAGTGGGGAGATCTTTATAGAAACTATTTGGATCTGGGTCCTGGTGTAAGACCTTCAGTCATCCACCAAGATGTAGTGCCAGCCAGGATCTGTGAGTCCTTGAGCATCACTCCCAACTGGAGATGAATTGGAAAGAGAACCATGTGCAGGAGGCCCACAGTTGATCAGAGGTAGCCAAGAAGATCCATATGATCAGTTTTAAAGACAACTGCTTCACAAGTTGCTTTTAAATGACACCTACGCTCATGAGGCATTTGAAGAATGCTATCACAATTTATGAAGATAGAGGAGAAAGAGTATGGTACCCATACTCAAAGCTTTTGGTGTAGTTTGTAGATTACTAAATAAGTAACCCAAACTGTTAGTATATTCTATGAGCTCAGAATTTTGTCTCACTAAGAACAGTGCAGCTAACAAATTCAAGAGGAAGAACACTCAATAGGAAATTTCTTAGATAGTGAAGGATGAGAAATACATGCAGATGAGAGGGGGCTATATGTTAAAAACTTTTCGAGCACCAGGACCTATGGGCATTTATGTCATTAAAGATGAATAGTGGGGTGAAGAAGTAAAGGCAGAAGATGACTCTATTCTTCCTGGCTCCAGAATTGGCAATGGACTGATGCATTTCCTGAAAGAAACTTAGATTCTATAAGTGCTATAGCATACAGATTAGTGCTGTGGAATCTTAATGTAGGGCTATTTGGGGGCTATTTGTGTTTAGACAGTGTTCTTCACCATATCTATCTCTAATTATCTAGATCGCCTTTGACTCCTATCTCAGGAGGATCAAGAAGAAGAAAAGAAAGAGGTGATATCATTGGTATAGAAACACACTCAAATCAAAATAATATTGGATTGGTTCCATCTGGTTTCAGAATACTCTTGTGTTTCCTTGTAGAACTTAAGTTTGACACTCATAAAAACCTTCAGACATATTGAAAGTAAGGGAATTGGGATTAAACTCATGTCTCTTTTTCCCCCAAAGAAATTTAGATGCCATGAACAGATCAGCAGCACATGTAACTGAATTTGTTCTCTTGGGATTTCCTGGTTCCTGGAAGATACAGATTTTCCTCTTCGTGTTGTTTTTGGTGTTTTATGTCTTGACATTGTTGGGAAATGGAGCCATCATCTGTGCAGTAAGATGTGACTCACGTCTACATACCCCCATGTACTTCCTCCTGGGAAATTTTGCCTTCCTTGAAATCTGGTATGTTTCCTCCACTATTCCTAACATACTAGCCAACATTCTGTCTAAGACCAAGGCCATCTCATTTTCAGGGTGCTTCCTGCAGTTCTATTTCTTCTTTTCACTAGGTACAACTGAATGTCTCTTCCTGGCAGTAATGGCTTATGATAGGTACCTGGCCATTTGCCGCCCATTACATTACCCTACCATCATGACTAGGAGGCTGTGTTGCATTCTGGTATCCTCATGCTGGCTCATTGGATTTCTTGGGTACCCAATCCCTATCTTCTCCATTTCCCAGCTTCCCTTCTGTGGTTCTAATATCATTGATCACTTCCTCTGTGACATGGACCCATTGATGGCTTTGTCCTGTGCCCCAGCTCCTATTACTGAATTTATTTTTTATGCCCAAAGTTCCTTTGTCCTCTTTTTCACTATTGCATACATTCTTCGGTCCTATATTTTGTTGCTCAGGGCTGTTTTTCAGGTTCCTTCTGCAGCTGGCCGACGAAAGGCCTTCTCTACCTGTGGTTCCCATTTAGTTGTGGTATCACTCTTCTATGGTACAGTAATGGTAATGTATGTGAGTCCTACATATGGCATTCCAATTTTGATGCAGAAGATCCTTACACTTGTATACTCTGTAATGACTCCTCTCTTTAATCCTCTGATTTATAGCCTTCGTAACAAGGACATGAAACTTGCTCTGAGAAATGTTCTGTTAGGAATGAGAATTGTCAAAAATATGTAAGTCAAAGCTGTTTCATACTCACATGTTCTAATAAAGAACAAACTGGAGATGAATCAATTCATTCAGTTGTCTTTACTCTTTGTTGTATGTTTTGAGACACTGTCTCATGTGGCCCTGGATAGCCTCAAACTCATTCTCTAGCCAAGGATGACCTTGCAAAGATCTGATTCCTCTGCTTGCATATTCCAAGTCCTAGGATTATAGCTGTGTACCACAATGCACACTTTGACCTCATTTTCTATACCCAGAGATGTTTTTCAAAGCCTAAATAAAATGTGATTCCTATGTGAGATGGTCTCCTACTCAGCTACTCATGGTTTTTCGTTATACACCTCCTCCATCATTGTGACAGAACAATGAAGTCAACTTTGTTTATTGATTTGTTTATATTAGTATTTTCAGTATGAGAACTAAAAGTAACATTCCAGTTCACACATAGTTATTACACTTACTGGAAATAAAAGAGATTTGTTTCAATTTCTAGAACTGGAAAAAGAGACATGATTTAGAATCTAGACAAAGAAGCAGAAAGAACTGAAGCTTTTGCACAAAGTACAGACTTATCTTCAGAGAACCTCGACCAGAACCATTTCCATGTCTAGTGAGAGGCTCAGTAGGCAAAGTGATTTGCTACAAACCTGATGACCTGACTTCAATCCATAGGGCCAATGCAGTGAATAGGAGATACCTATTCCTACAAGTTGTCCTTTCTCTTCCACTTGTGTACAGTGGCATGTACTCTTTCAACATGATTAACTGGAAGATATAATTTTAAAATCCATTTCCAATATAGAAGGTGTACTTATTAACATCTTCTTAAAAAGAACTTTTAAAAAATTCCAGTGAGTCTGACCTTAATAAAAAGGCAAATGGCATGAAAATGTGCTGTTAGCATGCTCTGGTGCCATAAACAAAGGCCATAGAAAAAGTTAGCCAGCTGTGGGAGGCAGAGGATGATCTAATACTATCATCTGGATTTTCATCTATTTCTATTATTTTCACTTTTCTTTTCCTTTTTTCATTGAAAATTTATATAAAACATTTTGGTCATGGTTTCCCCTCCCTATCTCCTTCCAGATCATCTTTACCTTCCCACTGACTCAACTCCATGCCTTCTTTCTCAGTTTCTTTAGAAAACAAATAAGAAAAAAATACTAAAAAATAGTCAAGGTTTTTCATGTGAGAATTTCTGAGGAAGGAGACTGGAATAAGAAGTCTCCCATGTAGTAAAATAGACAAGAAATCTTATTAATCCAGTTGTATTTCAGAGTTGTTCACCCCCATGATTTTTAAAGTCATGTTAAATTTCACAAAGACTTTTTCTCTGAAATTACTTTTAGGGTAATATTTAAAACAAGAGACATTTTCTAACTTTGTAAAATACATAGGGAATATAACATTTCAATGTACACAATGAAGGCAAATTCTTTAATCAAATAAAAGAGTATTATAAAATAAAAAAAGAAAAAGCATGACACACACATACACACACACACACACACTAAAAAAGCACAAAATATGAAACTACAATATACAAGCAAAAGACCAGCAAGATAAAAATGTCCAAATAAAGCATATGAAACACAAAATAAACATACAAAACCCAAACCCCCAAACCATCCCCCAAAACAAAAAACAACTAACCAACCAACAAATTAAAAAAAATAACCTGTAGAAAATCACCATAGCATTGTGTGTGTGTGTGTTTGTGTGTGTGTATGTGTGTGTGTGTGTTTCTTTTTGCCTCCTCTTCAGTATAGGTCCTTGAGTTCCAAGGAGAGGGATTTGATGAGGACGTTCCAAAGTATTTTAAGTTTGAATACTTATTTATGTAGTTGGTGGAACTTTTTGGGAAGGATTAGGAGGTGATGCCTTTTTGGAGAAGTTATGTCACTGGGTGAGTGTGGCTTTTAGATTTCTAAAGACTCAAGCCATTCCTAGTGTGCTTCCTGCTTCCTGCTTGTAGTTTGTGAGGTGAGCTCCTAGGTATTCCTGCCACTATGCCTTAGCACTGTCATCATAGACTCTAACCCTGTGAAACCATAAGTAAAATTAAAACCCACTTTTATATGTTGCCATGGTCATGGCATTTTATCTCAGCAATAGAAAAGTAAGTAATAAAGCAAGCCTAATTAATATAGAAAAGGATGAAATAATTCTTTTACTTTTGTCTGATCATAATAAATCTACAGATCAACAGCAAGAGGAATTCTGGAACATATACAATGGAGATTAAACACACTATCAAACAATCAATGAGTCCTTGAAGAAATAAAAAAAACTTAAAACTTTCATAAAGTAGAATAAAAATGGAACCACATCATGGTTTTTAGTCTCCATTGAGAAGTCAGGGATTATTCTAATAGGTCTACCTTCATATATTACTTAGTGGGATAGAATGAAATGAGAACTAAGAGAGAACTTTATAGGTCTATGAGTCTACATCAAGAAATCAGGGCTGGCATGAAATTAGCTTAGCTTCCCTTGGACCTGCTCAGTTTTTTTCTACTACCCATCTGCATTCTGTTGTGTTCGTTACTGATGTCCAGAAACACTTTCTACCAGAGACTACCAGCAGCCACTGTTCTGGGTCTCAGGTAGGTGATTTTCACTCTTTTCTATCCTCAGCTGAGATTTCTTCTGTCTCACCCTCAACACAGTAGCAGCCTACTCACATGTGCCCCCAACCCCACTCTACCTTCATTCCCCAGGGATTCTGCCTCTTGGTTCAGACCCAACTTAGCTCTTTTTCTTGGACCCTCTCAACTTTCCCTTCTAGGTCATCATCATTCTTTTGTGTCAGCTGATAATATCCAGAAATACTTTCTACAAGGGACCCCTGTGGTAACACTTGGCTGGGACTTAGGTAGGAGATTTTCACTATCCTCTTTTACTATATGTTTCAGACACAGCCCTGTAGCAAACTGCTTGCAGGTGTTCCTCTGACTTCATTCACTGGTGATTGCACCTCTCTGTACAGATTTAGGGGACTATTAGTTATTTCATCCTTGTTTCTCCAGAATACTCTTTGTCCTACTGCAGCACACATTCTGAAGCCCCTCCTTTTAATGCATCATCACTCTGGGGACCCATCCTATATGAACTTGATATCTCAGGCTTTTTCACAACTTCTCTCAGTCTATTCTCTTTGGTCATTTCTATTCTCTTCTTCCTATAAGTGACTCGCAGGAGCCCTCTACCAGGGGTTTCAGAGCTCCTACACTTGCTTAAGATCTTGAGAGGTCAAGAGCAACAAAAGAATGAAATGCTCATCCAATAAGACAAGACCAGATATTAACACCTAGAAACACCTCAATCATTTTAATTCCAGATATGTAGATATCAACACACACACACACACACACACACACACACACACACACACACACACACACACACGCACGCACGCATACACACACACCCCACAACATATTACATAAACAGTTAAGACATTGTACCTCTATGAGGACTTAAGAACCCTAATATAAAACAGTAGGTTCTTAGAAATCCAATATAATTAGCATCAGTCAAGGGCATTGAAACTGCAATTATCTATATGTTCAAGGACCTTAAAGAGGATATAAATATAGTCCTTAATGAAATGTGTAAGAACACACACAGTGAAATGAAATAATAAAAACACTTCGAGACATAAAATAGAAATAGAATCACTAAAGAAAACCCAAACTAAAATAAAACTGTTAATAAAAAACTTAGGAAGTTAAACAAAAACTTTAGAGGTGATCCTCAACAACAAAGTACAAGAGATTGAAGGGAGAATCTAGGCATTGAGCACAAGGTACAGAGAATGGTCATGTCAATCAACAAAAAAGGTAAATCGAGAAAAATGTAAGCATAAAGCACCTGGTAAATCTGAGACAGTTAGAAAAGACCAAATCTATGAATGATAGAAATAGAAGAAGAGAATAAACCTAGATCAAAGCATAGCAAATATTTTAAACAAAATTATAAGAAAATGTTCTTTTTTTGATTGGTAAAACTTACATCTGCCATAATGTCTAGGTTTGGTGGTTGTTTATGGGATGGATCCACAAGTGGGGAAGTCTCTGGATGGTTGTTCCTTCAGTCTGCTCCAAACTTTGTCTCTGTAACTCCTTCCAAGTGTATTTTGTTCCCACTTTTAAGAAGGATTCTGAGCTTCTGGGATAATATCCACTTACCAGTGAGTGCTTATCTTGTGTGTTCTTTTTTTTTTTTTTAAAGTTTATTTATTTATTATATGTAAGTACATTGTAGCTGTCTTCAGACACTCCAGAAGAGGGAGTCAGATCTTGTTACGGATGGTTGTGAGCCACCATGTGGTTGCTGGGATTTGAACTCTGGACCTTCGGAAGAGCAGTCGGGTGCTCTTACCCACTGAGCCATCTCACCAGCCCCATCTTGTGTGTTCTTTTGTGATTGGGTTACCTCACCCAAGACGATACCCTCCAGATCCATCCATTTGTCTAAGAATTTCATAAACTCATTGTTTTTAATAGCTGAGTAGCACTCCATTGTGTAAATGTACCACATTTTCTGTCTCCATTCCTCTGTTGAGAGACATTTGGGTTCTTTCTAGCTTCTGGCTATTATAAATAAGGCTACTATGAACATAGTGGAGCATGTGTCTTTATTACATTGTTGGAGTATCTTCTGGGTATATACCCAGGAGTGGTATTGCTGGATTTTCCAGTAGAACTATGTCCAGTTTTCTGAGGAACTACCAAACTGATTTCCAGAGTGGTTGTAGCAGCTAGGAATCCCACCAGCAATGGAGGAATGTTCCTCTTTCTCCACATCCTTGCCAGCATCTGCTGTCACCTGAGTTTTTGATCTTAGCCATTCTGACTGGTGTGAGGTGGAATCTCAGAGTTGGAACATCTTTTTATGTGCTTCTCAGCCATTCTGTATTCCTCAGTTGAGAATTCTTTGTTTAGCTCTGTTCCCCATTTTTAAATAGGGCTATTTGTTTTTTTTTTGGAGTTCAATTTCTTGAGTTCTTTATATATATTGTATATTATTCCCCTATCATATTTAGGATTACTAGCCTGACTTTTAAAAAAATATGGAACTATTCACGAATTTGCCTGTTATTCTTGCGCAGGGGCCATGCTAATCTTCTCTGTATTGTTCCAATTTTAGTATATGTGTGGCTGAAGCAAGCACAAGAAAATGTTCTTAACCTAAAGAAGGAGATTTCTGACAAGGCACAAGATGCATACAGAACATCAAACAGGCTGGAATAGAAAAGAAATTCCCCATGACACATAGTAATCAAAACACTAAATGTACAAAACAAAGAAAGAACATTAAGTAAGGTATGAAGGTAGACATATTAGAATAACCCCTGACTTTTCAATGGAGACTAAAGGACAGAAGGGCCTGGACAGATGTGCTACAAACTCTAAAAGACTACAGATGCTGGCCCAGAGTACTATATCCAGCAAAACTCTCAGTCATCATACAAGCAGAAAATAAGACATTCCACGATAAAACCAAGTTTAAGCAATATATATATTTACAAATTTAGCTCTAATGAAAGCACTAGAGGGAAAACTTTAACTGCAAGATGTTATTAACCCAAGAAAACTCAATAAGTAATAAACAATCTGAGATTAGTGAATCAAAGGGGTTGCACCTCACAGCACAAAAACAAAATAACAGGAATAAAAAAATACTGCTCATTGATAACTCTAAATATCAATGGTATGAATTCTTCAATAAAACTACAGATTAACAGACTGGGTTAAAAAACAGGATCCATTCTTCTGCTGCAGCCAAGAAACACACCTTAACTTAACATCAAGGATAGGTATCACCTCAGGGTGAAAGCATGAGAAAACGTATTATATGCAAATGATCCCAGAAAGCAAGCCAGTGTAGCCATTTTAATATCTGACAAAATAAACCTCAAACCAAACTAATCAGAAGACATAAAGAATGACACTGGGTACTCAGTGAAGGGGGAAAAACGTCAAGAGGTTATTGTAATCTAAAATTTGTGCATCAAATATAAGAGTATCCAAGTTCATAAAAGAAACATGAGTACAGTGAAAACCACATATTGATCTTCACATAGTGATAGTGGGTGATTTCAATACCAAACTCTCAACAATATATATGTCATCTAGGCAAAAACTCAGTAGGTAAATGCTGAGTAAGTGACATCATACTTCAAATGGACCTAGCAGATATTTACACCTAAACACAAAAGAATGAACTTCTTTCCCAGAAGCTCATGGAACATTCTCAAAAATTGACTACATATATCTCCATGAGACAAAGCAAGTTTCAAAAGACAAGAAAATTGAAATAATACTCTGTATCCTGTCTGAACCCCACAGCTTAAAGCTGGATATTATTTACAACAGAAATAACAGAAAGCAAAAAATCTCATGGAAAGTGAACAACTCTCTACTGAATGAAAAACTGGATCATAATAGAAATTGAGAAAGAAATTTAAAACCTTTTATAATTCAATGAAAATGAAAACACAACACTATCAAACTCATGGGACACATTTAAGGCAGTTTTAAGAGGTAAGTTCATAACAATAATATTTGGATCAAGAAACTGCAGAGATCTCACACTATCAACTAAATGACACACTAGAAATCTCTAGAAAAAAATTAAGAAGCAACAAAGGGAGTAGATAGCAAAAAAAAAAAAATCAAACTCAGGAGTGCTATAAACAAAATACAGACAAACACAAACAATACAAGAAATCAATGAAACAAAGAGTTGACTCTTTCAGAAAACCAGTAAAATTGATAAGCCCTCATTCAAATTAACTAAAAGTCATAGATGAAAAATTAATAAAATGATGGATTAAAACGAGGCTATCACAATAAACACTGAAGAAATTCAGGGAATTATAGGACATAATTCAAAAATCTCTACTCAACCAAATTGGAAAACTTATAAGATATGGATGAATTTCTTGATATACATTATCTATCAAAGTTAGGTAAAGATCAGAAAAGTAATTTAAACAGACCTATAATTCCTATAGAATAGAAGCCATAATGAAGTCTCTTAACCAAAACCACCACCACCTCCAAAAACAAAGAAAACCCAGGTCCAGGTGGGTTCATTACAGATTTCTACTAGACTCTCAAAGAAGAATTAAAACCAATATTCCTCAAACTATTTTGCAGCGTATCCCATATCCATGCCCAGTCCTGTCATCTCCCTTTGCACCACAGCTGTCATTTATGCTTTGTCAGGATTTGCCCTACTTGCATCCACTCAGTAGAATCCTTTGGGTCACCTCCAATACCAAACTCCACTGCCCATGTCCCCATTCAGGGTATAACTTGTTGAGTACACCTGACCTCCTCAACTACACCTTTTCCTCAATCTACTAGATATAACCTGGGTACTACAGTTCCTGTACTAGGCTAGTTTGGCTTTTCCTGTCTTTACGACAGAGGAACCCCTTAGGGCTTAGACCAGTATTCCAGCTACCTGTCTAGCAAACCACAAGACAATCCTTCATCATTTATAAACTTTCCACTCAAACATATCTACCTACACATTCTTAGCTTAAAACAGGAACCACATTCTGTATAATAGCCCAGTCTTCTCTGGTCACCTGAGTTCATTGTATACAACTATTTCCAACCCCCAGACCTAACTAACCCATGTCTACAAGACATGCTGAAATAAAGAATTCCCAAACTCTATATACATCTCACAGAGACATATATATGCATCTAGAATCTAAGTAACTATCACAACTCAGCAATTAGTAGATAATGAGATCAAGAAGTGTACAAATTCTTAAACCAACATTTAAAACAAGAAGATATATAGTAGTCAATTTATATATCTTCTCCCCCACCTTGCTCCATCCAAAATAAACTCAGAACTAACAAAGAAGTCCATATGCCCAGATATCATCACAGGAAACACTTTGTAGGACTTTGGCAGGAATTTGACTTTGGGTTAGGACTCAGGAAATAGGCTCAGATGAGAATATTTACATTTGGGCTAATACAAAACACAAGGTAGACTCAGTTGAGGAATGTGTGGCATTCCTTTTATCTTGGTTATCCTGATAAGATCCTAGAAACAGTGACCATGGGATTTTGTTTATTGCCTCGTTTGTTCCTTGACCTAGAACTGGCCTTATTATTTGCATATACTTAAAATTATATAAAAGCAGACTGGGAAAGAATAAACCTGCTTCAGCCTCAGCACTGGTTGGAGTCATGGTGTAATGTTGTCTAATTGTCTTTTTCTTTTCAGTCCTCGTTCTCTCCTTTGAGATTCTGTTGACTGACTGAGCTGCCTTGGCCAGATTGTGTCTCAACGTTGGAGCTCAAGTAAGGGGAATACAGAGTAGGACACCATTGGAAAGTGAGTGTGTACAAAGGAAAATTTGGGCCAGTGTTGAATAAACCTGTAAAAAGGGACAAGGTAATGGTACAATGGTTTTATTGTATGTGCTTAGAGTTATGCTAAAATCCAGAGAAGCAAAGATAATTCTTATAGATGCTTTTATATTGTGTCCCACTCGACCGGCAAGAAAGACGCAATAAACCGGAATCTTCTGTGGCAAAAGCTTTATTGCTTACTTCTTCAGGAAGACCCTGAACTGGGAAAATGGCGCCACTTTTATAGCCCGCAGTGTGACGTTTCAGCACCTGATATGGCGTGACAGCTCCTGATTCGTTGCTCTCCCATCACCCCACTATTACACCCCGAGAATAGGAGTGACTAGGAGTGAGTTCACTCTCTCACCTGCGTACAAGGCTTTTTTACTAGTTAGGCACAGCGGAGGCCAGCACCATCTTATAATGGCGATTGCTCGCGGCATGGCTCTCCACATCTCCCCCTTTTTATTTTATTAAAATTTGAGGCTGGTCTAGGCCTGTGTAATTATGCCCATCCGCTGTGGCTCCTGTCTTAGGTCGTTCCTCCAATGTTACAGCCTTTCCTGTCATAGGGTAACCCTATTGCCACTGGGCCCTGTGTCTTAGGCTGATCTGTGCATGAGGAAAGTTGCCCATCCCTGGATACCGCAGTGCTATGTGACAGTAACTACTAAATGACCTAGGGCGAACTCTATAAAAGAGGCCAGCCACCAATGTCAACTAATTTTTGAGCATAGATAGCCAGATTTCGGGGGAGGCCCCTTGCTCGATGGCAGCAAATGCTTGAGTTATCACAACCTTGTCATTTGTTTGTTGGGTTCTGAGCTTGCAAACCAACCAGAGCATGACCACAAGTCCACAGCAGGTGGCAACACCAAATAAACCTACCCCCCACCCATTCCTTAAAATAAGAAAATGCAGATGAAATCCAGGAGGAGAGGCCCTCTGTCAATGACAGGTCCACTCGTGTCGAGTTGATCTTTAAAACGGCCACTCTCAGGGCCTCAAGGGTCTCATCGAATCTTTCAGACCAATTTCCTGCAAGATATAAAGAAAGCTGTCTAGACAGATTAGCTGCATAAGTAAAATTTTCATATTGGACACTGGTAATGCACAGAGCTTCCAGTTTTCTTTCACAACCCAACTGGGCCATCTGGTATAGAACACCTATCTGTTCCTCCTCCAGGTCAAGGCGCTGATTCAAAATCATCAGCCCTCCCTTTAACTTGGTACTAGCAGAAGTTTGGACAGTGATGGCATCAGCCAGATCTGCTGAAAGCTGATTGAATTTTGTGCCTGATTGAACCGTACTAGCTATAGCGTACCCTGCAGCTGTAGCAGCAGCTGCACTGGCTGAAATTGCTATGATTACGGCAGCAGTAATGCCAAAATCTCTCTTTTGTCGAAATAGAGATAAGGTGGAGGGTGTTTCCACCAGAACAGGGATCCAACGTGGGATCCATGACACCATGGCACGGGTGTTCTTTGTTACATCCCAACATTGAGAAATCCAACAAGAATCATTGGAACAGACTTCAAATGAATCATTTGAAAGAATAAACAAGAATGGGGGGTAAACACAGACTGGGGTATATGGATAATTAATCTGGTTTACCAAAGTTTTATTGAACCCAGTGATCTCTACACTGGTATTAGTATATCCATAAGAGTCCTGGGAGGCATCATGTATTCCCCAATACTGAGCAAATCTTGAGATGCCAGTAAAAGAAGCCTTTCCAGCTGCTCCTCCCTGGATAAAAATCAAAGGATTGAGTTCTGTACAACTGCCCTTGACTCCACAAAGCACCCACTTGTGAAAGGGATGCATTCTAAAGTCCTGTATGAAAAGTCCCTTTTTCATAACGAATTCCTTCTCTGGGTCATCTATCATGTTGGGAGAAAAGGAAAAAGTTTTACTCTGATCTGCCCAACGAGTGATGGAGGATTGACAATCAGACCAAGGCAGGATCAGCCCTTCATCTTCCAAGCTACAATGAGGAGCTATTTTTAGTTGATGTGGACGTCCTTTGTCTGAAAAGTTAGGTGGTAGAAATGTACCATTAACCCAAATTACCTCCTGCCAAAAGGTCTGATTTGTAAAGGTTATATCTACATTGGAAGTATCTTGGGTTGTGCTCACCCAACTTCCTCGATGCTCATTAAACTTCCCCAAAGCTCGGGCTGTGAGGTTGATACAATTTCCTGGTCCATTAATTTGAAAACATAAAGAACCCTGTTCTAGTAAAGAGCGATTTTCTCCTAATGGTGCTCGGGTAGGATCATAGGGTAAATATGGCAAATCCACTGTTTTATTAGTAGTAAAGAATTTTGGAAAAACTATAGCATCATGGCGAACTGGCATTGGTTTAGGGAAAGTCGAGAGAATAGCCCATCTCTGTTCGCCCATTATACTAGGAACCTGAGACAAGTTCAGCATTGTCAGGATCAGGAACAGTTCTCGGGAGGTCAGCATCTTCTGCACCATCCTTGATGAATATCCTGCGGGTGAGTCGTTCCGACAGCCAAAATGGGTTGTCTTCACTCTGTGGAAAAACACAAACAGCTCCCCAGGATCTGATTAAGATAGGATCTGGGCCTTTCCACAGACCAGTTAAAACATCCTTCCATTTGACCATTTCTTTTGGTCTATCAGGGTCTGAGCTATGTCGCTCAGCTGCAGAACGTCCCTGCTCATCGAGATTCAAAAAATTAAGTGTAAAGAGTGCCATAGATACCGCTACTCTTGGCACTGAGGGCAGAGTCTCATCAACTCCCCCTTTTTGTTTTATAAGATAAGATTTGAGTGTGCGGTGGGCACGTTCCACAATGCCTTGTCCTTGAGGATTATAAGGAAGGCCAGTCAGGTGAGTGACATTCATTTGATGACAAAATTGTTGAAATTTAGTAGAAGTATATACTGGCCCATTATCCGTTTTAAGAATTGTGGGCTTGCCCCAAGCACTCCACGCTTCTAGGCAGTGGTGTATAACCTGAGAGGCTTTTTCACCTGTTAAAGGTGTGGCACACATTACACCAGAGCAGGTGTCAATAGAAACATGCAAATATTGATTTCTCCCAAAGGAGGAAATATGCATGACGTCCATTTGCCAGACCTGTAATGGCCTGATGCCTCGAGGATTTACCCCTACATGAGGAGTAGGTAGAAATTGACAACAGTTTTGACATTGGGTGACAATGTCACGAGCTTCTTTCCTGGTTAAAGTGAAACGGTGGCGTAATGTCTCTGCTGTCATGTGAAAGCGTTTATGAAACTCCCTTGCAGCCTCTGCCTGCGAGGACAGAGCAGCAGCCACGATTCTAGTGGCTTTGTCTGCTAAATCATTTCCATAAGACATGGGGCCAGGAAGGCCAGAATGAGCTCTAACATAAGTAATATAGATACGATGTCTTCTGTGTAACAAGGCTGACTGAATTTTTTGAAAAATGTGAGCAAGCTTACTAGATGGTTTAATTAAGCCTGCAACTTCAAGCGTATTAACTGCATTAACTACATATAACGAATCAGATACAATATTGAGCGGTCCTGGAAAAGTTTCAAGGACTTCTAGAACTACCAAACACTATACAACCTGGGGTGATGTCTCATGATATTGTTTAGATGTTACTTGGCCATTTACTACATATGCACCTATACCAAATTTGGATCCATCTGTATACACTACTACCCCATCCGGAAGTGGGTGTTTGGCTGTTATTATTGGAAATACTATAGCTTGGCTTAAGGCAAATTGTAAAATTGGATGTTTTGGATAATGGTTATCAATTTGTCCTGAATAGGAGGCAACCAAGACTGCCCAATCGTTAGTTGTTGCTGCCAGGGTTTGAACCTGAGCAGAAGTATAAGGTACAGTTAGCATATAAGGTTCTTTCCAGAAATAAGTAATGGCTGCTTTTATCCCCCTAAGTGCAAGTTGAGCAACTGCATTAGGATATCACTCAATGATTTTTGCAGGGGAAGCATTAGGATGGACCCACAATAAGAACCCATTTTGCCATAAGACTGCTGTTGGTAACTGTGCAGTTTTTAATATGCACAATTCAAATGACTTTGACTCGTCAATGCATTGTAATTGAACATCTTGTAAGGCTTTTTCTACAGTTTGTAAAGCTTGACATGCAGCTGGGGTAAGTGCTCTGTGGGAGGAGATATGGGTATCTCCCTCTAATATGTCAAATAAGGGCTTTAATTCTGCTGATGGAATTTTCAAAAATGATCTCAGCCAATTAATATCTCCTAACAATTTTTGGAAATCATTCAAGGTATGTAGTTGATCTTTGCGAATCTCTAATTTTTGAGGAACAATTTTGTCAGGATAAATGAGTGACCCTAGGAAGGCTCCCATTCGAGCAACTTGCACCTTTTTGGTGGCCACCTGCAATCCCCATTTCCCTAATGTTTTTATTAATATAGGGTATGCATCTTGCAATAACTGTGAATTTTTATGGCAAATCAAAATGTCATTCATATAAATTATCACCTGTAATGATGGAAAATGCTCTCTAACTGACTTAAGTGCCAATTGTACATACAGTTGACACATGGTGGGGCTATTCGCCATCCCCTGAGGTAGGACCTTCCATTGGTATCTTTGATCCGGCTCTAAATGATTAATGGCTGGGATGATAAACGCAAATCTTTGCCTATCTTGAGGGCATAAAGGTATAGAGAAAAAGCAATCTTTAATGTCTATAATTATAATTTCCCAATTTTTGGGTAAGGCAGAAAGCAATTGTAGCCCTCGCTGAACTGGTCCAAACAGACGCATTTGTGCATTAATTGCTCTAAGATCATGTAATAAGCGCCATTTGCCAGATTTTTTCTTAATTACGAAAATAGGTGTATTCCAGGGTGAGGTAGAGGGCTCTAAATGACCCAAGTGTAGCTGTTCAGAAATTAGTTTTGTGGCTGCTTCTAATTTTTCAGAGGAGAGAGGGCATTGAGGAACCCATACAACTTCCTCTGTAAGCCATGGTATGGGCATGGAACCCTCAACAGCTGTTTCTAGAAAAAACCCAAACCTTGTCTCCCATTATTACCTTTTTGAGGGATAGGTTCAAGTTTACCCTGCTCTCCTTTCCCTAATCCCCTTCCTTCTTTATAGCCCATTTTCTTCATCATTTGAACAGCTTGTGGCGAGTATTCATTAGTCAAGGTCAGTCCTAGTGCCTGTAAGATGTCTCTCCCCCAGAGATTTACTGGGAGTGGTAAAACATAAGGAGTGAATCATCCCGTTTGACCTTCAGGCGCTGTCCAGCTCAAAGAACGGGAACTAATAGTGGGACAGGACTGATAACCTAAACCTTGCAAAGAATGTGATGACTGAGTAACAGGCCAAGTTTTTGGCCACCAGTGAGAAGAAACAATACTTTTGTCTGCTCCTGTGTCTAAAATCCCCTTAAATTGTTTCCCTTCTATAACTAACTCTAAAGATGGCCTGGAATCTAAAGGCATTATTAAGTAAGCCGAATCATTTCCAGTAGAACCAATCCCTCTGGTAGCTTGAGGGACACCAGAAGAGGGAAAACAGCCATGTAGGCTTGGAAGAATTATTAACTGAGCTATTCTATCCCCCTGTGAAATAGAAAAGACACCCTGAGGACAGGAACAAAGAACTTGAAGTTCCCCTTCATAATCTTGATCTACAACTCCAGGGTGAACAATAAGACCTTATAGTGTAAGGGAAGCCCTGCCCAATATTAGGCCGACACTCCCAGATGGCAGAGGTCCTTTATAATCAATAGGAATAGGCTGCACTCCCATTTGAGGGATCAGCATGAATCGGGTGGTGGTACGGAGGTCCAATCCAGCTGAGCCTTCTGTTGCCCTGCGGACTGTGGGGTCCACCTTTCGCCTGTCGAGGTCCCGTATGTTTTCGAGCCCTGAGACCTGAGGGCCCTGTACTGGTTTTTTGAAATGGTCTCATTATCTACTGCTTGAGGGAATCCTGGATACAGGGGCCTGCCTTGAACGTCCCTGACTGAACGACAAGTGCTAGCCCAATGATATCCTTTTCCATACTTAGTGCACAGTCCTGGCGCTCTCCTTTTGACCAGGGCTCTACAGTCCTTTTTTAAGTGTCCCGGTTTGCCACAATTATAGCAGAGTTTGAGCTCAGCCATGTCAGGGCGTTTTTGCCCTTGTAGAATGGCAGCTGCTAAACCGGCATTAGTGAGTGGCCCTCCAAGTTCACGGCAAACCTTCAACCAGTCCTGCAGTCCCTTGCTTTTTCTAGGTGTAATAGCCGCCCTGCATTCCTGGGTAGCCTGTTCATATATCAACTGTTCAATTAAAGGCATGGCTGCTTCTGTATCTCCAAATATTCTCCCTGCTGCCTCTGTCATTCTAGCCACAAAATCTGAGAACGACTCCTGGGTGCCCTGAGTGATCTTGGTCAAATGCCCACTTGCCTCTCCCTTCTTAGAGAGTACCTTCCATGCCTTAACAGCGGCAGCTGAGATCTGGGCGTACGCTCCCCAATGATAATCTGTTTGGTTAGCAGCATGCTGTCCCTGACCTGTAAGCAATTCAAACGTCCATGTCCTTTGGTCCCCTTCCATGGTGGCATTGGCCCTTGCCTGCATCTGGCAGGAGTCCTGCCACAAGGCTTTCCATTCAAGATACATCCCCATACTGGGGGCTGCAGCTTTTACTACAGTCTGCCAATCACTAGGAGTCATAGCGTGAGTCACAAGCCTTTCAACTTGTGCTACAGTGAAATTAGCGCTGACTCCATAATTATGGACTGCTTCTGCAAGCTCCTTAATCTGTATATACTCTACTGGAACGTGTATATGCCCTCCCTCATCTCTTTCAAAAACTGGAAATGCCTGTTGCATTTTCCTCTGTTCCTCTTTTGTAATAAATGAGTCTGAATGATACCTCTGCACATAAGGCTCTGAATGGTGCCTCTGCACATAAGGCGAAGGTGCACTAGGACCCTGAAGCCGACAGTCCGGAGGCTTAGCAGCAAGCTGGCTTTCGCCAGCCGCTTTTGGCCTTTTTCTGGACTGAGTAGCTTGCATTTTACCTTGCTGGTACCTTTCTCCCTTATAACGAACTGCTTCCTCCTCCGAGTCCATTTCTTCAGAGGCGCTAACTCCTTCATCTGGTTCTGAGCTACTAAGAGTTAGCTGCTTAAATTCATCCAGTGGCGGGTAGAGGCTCCTTTCCTTATGTGCCTCTCCAGCTCGATCTCCCTTCTTCTCTCCCTTTCCATCCCTTTTTCTTATCTCTCCCAAGGCATTCTTTCCTTTATATCTCTTTTCCTCAGGCTCAAGGCACGTGGAAAGGCCTAAATTCTTCAGTGCACTTTGCTTCCCCTCTACTTTTACTCTCTCTCCCCGCTCTACCTCTGATAGACTTTCTTGAATTTCGTCCAGAAAATTCTGCCCTGCTTCTACCATTTGCTGACAATCCTCATCTGTTAAACACGATTTCACCAATTTCCACAACGGCATGATTCCTGCTTTAAGTTTGTCGTTCTGCTGTTCCCTAACTAGATCTCCTTTCAGTTTGTCCCAAGAGGCGACAGTTAACGACCCTGAGCAAGCATACCATGGTGCCACACGGTCTATCTCACTGACAAATCCCTCTAAGGTCTTAGTGGCGATTTTTAGGCCACACTGCTTCAGGACCGAGTGTAAGGCCACTACTATAGAATGGGAGATTCCCATATTGCTGCTGTCCAGTCCTGACCGTGACTGAAACTGGTCGCTGTCCAGGCGCTGTCCAGTCCTGGCTGTGACTGAAACTGGTCGCTGTCCAGGCGCTGTCCAGACCTGACCGCGACCAAGAACCAGTCAGCAGTTCCAGCAGTGGAAGCAAAACGAAACCGAAAGGAAAAGTGCAATTGCCGTGCAAACAATCAAAAGGGCTTCTAACTCTGGAGAAAGTTCAAGATTGTACGTACCTTGTAGTGCCTTTTTGTCCCACGGTTCTGGTTCCGCCCCACGAACGAGGGATCTTCCTTGCGCCGGTGTGATGGTAGTTCCCGGGTTCCTCGGCTCCACTTATTGTGTCCCACTCGACCGGCAAGAAAGACACAACAAACTGGAATCTTCCATGGCAAAAGCTTTATTGCTTACTTCTTCAGGAAGACCCTGAACTGGGAAAATGGTGCTGCTTTTATAGCCCGCAGTGTGACGTTTCAGCACCTGATATGGCGTGACAGCTCCTGATTCGTTGCTCGCCCATCACCCCACTATTACACTCCGAAAATGGGAGTGACTAGGAGTGAGTTCACTCTCGCACCTGCGTACAAGGCTTGTTTACTAGTTAGGCACAGCAGAGGCCAGCGCCATCTTATAATGGCGATTGCTCGCGGCACGGCTCTCCACACTTTTAGTTTTTGGACTCTGATTATAGATAGTTTACACCCTAGAAATGAAAGAGAATGGGTTAGAGAAAAGCAGTTCCCCCTGCCTATCCAGGGATGCTTTGGTGAAAGAGAAGGAAAATGAATGTAAGTTGTTTCAGAGCTTTCCTAGGGATAGGGAGAGGTTGGGAGATGTTCTGCTTCCTCTCTGACTCCCACTGGAGAATGCTTAGTTATGGTTCTGTGTATGTTAGGTAGGCTATCTGGTACCTTTGGCACATCTAGTTCTTTTCCCTCTCTGTCTATTGTCTGTCCTCGGCACTCTAATCCATCCATATCTGTCAGTTTATGTCTGCGGTTTTGTTTTGTTGCTAGATTGTTGCTCTATGTTTCATGTTCAAAAAAAAAAAAGAGTGGATAAAACTTTATCTGCTATTTGCCCACCCCTTGATTTATTCTTAACTCATTAAAAAAAAAGGAAGTTTCAATAGGCACAACAAAAACTGATAAGTTGCCCTGCACCTGTAGCTAGGAGTCTAGCATAGCTGGAGAAGCCTTGCCAGGGGTTGATTGTCTTTGCAAGCCACTCTTAGCTCTTCAAGGGGCCGGCCAAAGCTTCTCAGCTTCTATAGTGAGAGAGCTGATGGCTGCTTTTCCTAGAAAAATCTTTGTGATTGTGTTTATTGGGTTCAGCAGGTGACAAGGTATTCCTCTCTTGAAATTACAGCTGGAAAAAGTAAGAAAAATTTGTCTGTTCTAAATATATAAGACATGTGTAGCCACTTCATTTTTGTTTCTGACTGGTTTAAAATGTATAAATATGCTCTGCATGTCTTGGTTATAGATTATTGGCTTATAGGTTATTGGGTATGATTTAAAAAATTGTAACATTGGTAACAGAAAGTTATCTTAAAACTGGTAACTCAGGGTTGAAGTCATTCTATACAGCAACATGTGGCATGAGCCAATCCAGGGAAACAGGTCTCTAAAGATACCTCTAAATTGAGATAATATTTTATGTAATTATTATACTAGAAATCAGACTTATAAAAGATAAGATTTAAAACAATGTCTCTTTAATGACGTATTAAAAGCTGTTCCATCATGCATTCACATATAAGAACTGGCAGTCAGACTTTGTAACATGATAGTAATGCACTAGGTATTGATTTTAGAGAGAATGGATTGTCTCATTGTTAAAATTGGTTTTGCTTTTCAACATGATGTTTATGCTCTGATATTTCAAGAGAAACTTAAAAATTATAGTTAAATTGCCAATTTTTCATTAGGTGAAATGTACAATTCAATCACAAGTTCAATATTTTAATTCTCCTTGGACCTTTCCCATATTTTTTATTAGGAGAAAAATCAGGCAAGTGGAGATTATTGCAAGATTTATAAAAGGCCAATGAAACTATGGAACTTATGGGAGCATTGCAACCTGGCTTACCTACTCCAGCTGCCATTCTAAAAATTACATATAAAATTATCATAGACTTAAAAGATTGTTTTATTCCTTTGCATTTTGATGCTTGTAAAAGCTTGGCACTTAGTGTGACTGCTTGCAATTTTAGAGAACTCAAGAAACAATATCATTGGAAAGTTTTACCTAAAGGAATGGCTAACAGCCCTACATTATGTCAAAAATTGTTGCTGCTTCAATACAAGAGGTTAGGACTATGAATCTGCCTGTGTATATTATTAATTATATGGATGATATTTTGTTAGCTGATTCCTCTGCAGGTGTTTTACTATGAGCCTTTGCTCTTATACAAGCTTTAAAATCTTGAGGATTAGTGGTTTCTCTAGAAAAGATTTAAAGGCAATATCATTTTCAATATTTGGGACATCAGTTATGTCCTAAACAAATTGTGGCACAGAAAATTCAAATAAGAAAATATAATTTACTTACTTTAAATGATTTTTAAAAGTTGTTAGATGTTAATTGGCTAAGATCTCATCTTAAGCTTACCACAGGAGAACTTAAACCTCTGTTTGATATTCTCAAGGGGCATGCAAATACTAATTCCCCTCAACAATTAACTGATGAGGAATGAATAGCTTTGCAGAAAGTAGAGGAAGCTATTAGTCAACAACAGACATATTATATAGAGTATGATCAATTATTGGCTGTTGTGTTCTTGCTACTTCTCATGCACCCACAGCAGTCCTTTGGCAAAAGGGACAGTTCATCTGGATTCATCTTTCTTCATCTCCAAGTAAAGTTTTAACACCGTGTTCTGAAGCTGTTGCAGTGTTAATACAGAATTATAGGATAGAATCACGAAAGTATTTTTGGGAAAGAATCTGATAAAATATTTATTCCTTATTTCAAACAGCAATTAAATTGGGTGTTGCAGAATACTGATATTTGGCCAATTGAATGTGCTAATGTTTCTGGCAAAATTGATAATCATTATTCCAATGACAAGTTGTTACAATACATGATTTTGTATTTCCTATAAATTTACACATGCAGTCCATAGAGAATGAGCTTAGTGTATTTACAGACAGCTCATCTAATGGGAAGGCAGCATATATAATTGGATCACATGATCTTTCTCTTGAGTTTCCCCCTGCTTCAGCACAAATAGTTTAATTACATGGTGCAGCCAAAAAATCAAGCTTTCTATTTGTATACTGATAGTCAATATATAACTCGTGGTTTACAGTTGCTTGAAATTGTTCATTTTTTTTAGATAATGCTAATTCTCAAATTTCAAAATTATTTGTGCAGATACAACTCAATTTAAGAGAACATACTGTTCCTTACTTTATAGGACATTTAAGAGCTCATACTGGATTGCCCAGACCCCTTAGAGAGGGCAATGCCACAGCAGATTTATATAACAGGCAGATTATAGGCCTTACAGGAACAGTTAGCCAAATAATATCATTCTTTATATCATCAAAATGTAATAGCTTGAGACAACAATTTGGTATATCTATAGAATGTGCATGTCAAATTGTAAATACTTGTCCTCAGTGTCCTTAAAATTGCTACCTGTATCACATAATGGTACTGAGCTTTGATACTGCCGATAATGCTGATAAAATTATTCATGGACTGAGGTTAGTGTTTCCATCTTGGTCAAGCTTCAAGAATGGCATATATAGCTTGATCATGCTAGCCATTCCTGTCTTGGGAATACTTTGATTCCTGCCCATTGTGATAAAACTTGCCTTTAACAACATCAATATGTTGGCAGCCAAAATACATGGCTTGAAATTAAAAATGGATCCCCATTTAGTTATTAATTTAACAGGCTGCCAGCCATTTCTGGGTAAGATTCTCCACAGAGCCTTACCAACCTAAGACAGGTGCAGTCTTATTTATGAAATCAAAAAGGGAAGACGTGGAGAACTTTTGGGGCCACCATGTAGGAATTTGGCAGGAATTTGACTTTGGGCTAGGATTCAGGAAGTAGCCTCAGATAAGAATACTTATATATGAGTGAATACAAAGCTTAAGGTAAACGCAGCCAAGGAATGTATGGTATTTTGATAAGCCCCTAGAAACAGTGACTTTGTTTACTGCCTTGTTTGTTTCTTGACTATTTGTGTTTATTGCCTTGTTTGTTCCTTGATCTAGAACTGGCCTTATTATTTGCATGTACTTAAAATGGTATAAAAGCAGACTGGGAAAAAAATAGACCCGCTTCCACCTCAGCACTGGCAGCAGTCATGTTATAATGTCTAATTGTCTTTTTCTTTCCAATCCTCACTCCTTCCCTTGAGACCTGGTTGACTGACTGAGCTGGTTTGGTCACAGTATATTCTCTCCAAAGCCAACCAGTCCTGTAGAAATGCTTCCCAATAAGAATTACCTAGATGAACTCCAGGGCACAGAAGTTAAAAGAGCAATCATAAATCCTCTCAAAGAATTCCAAGAAGTTAGGGTGTGCACGCATGAGCTCATGCGCTCATCCACCCACCCACATCAGTGAAATCAAGGGGAACAAGCTTGAGGATAAATGCCCATTTGATGCTCAAGATAACACAAAAATTTGACTGATAAAAATGATGAAGACAAGCTAAGATTTGAGAATGAAATACAGCCAGAAGATAAGGAATTGAAAGGGACTCAGTCTGAAATGAAGATGAAACTGAAAAACTCAATAAGTTATTTAAAAAACTCAAAGGATAGCCCTAAAAAAAGAATGAATGAAACAGAAGACTAGTATCAAGTCTTGAAGAAAAAAATAGAGGACGAAGAGCAAATAAGCCTGTAAAATGAAAAATTTACTAAAAAATACAAGAGAGGAACCACAGGAAATATGGGACACCATGAAACCAAATACTTTGAAGCATAAGAATAGGTGAGGTAGAAGAAACCCAAGTCAATGAGTTAGAACAGATATTCAACAACAATACAGAAGAAAACTTGCCTAAACTGAGGGAAATTTACATACAAATACAGGAAACTTGAATTTTTGATCTTAGCTATTCTGATAGGTGTAAGATGAAATCTCAGAGTTGTTTTGATTTGCATTTCCCTGATGAGTAAAGACATTGATCATTTCTTCAAGTTTTTCTCAGACATTAGACATCCCTCTCTTGAGAATTCTCTATTTAGCTCTGTTTTAAAAAAGTTCAAGGTACAGCACATGGTGGCGAAGATATGGAACAAGGGGAACACTCCTTCATTGCTGTTGGGATTTCAAACGTGCACAAACCATTTGGAAATCAATTGGGCAGTTTTTCAGATACTGGTGTATTAGTCAGGGTTTCTATTCCTGGACAAAACATCATGACCAAGAAGCAATTTGGGGAGGAAAGGGTTTATTCAGCTTACACTTTCCACATTGCTGTTGACCACCAAAGAATGTCAGGACTGGAACTCAAGCAGGTCAGGAAGCAGGAGCTGATGCAGAGGCCACGGAGGGATGCTCTTTACTGGTTTGCTTCCCCTGGCTTGCTCAGCCTGCTCTCTTATAGAACCCAAGACTACCAGCCCAGAGATGGTACCACCCACAGGGGCCTCTCCCCCTTGATCACTAATTAAGAAAATGCCTTACAGTTGGATCTCATAGAGGCACTTCCCCATGGCTCCTTTCTCTGTGATAACTCCAGCTTGTGTCAAGTTGACACTAAAAACCAGCCAGTACAACTGGGAATAGCTCTACCTCAAAACCCAAGTATATCACTCCTGGGCATATATACCCAAAATATGCCCCACCATCCCACAGGGACACTTGTTCAACTATGTTCATAGCAGTATATTAACAATATAAGCAACAATCACAACTCAGTAGTTAGGAGATAATGTGATGAAGTATACAAAGACTTCAACCAATATTTAAAACAAGAATATATATAAATGGCCAACTTATGTATCTTCTCCCCTTCCTTGCTCCATCCAAAAACTCTACCCATCGTTAATATCTTGGCTATTATAAAAAATTTTAATTACTTTGTTTGTGTTGTGCCCTGAGTTCACAGGAAACCCAAAGGAGCACAAGCATTTCAAAGTCCACTGCAACTGACAGAAGAGTCTTTTATTGTTCCAAGTTTGAACTTGTTCACCCACCTCACACTCACCATATAATAATAAATCATATAATAATAAATCATATAATAATAAATAATAAATAATAAATAATAATAAAATCATAACACTGGGTTTATATACAGCATAGTTAGGAATAGTGTGAATATTCACAGAAAAGGGGAGTAGAGGGTGGAATAGTACTGAAGCAGGAGGGGGGTTAATGGGTGTTTGTTTTGGACTAATTTTATGGTCAGTCGTAACTGTCTGTGACCTGACCTCTGTTTACCTTTTACTTTTTTCATGGTCTCCCTTGAGCTTATTACTTCTCTAAGGTCTCAAGGACAGGCACCTGGAGAGTTTTCTGGAGGAGTGTTGGTTTTTGGAGACACAAAGGCAGGGAGAATGTCTTCTCAGAATATCCTCATTAAGTGCCATTCTAGCGCTAGGGGAAGGGTAGGGAGCGCGGGGTTGATGCAAGAGGACACAGCACAGAAACCAGCTGTCTGCATATCATGTTTGCTGCCAGGGGGTCGGGGGGGAAGAGGGGAGGCTGAGGAGAGGGAGGATGGGAGCCTCTGGTGGGGAACACAGAGGCAAACTGTTTGTACACAACATTAATGCCGCTCTAGTATCAGTAATTCGGGGTTACAACATTTGCTGTTAAAACATACTTTCCTTACCTAGAAATCAGAAAGCTCAGTATAATCTAGAGCCAGAAATTTCATTTTTATATCCATGTTGTAACTTGCCCTGATGATTGAATCTGGCTTAAGATTGACCTACTTTCTGTCTGGCCTGCACTCTTTTTCCCCTACTTTATTATGCTGTTCCTGGTTATTCTAGGATGAAGGTGATTAAGGAAGGCAGAAAGATATTTTCAATGTTGGAATAGGGATGTAATCAGGTGCTGTTGCCTTAGAAGTTTTGTAATGTCTGCATGTTTATTTTTTTCTTAACACACAATGGTGTGTACACTTGAAAACAATGCCACATACACATGCATACACATACAGACACCTCCCAACCCTCACATACTTAGGTGGGTTCTTCACACAGGCACAGTGCTTTTCTGGTTGACCACTACTTGCTTCTCTTATTGTTCTTCTCTGGTAACCTACTCTGCATGGGTTCTCTTTTTGGGATTGCTTTGCTTCTCCAAGTAATAATTCTGGGTAGAATCCATTTCAAGATGGTCAAATGGGTTACTTTTCACAGAGTGTAAATATAGGTGCCTTATGTGTTGTGAAAATGTGGCTGGTTGTTTCTTGCTTTGCTCTAAAAGCCAGCCACCGCCTCCCTACTCTCAGTTTATGAGTCACAGACCATACAGTCATTCCTCAAACTATGGAGAACAATGTTGGACCATATGTGTAGTTGTTCAAACATCTGAGCCTAGGGGACAGTCTCATTCAAATCACCACAATGGTTCTTTGGATGGACTCTCCTTTCATTAGGAAAATCACATACTCAACATCTTTCACTAAAAGTATTCTTATTTATGGTTTCAGTCTAATTCTGAGTTCCTTTCATCTACTGTTGGTAAGGATGATGAACTAATACATGTGAAGTTATATTCACAGTCTATTAATGAGTTCATGAATGATGCTTGTCTTACTTAAGGTTACTGTTGCTGCTGAAACACCATGACGAGAAGCAATTTGGGGAAGAAAGAGATTATTTGGCTTACACTTCCACGTCATAGTTCATCATTGAAGGAAGGCAGGGCAGGAACTCATACTGGGCAGGAAACCTGGAGGCAGGAGCTGATACAGAGGCCATGGAGAAGTGCTGCTTATTGGCATGCTCATCACAGCTTGCTCAGCCTGCTTTTTTATAGAAACTAGAACTATCAGTCCAGGGCTAGCACCACCCATAGTGGGCTGGACCCTCTCCCATCAATCACTAATTATGAAAATGTCCTACAGCTGGACCTTATAGAACCAATTTCTCAATTGTGTCAAGTTGACATAAAAGTAGTTAGTTCAAATGACCCCTTGTCAATTAAACAACAAAGATATCACTGTTATACCCTCTCCTTTCTTGTTCATCCCCAAGATCACAATTAACATGAGCATCACAATATAAAACATTTTACAAATTTTAAAAGTTCCACAGACTTTCCAAAATTGAAACACTTTAAAATTCAGGCTCTTTAAAAATCCAAAGTCTCTTTTAAAACCAAAAAAATAAAAAAAAAAAAGCTTCTTGATTGTATGCTTCTGAAAAAAAATAAGTTAATACTTTTTTACTTCAAGAAGGTAAACCCTGGCACAGTTACAATCTGAACACAGCAAAACCAAACTCTGAAAGTGTAAATAACTCAGTATCTAATATCCGGGAGTCACTCACAATCTTCTGGGATCCCTCAAAGTGTTTGAGTCACCTCTCTGATTCTACCCTTGGTAGCATACATTGATTAACTTCTAGACGCAGGATGGCTTCATCCACACCTGGTGAGCTATCTTTCCATCCTTGACTTTTTTTTTGTTGTTGTTGTTCTTTTGAGACAGGATTTCATTATCTATCACTGTCCGATATTGAACTCACATAGATGAACTTGCTTTTGTTCTCAACCACTGAGATTAAAGGCACATACCAGTTTGCCTAGTTTACATTAAAAAACCCCAAGATTCATTTTTTAATGCATATATGTGTTTGTTTGTGTGAGTATATGTCACATCTTTGAAGGTGCTCTTGAAAGTATTGAGTGTCCCATAGTCAGGTAATAAAACCCTATTTGTTAGTTTTGCATAATCCTCTAACCAAAGAAAACATTATGGAGGGCATATTTCATATCCTTGTTACGCAGACTATAGATGAAAGGATTTAAAGCTGGTGTCACCACAGAGTATATCAGTGTGATAATTTTATGCATAGCAACAGAGTTGCTAGACTTGGGAGTCACATACATCACCATTATGGTTCCATAAAACAGAGACACTACCAGCAGGTGGGATCCACAGGTTGAGAAGGCCTTTTGTCGTCCATCTGAAGAAGAAACCTGAAGAACAGCTCTGAGCACTAGGGTATAGGATCCAAGGATGTACAAACAGGTGAGGACAATGAATATAGTACTTATAGAATAGAATACATGCCTTATGATGGGTGTAGGGGTACAGGACAGGACCATTAGTGGGTCCACATCACAGAGAAAATGATCAATGATATTGGGACCACAGAAAGACAATTGAGAAATAAAGAAAATGGGAATCAAATGTGCAGAGAAACCAATGATCCAACAGAGGGACATCAGAATACTGCAGAATTGCCTAGTCATGATGGAAGGATAGTGCAGTGGGTAGCAGATGGCTAGGTACCGATCATAAGCCATGGCACAGAGGAAGAAGCATTCAGTTGTGCCCAGGGAGAAGAAGAAGTAGAACTGAGTAAAGCATCCAGTGAAGGATATAGTCTTAGTTTTGGAAAGAGAGTTGACCAGCATGTTGGGAACTGTGCAGGTCACGTACCAGATTTCTAGGAAGGAGAAGTTGGCCAGGAACATATACATAGGGGTGTGGAGTTGTTGGTTCCACCTCACTGCACAAATGATGGCCATATTCCCAGTCAAAGTTATCATGTAGAGCAGCAGAATCAGTGAGAAAAGTGTGATTTGAATCTTCCAGGGACCAGGGAATCCCAATAAGACAAAATATGTCACCGTGGATCCCTCTGACACGTTCATGATCACCAGACTGTGGGGAGAAGGTAGATAATAATGAAATATTTTGTTGATGAAATATCTTGAAGCTTTTCTTTGGACCAAGAGATTGACCCATGCAGGCAAATGCACTGAATATTTTAACATAAGCCTTGAATAAATCTTATCCTATTTCTGAGTATGTCCCTTTGGCTCCAAAGTTAGTCTTTTTCTAAAAAAATAAATACTAAGTTTTGTGAGTGTTTTTCTTTGGCAGTAGAGAAACAACAATTAAATTTAGTTTTTGTTATTTTAGTGATATACCACTCTCTAAGCATAAGGGCCAGACTTTGATCATCAGCACCAGAAAAACAGTTATAAATAATCAAAATAAAAATAATGAAATAAGGGATATATATATATATATATATATATATATATATATATATATATATATATAATTATTTTTTTATTCTGGCTTGGTTTTCAGTGAAATCTATTCAGACACAACCAAAGTGATATCACATCCAAATGTGAAGATATGCATGTCATTACTTTCAATAGAGTTTGTACAAATTGCAATGATGTATAATTTGACATTAATTTAGATAATTTTTGGAGCTGTTTTTGTTACGAGAATTTATTTTTTACTATGTTTAATACTAACAGACAAAAAAGTCAATAATCAGAAATGGTTTTTTTGTAGTTTGCTTTTTCCTAAGATACTTGTAGTAAGATGTTTTATTCATAATTTTATAAGTAATCTTTGTTTGTAGTAATATTACCATGCTTACCTTCACATTTACATTTTATCATGCTTGTTATTTATTTAAAATTGTTATATTAAAAATGGACATAATGTATGAGAGTATATGAGAATATCTATGAGATTTTCCCCCAAAGCACTTATTAATTCCAGAATTTTCCTTAAAATTCATTATTCAGGATCTATCTTAGTTTATTTAAATGTGTCCAATATTAAAAAAACAGGGCACAATAATGAAAATAGTTTTTTTTCTAACTTTAATTTATTCACATTCCAAAATTTACCCCCCTTTTTGCAGAACATAATAATCAAAGATATGTTTGTCTTCCTTATAAGAACTTGTTAATTTGTACACAATAAGATGTTTTACTATGACACTATCTCATTCATGCAGGTAATACCCTTCTACAGCTCTCGCTCTCCCTTCTCAATTCATCCCCCCTCCAAATCCTCTCGTTTTCTCTTTTCCTCTCTCATGTTATAGTTTACAAGAAAAGATAACTTTAATCTTCATCCTTGGATGTAGGTGTAAAGTATTTACCTAGCATGTGTGAGGCTCTGGATTTTATTAACCTACACTGTAAAAATAAAGTAAAACAAAAACTGAAAAACAAAGAGAAAAAAAGAGGAAAAGAATCAAAGCACAGAGGAAGAGCCCAATGACAGCCTCAGCGTATAAACAGAATCCGTTAAAGAATCCCTTTTAATGATAAGGTTTTATTATAGATGGTATTGGCTGGCCTGAAACTTGCTGAGTAACCTCCTAGGAAACATTTTGAACCCTCCATCGTCTTGTCTTAGCCTTCTAAGTGGTTGATATAGTTATGAACACTATGCCTGGGTGAATAAAATAATCTTAATTTCTTGATGAGTAAGAACATTATACAATTTTAATAAAATTGTATGTATTCATGGAACAATAAAATAGAATAAGACTATTGCTGAAATGATATTTGATAAGACAAATATACTTGTGATGGTGTAGCTTTCTTGGGAACAAAAGTTTAATAATAGTCCAAGTGAATGGTTCCAATTAAGCAACATAGCTTCTGTATTTTTAGAGAAGAAGCTACAAAGAGAAGAAAGATAAGAATGAAGTGATTTTAAGTTTTAAAACTGAGATAATTATTAAGAAGTAAACAAACCCATATTGATTCTCATTTTGGCAGGACATCAAGAAAGACTGTTAGCTTTCTACAGAACATTGCACATTCTGTACCTTTCCACACAAGAAACCTCTCCTCAACAGAGTGCCGAGCAGTCCTTTCACAGCAGCAGCAATGACTCTGAACCCAGGTCACAGATTTTGATGCCAAATCAAAATATGTAACTCTGAGCCACATGCATATCAGCTATAGATCACATTTGTTGATATTAAAGACAACAGAGTAACATGTGCCGATTAAATGTTAGTCATAGGAAGAGGATGGCAGAAGAAGCTTCATAGATAACTGCCAATGTTAATGCAAATGGCTATTCTTTACATGTCTATCATGAAGTTCTGCATGAACTTTTCATCTTCATCAACAGTGATTTCATCTTGCCACACAACCACCTTCTCTTCCTTCTCCTCGTTCTGCTTTTCTCCCTCTTTTTGCTTCTCCCCTCAAAGAGAGGGTCTCTATCTCTAAGACCTCTCTGTATAGCTTATACTGGCCTCACACTCAAGAACTCTTGGTTCCCCTTCCAGTGCTATGATTACAAGCATGCACCCCATTCCCAGATCCTTTCTTAGTGAGCTGTGCCATGGATGAAGAGAGAACTGAGGAAGAAAACAGTAACCCCCAATACCGATTCCTATTGGTTTCCATTTCATTTTAAAAAGCTATTCCCTCACTGTTCTGCACACATATCATAAAAAGGCTCGTCTTCCCTGATGCATTAGCCACATTGAAAGGGGAGGTGTGTGAATGACTTTGTTACTGTTAGTACATTGTCTTTGGAGTTGGCAAATTCCACAATGACCTAAATATTCTGAATAATTTTCTTCTTCTTTTGGTTTTAAGCAGAAAGACAAACTGACATTTGTTGACAGCCTTTTGAGCCCATTACATGGGCAGAAGCATTACAAAGTAGACCCACCTGTAATGCAGAACAACCGTAATGCCTGCCAGATACTAGTCATCCTTGAGTCGATATAAGGCCATAAAGATTCTCTCCTTTTCTGGATCAAACATAGAGGCTGTGAATATGCATTTCTTACATTATTAATTCTGCTTCTTTTGCACTACATGATTGGAGTGTTCTGTTTCTTACTGTGTAAAAATTTTGTGTGGCTCCCTATTTATGTCCTATGTTGCCCAATGTTAAGGTTTCTCAGCTCTCTGTACAAATGAACCTATTATTTTCCATGTTGTCTTTGAGGACCTGTTTGCTTCTTGTCATGGAGTTTCACTAATGATCTTGATAAATTGCTCTACAGGGATTATTAGATAATGTGTACAATCCCATGGCCTCTTTACGTTTGTGTTACTCTAATAGGGTATATAATTTTGTGTCATGAGATACATAGAGTGTTCAATTAAATCCCATTTCTTTTTAAACATTTATTTATTATATTTTATTTTTAAAATTATTTTTTAGTTTTTAAAAATTATAATTATATCATATTTCTCTTGCCTATCTTCACTTCAAACCTTTCCATATACCCCTTCTTTCTCTTTTTCAAATTTGTGACTTCATTTTTCCTTTAAAAATTTTTTTTTATTAGGTAGTTTCTTTATTTAATTTTCAAATGTTATCCCCATTCCTGGTTTCTCATCTGTAAACCCACTATCCTATCCCTGCTCACCAACCCACCCACTCCTGCTTTCCTGTCCTGGCATTCACCAACACTGGGGCATTGAGCCCTCACAGGACCAAGGGCCTCTCCTCCCATTGATGACCAACAAGGCCATCCTCTGTTATATACGTGGCTAGAGCCATGGGTACCTGCATGTGTACTCTTTGGTTGGTGGTTTGCTCCCTGGGAACTCTGGGGGTTCTGGTTGGGTCATACTGTAGTTTCTCCTATAGGGCTGCAAATCCTTTCAGCTCCTTCAGTTCTTTCTCTAGCTTCTCCATTGAAGACCCTGTGCTCAGTCCAATGGTTGACTGAAAGCATCCACCCCTGTATTTTTCAGGCACTGGCAGAGCCTCTCAGGAGACAGCTATATCAGGCTCCTGTCAGCAAGCACTTGTTGGCATCCACAATAATGTCAGAGTTTGGTAACTGTATATGGAATGGATCTCCAGGTGGGGTAGTCTCTGGATGGCCTTTTCTGCTGTCTCTGCTCCACACTTTGTCTCTGTATGTCCTCCCATGGGGATCTTGTTCCCACTTCTAAGAATGACTGAAGTATCTGCACTTTGGTCTTCCTTCTTCTTGAGCTTCATGTGGTCTGTGAATTGTATCTTGTGTATTCTGAGCTATTGGGCTAATATCCACTTATCAGTGAATGCATACCATGTGTGGTCTTTTGTGATAGGGTTACCTCACTCAGGATAATATTTTCTAGTTCCATCAGTTTGCCTAAGAATATCATGAAGGCATTGTTTTTAACATCTGAGTAGTACTCCATTGTGTAGATGTACCACATTTTCTGTATCCATTCCTCTGTTGAGGGACATTTAGTTTCTTTCCAGCTTCTGGCTATTATAAATATGGCTGTTAAATCAAAACAAACCTGAGATTCCACCTCACACCAGTCAGAATGGCTAGGATCAAAAATTCAGGTAACAGCAGATGCTGGCGAGGATGTGGAGAAATAGCAGTGCTCCTACATTGTTGGTGGGATTGCAAGCTGGTACAACCACTCTGGAAATCAGTCTGGTGGTTCCTCAGAAAATTGGACATAGTACTACCAGAAGAGCCAGCAATACCTATCCTGGGCATATTCCCAGAAGATATTCCAACTGGTAATAAGGACACATGCTCACCTATGTTCATTACAGCCCTATTTATAATATCCAGAAGCTGGAAAGAACCCAGATGTCCCTCAACAGAGGAATGGAGACAGAAAATGTGGTACATTTACACAATGGAGTACTACTCAGCTATTAAAAACAATGAATTTATGAAATTCTTAGGCAAATGGATGTATCTGGAGGCTATCGTCCTGAGTGAGGTAACCCAATCACAAAAGAAGTCACTTGATATGCACCCACTGATAAGTGGATATTGGCCCAGAAACCTAGAATACCCAAGACACAATCTGCAAAATGCAAGAAAATCAGGAAGAAGGAAGACCAACTCGTGGATACTACATTCCTCCCTAGAATAGAGAATAAAATACTCATGGAAGGAGTTACAGAGACAAAGTTTGGTTCTAAGATGAAAGGATGGACCGTCCAGAGACTGCCCTGCCTGGTGGTCCATCCCACAATCAGCCACAAAACCCAGACACTAGTGCACATGCCTGCAAGATTTTGCTGAAAGGACCCTGATATAGCTGTCTCTTGTGAGGCTATGCCAGTGCCTGACAAATACAGAAGTGGATGCTCACAGTCATCTATTGAATGGAACACAGGGTCCCCAATGGAGAAGCTAGAGAAAGCACCCAAGGAGCTGAAGGGGTCTGCAACCTTATAGGTGGAACAACAATATGAACTAACCAGTACCCCAGAGCTCGTGTCTCTAGCTGCATATGTAGCAGAAGATGGCGTAGTCGGCCATCATTGGGAAGAGAGGCCCCTAGGTCTTGCAAACTTTATATGCCCTAGTACAGGGGAACACCAGGGCCAAGAAGTGGGAGTGGGTGGGTAGGGGAGCAGGGCTGGGGGAGGGTATAGAGGACTTTTGGGATAGCATTTAAAATGTGAATGAAGAAAATATCTAATTAAAAAATTAAAAAAATATGGCTGCTATAAGCATGGGGGAGCATGTTTCCTTATTACATGTTGTTCATCCTTCTAAGAAGCACTGAAGCATCCACATTTTTGTCTTCCGTCTTGTGTTTCATATGGTCAGTGAATTGTATCTTGGGAATTCTGAACTTTTGAGCTAATATCCACTTATCAGTGAGCTCTTTTCTGACTGAATTACCTCACTCAGGATATTTTCAAGTTCCATTCATTTGCCTAAGAATTTCATGAACTCATTGTTTTTAATAGCTGAGTAGTATTCCATTGTGTAAATGTACCATATTTTCTGTATCCATTTCTTTGTTGAGGGACATCTGGGTTGTTTCCAGCTTCTGGCTATTATAAATATGGCTGCTATGAACATAGTGGAGCACATGTCCTTATTACATGTTGGAGCATCTTCTGGGTATATGCCTAGGAGTGGTATAGCTGGGTCTTCAGGTAATACTATGTCCAATGTTCTGAGGAACCACCAGACAGATTTCCAGAGTGTTTGTACCAGCTTGCAATCCCACCAATAATTGACAAGTGTTCCTCTTTCCCTACATCCCCGTCAGCATCTGTTGTTACCTGAGTTTTTGATCTTAGCCATTCTTACTGGTGTGAGTTGGAATCTTAGTGTTGTTTTGATTTGCATTTCTCTGATGATTAAGAATATTGAACATTTCTTTAGGTGCATCTTGGCTATTGGAAATTCCTCAGTTGAGAATTCTGTGTAGCTTGGATCTCATTTTTTATTATTTTAATTACTTACTTACTTAACTTACTTTTTAAAATTCTGTATTATATTCCCCCAACCCTCTGACTCTTCCACATCCCATATCTCTTCCCCAACCCCTGTCTCCATGTGGATATCCCCACCCTCCACCCGACCTGTCTTTTAAATTCCCTGGGGTCTCCAGTCTCTTGAGGGTTAGGTGGATCATATAAATAAACACAGACCCAGCAGTCCTCTACTGTATAAGTGTTGGAGGCCTCATGTCAGCTTGTATGTTTAGCTGCCTGTTTAGTGGTTTAGTGTTTGAGAGATCTTGGGGGGGGGTCCAGATTAATTGAGACTGCTGGTCCTCCTACAGGATTGCCTTTCTCCTCAGCCTCTTTCATCTTTTTCTAATTCAACAACAGGTGTCAGCGGCTTCTGTCCATTGGTTGGTGCATATATCTGCATCTGACTCTTTCAGCTGCTTGTTGGGTCTTTGGATGGGGTTGCTATCCCACAGTCACAACTCTGACCCATAATTGTTCATGTATGAAAGAATTACAGGGATATAAATGGAGAGAAGCCTGAGGGAAAAAAGACCCAGACACAGGCCTAAAGTGGGATGCAGCTCAAGGGGAGGTGCCAAGACTCTGTACCCCAGTTTTAATAGGGTTATTTGATTCTCTGGAATCTAACTTCTTGAGTTCTTTGCACATATTGGATACTAGCCCTCTATTGCATGTGATATTGGTAAAGAACTTTGCGAAATTGGTTGGTTACAGTTTTGTCCTATTGACAGTGTACTTTGCCTTACAGAAACTTTGCAATTTTATGGGGTCTCACTTGTCAACTTTTAAAAAATTTTTTATAAGGTATTTGATTTACTTACATTTCAAATGCTATCCTGAAAGTCCCCTATACCCCCCCCCCCCGCCCTGTTCTCCTACCCACCCACTCCCACTTCTTGGCCCTGGTGATTCCCCTGTACTGCGGCATATAAAGTCTGCAAGACCAAGGGGCCTCTCTTCCCAATGATGGCCAACTAGGCCAACTACTGCTACCTATGCAACTAGAGACACGAGCTCTTGGGGTACTGGTTAGTTCACATTGTTGTTCCACCTATAAGGGTGCAGACCTCTTCAGCTCCTTGGGTACTTTCTCTAGCTTCTCCATTGGGAGCCCTGTGTTCCATCCAATAGCTGACTGTTAGCATCCATTTCTGTGTTTGCCAGGCACTGGCATAGCCTCACAAGAGGCAGCTATATCAAAGTCCTTTCAGCAAAATCTTGCTGGCATATGCAATAGTGTCTGCATTTCGTGTCTGATTATGGGAATGACCTATGGGTCAGGCAGTCTCTAGATGGTCCATCCTTTTGTCTCAGCTCCAAACTTTGTCTCTGTAATTCCTTCAATGACTGTTTTGTTCCCAATTCTAAGAAGGGGCAAAGTGTCCACACTTTGGTCTTAATTCTTTTTGAGTTTCATGTGTTTTTCAAATTGTATCTTGGGTATTCTAAGTTTCTGGGTTAATATCCACTTATCAGTGAGTGCATATCATGTAAGTTCTTTTGTGATTGGGTTACCTCATTCAGGATAATACCCTCTAGATCCATCCATTTGCCTA